>NC_060268.1:178084513-178457469 GCF_021613505.1 Equus quagga | reverse complement strand
GGGGAGTGGAGAGGGTTTCCATTTCCCGGACAGGAAGAGCTACAAGGAAGAAGCTGGGTGTGGGGGAGTGGAGAGGGTTTCCATTTTGGAAATGATGAATTTGTTTGTGGAACCTGGTTGAATATACGGAACTAGAGCTTAGGAGAAATCATGGACTAAAGATTCTGATTTGGGAATTATCAGCATATGCTACAAATCATTGTATCTTAAACATTTTTGACATTAGTTACTTGAGATACAGGCACTTTAATCCTTCAAAAGTATGAAAAGACGTATTTTTAATAACCACAAAATTTCACTGTCCAAAGACGTTCTGTGGACATTATTTATACAACAAAATTATATATATATATATAACATAGTTATGATTATATAATTATCTATAACACCATCTCACAAATCTTAGCAATAGGAGTCTGAGGGGTTCATATTTGTACCATTACACATTGTCCTAAATCTGGGCACTGGAAAATTATGGGCGAAAAATGCTACGGAGGCTAATAGGCAGCTCATTATATAGCAAACCAAATAGCACACAAGAAATTAAAGTGATAATGATGAAGTCAAACTAATACAGATTTCTAATTAAAATGGAATAATAGCAACTAGCCCAAACCACAACAACTCAAGGCAATGTTGACAATGCATTAATGACAAAGCATCGTCCCTGAAAATTCCAAGTGCTTATTGCACAGGAAGAAGGAGAGAAGCAATACCGTCGGGCAGAATCCTCAGTAAATTCTAGTATGGGGCTGATTTTCATTTAAGAACTCCAAATTTAGAAACACATTTCATGGGTAGCTCTTAGTCCTATTAAAAAAATAAAAGACTTTGGAACTGCACGTTATTTGCCTGTTAGAAAAGAAAGTGATTGGTACAAAAACAGTTGCACAGAAGTAGTTTCAACCTGTCCCATTCTCCTTCCAAGGGGGATTCTGATGTTTTGTTTTGGGGGCTTCTGCTGTGTTCCCCTGTGGAATGAGTGGAGCAGAGAAGAGAGGAAAGTTAGACTGATTATATAAGAAAATGGGACAGGTATTTGTGGAGAGAAGATGGATCCCTCAGGCCAAGATGGGCTGGAGGAATTTTTCAGGAGGAAAGTGGGAGGAGGGACGCACAGGAAAAACTTGAGAGGCTTTGGAGGGCACGGCTCCCCGGAGGAGTGGGACTTTGAGGAATTTGAATCATTTTATGGAGAGCTGGGCAATGTGTTCCCTCTTTTGGCACCCACCTGGGAGACTTCACTAACAACTTAAGCAGCTTTGCAAGTTTCAGCTGTGGTCTTGTTTTCCTATTGCATTTTTCCTAGGGTAACAGGAAGGCATTTCACAGCTTCTCAGGGAGAGGTTGAGAGATCCTGCTATAGGTGGTAGTTGGATGTCTGTGAGCCGCTGAGATCGCTCAGGGTGAGGACATAGCATAGGAGTTCACCATCAGCAAACCCTCCACCCACTGACCCTTGAGGACTGTTGTCAATGCCTCTTCATGAAGATCCTCATTCTCTCCATAGAGAGATCAAAGTCCTTGGATACATAACTTCTAGTGTTCTGCACTGACTCGGAAAGCTGAAGCCCCCTGACGTGAAGTCTGCGAGGCTGAGAATTTGTCTTCAGTGTCTCTAGTTCATCAAGCTTGCCGCTTCTTCCTGCTCTCCTTTGCTATTGGGGAGTGAGATCTAGAACCTTTGCCTTGTGGCCTATGTGAGAATCTGTGTGTGTGTGTTCGTGTGCGTGTGTGTGTGTATGGGGTGATAATGGTGTTGATTAAGCAGGACTATGACATAGGCAGCACTTCTCAAACACTCCTAAAAATTATTGAGGGGGCTGACCTGGTGGTGTAGTGGTTAAGTTTGTGTTCCACTTCACTGGCCCAGAGTTTGCAGGTTTGGATCCTGGGCACGGATCCACACATGGCTTGTGAAAGCCATACTGTGGCAGGGTCCAACATGTAAAATAGAGGAAGATTGGTTTGTGTTAGCTCAGGGCTAATCTTCCTCACCAAAAAAAAAAAAACTATTGAGAATCCTGAAGAATTTTGTTAATTTTGGTTTTATCTGTTAAGATTTACCACATTAGAACTAAACTGAGACATTAAAAATTATTTATTAACTAATCAAAAATAACAATAACAGACCCATTACATGTTAACATAACATATTAATTAAAAATAACTGCGTTTTCCAAGAGAAAACAGTGAGAAGAGTGGCATTGTTTTACATTTTTGCAAATCTCTTTAATGTCTGGCTCACTAGAAGATGGCTACATTCTCATATCTGCTTCTTCGTGAAATGTGTGGTGAGATATTTGGTTGAATCATCTGCAGAAAACTTGGCCTCACACAGATGTGTAGTTGGAAAAAGGATGACTATTCTAATAGTCTTTTCAGGTAATTGTGGATATTCTTTTTTTATACTATATTAAAACTTGAAGGTGGTAGTTTCTCAAAAGTTGGTTGCAAGTGGAATATGGAATGACATCAATGAACTTTTCATTCTCTGTTACATTAAAATCCACTTTTCTATCTTGTACTTGATATGGATCTTTTACCCATGCATGATTTTGTAACATGATGCACTGGTCCTGTGGAAGTGTTGGTTCACTAAGTTAGACAGCTCTTCTGAATGTTGATATATTTCATTAGCTGCTATCAAAAATTAGGTTTGTTAACATCAGCACCCATCACATCAGAAAAGTGTTTAAATATCAGAAGCCTTCCAGTTCATGGTGGCATATGCAAGATTTCCAAAGGTAATTTTCACTTGAAAGCTTGAATGTTATCATTGGCAACAAATACTTCCAGTTGTTTTCCTTGAAGTGACAGGCTCACTTCATCCACTCCAGAGAAAATGTCTGCCATTTACCCGAGTCTGAATAACCATAGTTTGTTAGAAGTTCTTGCAAGTAGAAACAGTTCCATGGAAAAATGGCTAGTTTAGTGTGCAACTCAAATAACTGCACAAGAAATTTATTCACGCCAGCTATTGCCCTGTGGTATGCAGCGGAAGCGTTTTATGTGTAGTTCCCAATTTTGTCACAAGGGCCATCTAAAGACCTGTCCTCATAGGTAGAGACAAAATGGGATGAATAATTTTGACAGCTTCTTCAAGGACATTCTTGAGCGAAACTGGCTTATTTTGTTCTTTCTCCGAGTGCTTGGTGGTGAAACCGTGAGGACTAGTGTAGTTTGGTGCCACGCCTTCACTGGGTCTTAGGGTGCCACCAGTCTCACTGCCATTGCTTGCACCATCAGTGCAAATGTCTACACAGAGAAAAGGCAAATAGCATCTTGGTAGTATTGTGAAAATTGTTTGGATCTCACAAGCTCTTGAGGAGTCTCAGCATGCCCAGGGGGCCACAGACATACTTGATAAACTGCTGGTCCTGTTGATCCTCTTTGTGGATTGAGTATTGTGAACTCATCTACTTACTAAGATTATTTGTAACCCCCAGTCAGTACTCATTGTGTGTTTGTGGTCATTTGTGGACAAGCACATGCACAGAGTGGCTTAAATTTGAGAGGCCCAATGTGCACGTTCCTAGCTGAGGTCAAACAAGGTGATATTCTGCCTCCTTTTTTGGCTTTCATACAGTAAACAAGTGTCGTTTATGCAGTTTATTTAGTGCCACGTTTTTAGCTTTAGTTTTGTGCTTGGTGTTGGTGATTTCACTGTTTAAAATGGCGCCACAGTGCTGTCTAGTGTTTCTGAGCATAAGAAGGCTGTGATGTGCCTCACGGAGAAAATATGCGTGTTGGATAAGTCTTGTTCAGGCATGTATATAGTGCTGTTGGCCAAGAGTTCAAGGTTAATGAGTTAACAGTAGATACTAAATAAGGTGTCTTTACACAGAAACACACATAAAACTAGGTTATGTATTGACCAGCTGATAAAAATGTTGTGCACAGAGGCTCACAGGAACCTAACCTTGCATTTCCTTTAGGGACAGTGGTTCAGTGCTCCCCAGCTCAGTGTTCACGGCAACTTTATAGAACATAACTACCGCGAAGAATGGGAATCAGCTGTATAAGGGGAAACGGCCCACAGTGACCATCACTTCATTAGTTAGGGTGGGCTAAGTTCTGCAGTAACAACATCCCTGAAATCTTAGTGGCTTAGGATGATAAAAGTTTATTTTCCAGCTCATGCTTCATGTTCATCATGGGTACATGGGGCTCTTCTGCACACTTCCTTCCCTGTGGGACACAGGCTGACAAAGACACCAGGAACAGTAACATTGTTGGTCATAGTGGCAGCAGAAGGACCTATGGCTCACAGGCATTTGAAGGCTTTTTTCTGGAAGGGGCGTGATTTCTGCTCACATTTCATTGGCCAAAGTCAATCCCACAGCCGTACTGGATTTCCAGAGGGCAGCTAAGCGCAGTCCTACCATGTTTCTGGAAGAAGAACAGGCATATCGGGTAAATAGCATTAATGACTGTCACATTCATTACATTTCTTTGACTCTTGGATGCCATCAGTTGAAAGTGCACCATTATTTTGTGTACCAATAAGAAAGAAAAGATGCCGCTAGTTGAACTATGATATGCTATCTGTTATAAGACTCATCCTGACTTCCAGAGGATTAAAATATAAAAATATTAAAACTTAAAATTGAGAAAATGTGGTAGATGCTGGAGGAACACTAACTATTGTACTCGAATACAAAAAGGAATACAAATGATCATACTTTATGTTCACAGCTTGCTGTTAGTGCCTACCTCTCAGCAGAACAGTTATATGTCTACCAGTAATTGTGGGTCAGGGCAAACTCATTGGTATACTGTTATTTTAACTTTTTATTTTAAAATAATTATAGATTTGTATTTAGTTGCAAAAATGTACAGGGAGGATCCAGGTACTCAAAACCCAGTTTCCACCAATGGTAACATGGTATAACTGTAGTGCATTATTACAACCAGGGATGTTAGCACAACCCACACAGCTTATTCAGATTTCACCAGTTTACCTGCACTGATTTGTATGTAGTTCCATGTGATTTGTTAATGTGTATATTCATGTAACTAACACCCTAATCAAGACATAGACCATTGGTGTGTTTTATGTGATAATAATAACACATTTCATACATATAAGCTCAGTGTTCAAGTAGATGACACATAGAATGGTTGCCTGTTTGCAACTTAAAATTAGTGGGCATGTTGTTAATGCTCTTGATTCCTTGAAATACTTCGGATCAACTTGAGTAAGCAGGGTTGTCTAAAATATGAATTCTCTGGCTTGAGAGTAATTTGCAAGAGAGCTTTAAAAGAGCTATTGAGGCCTGTTAATTTTAGAATGAGGTACAAGAAACAGTGGGGAAATTGAGAAAGGAAAAATAAAGAACATGCATGATTATTCATATCAGAT
Source organism: Equus quagga (assembly GCF_021613505.1). NCBI lineage: Eukaryota > Metazoa > Chordata > Mammalia > Perissodactyla > Equidae > Equus > Equus quagga. The sequence continues at coordinate 178,452,104 of NC_060268.1, read as the reverse complement.
TTTTCACAGTTTTAGACGTCAACTTTAGAGGAAAGAGGTCACAACTTTACTACACACACCTGTAATTTAAAAATATCCGTTGTCTCCTATAGTCTCATGAAGGTGCATAAAGAATCTAAGACAATACACGGAATTGCAGCACACTTTTAGTGACTGTTGCCACTGAGGGACCGCCTGTTCTCTGCTACGCCCTGACGTAAGCCACTCTGCATATTGTCTTGTTGGTTGCCCTCATGAGGGAGGATTTCTTTCTCCCATTCACAGACAGCAAACTGATGAGCACACTAGAAGCTAAATGACTTGCCCTATGTCACTCAACCAGCGAGTGACTGAGCAGGATCCCACACCCAGCTTCATGGACTCCCAAGTCTGTGTTCTTCCACTGGGCAGTGCTGTTTTTCCTCATGCCTGGGCATTCCACCATATCTTTTCAGCAGATCTGGAGAGGAGGACACCAGAACTTGATAGAGCCTATTGCCTTGCCTGTTGGGTGCCAGCTCTCAGTATGACACACAAGAGCCAGACCTGCACCTACCAGTCATTCCCGTCACATTTGTAAATGTTGATTGCTTTACTTTCAATTTCAGATACTCTCTTCCTCTGGGCCTCCCATTCCCCCAGGCCATCCACTGAACTGAGTTGCTTTGGTCCTGGTGGGGCGAATCTTATAAGCCGGCGATTGCGCAGTGCAGGAAAAAGCAGCTACCACCAGAGGGCACTGTAACCTTTACATGGTTGGTACCTAGAGGACAAATGGCCCCGTCCACTTTCCCAACAGAGGAAGATTTCTCTGAGATTTACATTCTCTTTTGGCTCAGGCATAGCCTTATGAGAATAAATCACAGTGGTTGCTGCATGTTATAGAATCCTTATGTGCTCTGCTGGCATATTGCCATTGAAGGAAAACGAGCCACTTTAAGGTATTTCCCCTTTCCATCTAACGGTGATGGATGAGGATCGCTGAGGCTGCTTTTCCCAAAGCGCAAATGTATTCAGTCGCTCCCTTTAGAACCCACCATTCAATTGATTCCAATACTAAAATATAATAAGTGGTGTCAGAGAATGATCAGCAGATTGCTTGGGATTGCAAGAAAAATACTAGGCCCCAGCCCTTCTTGATGTTAGTTAAATGCAGTGTTCAGGTGTCAGTTAGCTGTTCAGTCAATGGGAAGGGGAGCTATAGCTCTGAATGGAGAAAGCCAAAGATTTCTTTATGTAATGGGAACTGCTGTTGCCTCTAGTGTCAAGCTGCCCTTATGAAACTGGCTTTAAATTCTTATGACCAAGTAGAGACTCTGATGTTTAAAAATATAAAGTGATTTGAACATTATGGAAGGGAAAACGTGGAATGGATAAGGGGCCGGTCAATTTACAGTTTAGTCCATTGGTTTTCAAACTCCGTGTAGAGGCAGCATCTTTGAGAAGGGAAATCCTTGGGAGAGACAGGACACAGAACAACTGGAGCTGGCCAAGAAGAAGGCTGTGCCTTTGGGCAGTACTCCACAAATCCCGCTGATTGACAAATGCTGTGCTCCAGTCTGTAGGTGGGGATAGCCCTGGACAGACAGAATCTGGGCTCTGCCGTCCCTTTTCCTGTGAAATCCTTGGGCTGGTTCTTGGCAGATTTGTATAATAAATGCTCCCTTCCATGGCTCACCCAGCTTCCAACCAAGCAACTGGACCACAGCATGGAATGACCCGTCCCATAGAAATCTGCATTTTAATAGAGAATTAAGGATTTTTTAAATACAAAATTAGTCCATTCAAATAAAAAAAAGAAAGAAAGAACAATCTGGTTTATCACCCCCTTGCTATCAATTATGTTCTGCGGGCATAATCACTGTTCATAGTTTAGTGTGTACCCTTGCAGAACTTTTTCTTTGCTCATATGTACATCAATTATATATTGGTACACACTCGATTTTTTTTTAGACAAATTTGTGTATATACTCTCTACAGTGGTGTTCCCCCAATAATCAGGCATGAGAGCCCTTCCAAGTTAGGACAGACAGGTACCTCTTTCATTTTAACTCTGCACAGAGTTCCATCATGTGGGGGTATCATAATTTATTGACCAAGTTTTATTGGTGGACTTTTAGGAGGTCTCCAATTTTTTGCCGTCACAAACAAGACTGTAGCGAACACCTTCTCACGAACACCTTCTTGCAAACAGCCTTGACTACACGGAGTTGCCGTGCATTTTAACTGTTACTAGACATTACCAAATCAGTCCCAGTTTATTTTCACCAGAGGGATTTTGAAGAGGAAAAGTTTTAATGCCTAGAAAAATGACTATGAAACAATGGGAGTGGGGTGGGGTTGGGGTCACAAGGCGCTTGGGCCAGGAAAGGCTGGTCTTGCCTGCAAGGGAGGCAAACAGTGGCCTCTCAGCCTGTGTGGTCCTGGGGTAAGGGCATCTGGTCAACTGAACTGGAGCAAAGCAGGATGATGGTGGTATCAATAGTCATAAAACCCAGTATTCGTTGGTTGCTCCCTCGGTGCTGAGCACTGTTCTAAGGGCTTTGCTGTTGTCTTTCATTAACCCGCACAGCCACTTTCTATGGAGTGCACTCATTGTTTTATGGAGGCACTATGAGGTTAGGTTACATGCCCAAGTCACACCGTTCCTAAGTGGCATTGTGGAATTTTAGGCCCAGGTGTTCTGACTGACATCTCCCTTTGTCACCGTAAAATGTCCGAATACCATGCATGAGGAGAAGATCCTAAAGGTTGCAGAGAAAAAAGCAGGACACAGCCAAAGGTACATGAATCAGAGTGTATCCGATTTATCTAACACAACTCTGGAAATGGAAGACAGTGGACAGGTGTCTTCAACATTCTGGAGGAACATGGTTCTCAAGGCCAAAATCTATACCAGCCAATTCCCGATCAAGTGTGAGAGTAGAAGAGAGACATTTCAAACAGGGGAGGCCTCAAAAAATTTACCTCCCAAAGATTTCTCAAAAAGTTAAAAATAGAAATACCCTATGACCCAGCCATCCCATTACTGGGTATCTATCCTAAGAACCTGGTATCAGAAATCTCAAGAGTCCGTTGCACCCCTATGTTCATCGCAGCATTATTTACAATAGCCAAGACGTGGAACCAGCCTACATGCCCAGAAACTGATGATTGGATAAAGAAGATGTGGTATATATACACAATGGAATACTACTCAGCCATAAAAAAAGACAAAATCAGCCCATTCACAACAACGTGGATGGACCTCGAGGGTATTATGTTAAGAGAAATAAGCCAGTCAGGGAAAGACGAACTCTATACGACTCCACTCATAGGTGGAAATTAGCATATTGATAAGGAGATCTGATCGGTGGTTACCAGGGAAAAGGGGGGGTGGGGGGAGGGCACAGAGGGGGAAGTGGTGTACCCACAACATGACTAACAAAAATGTACAACTGAAATCTCACAAGGTTGTAATCTATCATAACATTAATTAAAAAAAATAAAAAATAAAAAAAAATTTACCTCCCAAGAAGCCTTTTTAGGAAACCACCACAAATACGTCCCAACAAAACAACAGCTGAGAAAAACATGGAATCCAGCGACCAGGGGTCCCACCTCCGGACAAGGCACAGGGCTGCCCCAGGGCGAGAGGCGGCAGCAGCGGAGCTAGGGAGCTCGCAAGACTGAGTTCACGGAAAAGGGGCTGTGACGATGTTGGAAGGGTCGGGTGCTGTCAGAGCTGAGAAAATCACCCCCTATGAATGAGGGAAATAAGTAGATAATGTTTAGAATAACTAAACTAACACAGAGCAGAATAAGCATACTTTTTAGTATATAGAGGAAACCAGAAGAAATAAGAAGGAGAGTTGAAAGTGGTGGTTAGTGAGAAGGGAATGATGGCGGGAGAGGGGTGGGACAGGGACTGCTATTATTATAAGCCTCTGATTCTTTTTCAGTTCTTCTTTGCTTTTGATTTTTTAGAGCAGTTTTATGTTCACAGCAGAATTGAGGAGAAGGTTCAGAGACTTCCCCTGTGCCCTCTGCCTTCACACATGCACAGCCTCCTCCGCTGTCTGTATCCCCCACCAGATAGTATTTTTGTTACAATCAATGAACCTACATTGACACATCATAATCACCCGCAGCTCATAGTTTACACTAAGATTCACTCTTGATGTTGTACCTTCACAGATGTACATGATGTGTATCCACCATTATAGCATCATACAGAGTAGTTTCACTGTCCTAAAAATCCTCTGTCCTCTGCCTATTCATTCCCCACTCCCCCAACCCCTGGCAACTGATCTCCACAGGTTTTAAGCCTTTGATTTTCTAACTATATGCATGCATTAAGTTGGTTAAGAAAAATTCAGTGGCTTTCACCTAAAAACCAAATATCTGGCTTCTTTCGAAACACCAGAAAATCTGGCAGCTCAGGGCTGCCACTTTGCCTGGTAGCGTTGGATCCATAGCTGTGGATCTTTTTGGATGGGAGATGCCCTTTCACATTTGCCACCATCCCAAACAGGTGAGCTTCCGTTTTTCCTTACCTCTGTTCGCTGAAGGCTTTGAGCGTGTGCCCTGCAATGAGTGACCCACTTCTGTGCGCTGCTCACCTGTGCACCTGCCTGAGAGTCGGTCTGCGGAAGTTCCATTAGTTGCAAGAACGGGCTGTCAGCCGCCAAAGCTCACGGTGACTCCAGGGGTTCCCCTATACTGGGGCCCCATTTAATGCCGCAGAACAGCTTCTTGCTAAATCACACTGTCTTTAGAAAGCCCCAAGTAGTAGATTATGTAAGTTGGATTAGCATTAATTTAGGAAATCCCACTTTGAGAGGCTCAACTTGTAGGCAAATGCCTTCAAGCTCGATATCGTTAATGGGAGTTGTCTCCACTGAGCAGATGGCATACGGCCCCTCCATTCTGCTTCCAGGAGCTTTTCCTATAGCAAATCCACTAGGATTATGAGGATGAAATCATCTAGCCAGAGTATTGTCAGTAGGAATTATGAACAGTGTATTTCATGCCCCCAGGAGTCAACACTCTGATTTTAGTGAAGTGCCACACAGATCTTTGATCCCTTGGCATGTTGTTTAAAGGGTGATTGTCATTCTCATAAGAAGAACAAGAACTCACAGAGCCTTAGATCAAGGTGGTCCTAGAATTCAAAAAGAGCAGCAGGGATTCCTTCTTGTTGAGAGAGAGAGAAAGAGAGAGAGGATGAGGGGGAGAGAGAGGGAAACAGAGAGAAAGAGAGAGAGAGAATTCACATAAAAGAGCAGCTATAGCAGAAGCCAATTCAGCGTCAATGAGTCTGCATCTCCATGTGGCATGTTAAGAGCCAGTACATTAATTTCCCCTCCTTTTAGATCCTTTGTCAAGAACACCAAGAAAGTTTCAGACAAGAGGCAACTTTGATGGGCTTTTCAAAGCTGCACGCCCTTCCTTTAATAACTCTATTGCCACCAACCATCCCACAAGGACATTCCTTTCATTTTAGGAAGTGTCAAGAGCAGGAGCCACCATGGGAAAGAAATCTAAAGGCTGGTGATTGGCATCCACAGCCTCGGGCATCCCAATAGTGAGTTAGTGACAAGGCAAAGATTTGAGTCCCTCTGGGTCCCCAACAGAAACATTTCATTAATATCATGCTCAAGAAATACTAACAAATGATAAAGCACAGCCAAAGGGTTTGTTAAACTCAATATATTTCAAACGAACTTTTCTGCAATTATAAATTGTGTCACTTGTTTAATGTTTGAGTTAGTGGCTGATCATGTCCACTTGGGAAATTTTCCAGCACCTAAGCAAGAAGGTTCCCCGCTTTTGAGCCATGAGCCCCCAGAGTTGTAAATTCAGCTTCATCTGGGTTGTGTTTTGGAGCTGCTGGTTATCACCCTTCCTCAGACTTTCTCAAACATCCCAAGTCTCCTTAAAGAAGCCGGTCTGGGAGGCAAAACTTATGGTTTCACCACACAGTGAGTGATTTACTAAAATTAGTTCACTTCTGTTCTGAAGCACTGACAGGGAATTTGTGTGCGGATGAAATAAGTAGATGTGTGTGATATTAATCAGATATGTCAAGTCCTATGGAATGAACTATGATGCAAGGAAGACAATCACCATGTTTAAAACCTGGAGAGGGCAGATGCTCTTGAGTTTCCCTTTCTGTTGGGTTTGTTTTCTTTATAAATCGATCGTAAGTGTGAAATGTTCCTAAGGCACTGATCACATCAAAGGCTGCAGGGTGGGTGAAGGGCATCCCTAACTGGAAAACATCGCCTTATTATTGAGTATTTTCCAAAGTGTTTTCCATGGGCCACCTGCATCAGCATCACACACAGAACTTGTTAAATGTTCAGATTTTGATGCTCATCTCCTGCCCCCAGATGCAGCAAAGGAGGCTTTCTGGAGGAGCAGCCCGGGAATATGCATCTATAGCAAGCACCCCAGAGGATTCTCATGCACATGAAAGTTTGGGAATCTGTGGATGATCCCAAAGGTCCCACATGGTGTGATGCTGTCTATTGTGGGAATGACACAAGAAGTAATAGCACGTCCAAGGCTTTCCGCTTCCGGTCTGGTGGACAGAGCCACAGGTTCACCGTGTCACCAAATGCTAAATGATTTGAGTGCTCAAGACATTTAAATAGTGAAACACATGTATTTGCTTCTAGAGAATGCCTCATGTTTCATCTTCACCTCGAGTGACATCAAATGAGTTATTTAATCTGCTTCAAACCCAATTTTGTTTTTCTCATTAAAGAAAGCGCTGGCGGAAAGAGTTGAATTTTAATCCTCACCTTCATTTAGTATGAAGGCCAAGGACAAGAGGGTCACTTCTAAAGATGAACATTTTGCTAAACTGGAGATAATTTAAACACCTTAAAACGCAAATGCACTGCAACATTTTCAGAGGAGAAACTCAAGTACAGCATGAGACCTCAACGGGAAAATGGATAAAATCTGCAGCTAACTAAATGGTGAAATAAAAATGTTGGAATGATGTGAACGACTCAAGATTCTATAACATTTTTTTCCTGCCTCCCTGTGTCTCCCTCTCTACCAACCCCTAATTGTTCTCTGAACCACTGGGATTTGGGGGGATAAATATTTTGGAGGGTAGAAAGCAGGAGATGTAAGGAGGGAAAATGTGGGAGAAATTAAGGGGGAGAAAAAGAGGCAGATGTTTGTGTGGGGCACCATGTGCATAATTCAGAAAAAGTGAGTGCAAGTTAAGTTGCCAAAAGGACCAGTGCCTCACCATCCTCACACCATTGTCCCCATGTGCCCTACTACTGATGACATAATATGGCCCAAAGAGTCTTTACTTTTTGCCTGCTTCATTAACATTGGGCTGCTCTGCTTTAGGATGAAATTGGGTGAGTGGAAATCCTTTGCTCAGGGTGAGATAACACCTGCTTTCATGGAACCTAAGTTCTTTAGACTAGCTTCAGTGACTCGCCAAATAACCCATGGAGACTTTGGTCATGAGTAGGACTTCTGGGCTATTGCTTGATAGGTTCTTGCCTTTCCAGTTTATTTATGTATTCTTTCCCTCAAAGAATATAGAATACTAGGGGCTGGCCCTGTGGCCGAGTGGTTGAGTTCATGCGCTCCGCTGCAGGCGGCCTAGTGTTTCGTTGGTTCGAATCCTGGGCATGGACGTGGCACTGCTCATCAAACCACGCTGAGGCAGCGTTCACATGCCACAACTAGAAGGACCCACAATGAAGAATATACAACTATGTACTGGGGGGCTTTGGGGAGAAAAAGGAAAAAAATAAAATCTTAAGAAAAAAAGAATATAGAATATTTGAAAATTGACTATGCATGTGGTAATTACAAGGATCATGTAAGGGACGTTCCCACAATGGATAGAAGAATTTACAAAATTTGGGAAGCAGAGATGATAATGATTGGTTAAGGCCATTTGGGAAAATAAATATGACTTGCATGTTGGATTTTATTTTAAAGCAGGTTGTTAACAAGAGTTGCGGGAAAATGTATGTCATTAGTAGTTACAACAAGCTTAAGACACAATTATTTTTAATAATACATCTATACATCTAAAACCCTTTTACTTAACAAATGAGCACAAGTAATAATTCCTCTTGCTGGAATATGTCATAACGCTCTTGTAAAGTACATTATTAACCTTCATGACAGCATTGTGAAGTGATTATTATTGTAATCATTTTTACAGATGAGGAACTGAGTAATAGAGGTCAAATGACTTCCTTAGTTGCAGAAGCAAGCTTGTTATACCAATCTTAAGACTTTTCCTATCATACCCATCACATTTCTGGAAATAAAATCTTTAAAAACAGTAGAGGGAAATTCTTTGTTTTTATCAAGTTATTATGGCTAAAATAATTGACTTCGGGAAATGTTAAAAATGCAGTAACGTGTGTGTTTGCCGCGTATCATTGATTTTTATCTTCATATCTACTGCCTAATATTGAGAAAGTCCACTGAAAATCCAAGTCAGAAGAAAGACCTATATCTTTTTGAAAGTTAATCCACTGAGATCTCTACCTAATTGAGGGAAAACACATAATGAAGTGTGCCCAATCTTTTTTTTTTCTTTTCCTTAATGAATTATCACGATTCCTTAAAATAGAAGATAAATGTCTCTTAGATTGAATGTGTAGATAATGGTGTGTGTAATAGGGTATCATCAGGGACCCAGGACAAGTTTGATTTCCCAAGAAGAAAGGCATCATTGTCTAGGTCGAATTCTGTCCATTTCTCCTGCTACATTACTAGGCTGGTAAGAGAGGCATTTCCAAGTTAATGGTCTTGTACCCTAAATTGGGATTCAATATGGTGGTCATTTTGTCAATGCTGAGTATAAGCAGCGAGTCTTGGTGAGTAATGGCTCAAGAGTGGGGAGGGGACATGAGGCCAAACACATAGAATCCAACTCTGAGTGCTGGCTGCCTCCCCAGGTTCGTGGCGTGGGACTTCTCTGCAAGTGCAACACTTCTCAAGGGGGCTCCTTGCTTTCCTTCCCAAGCCCAGTTCTCCTCCAGGATTCTATACTTCAGTTCTTTTTTTTTTTTTTTAATGAGATTTTTTTTTTTTTAAAGATTTTATTTTTTTTTCCTTTTTCTCCCCAAAGCCCCCAGTACATAGTTGTATATTCTTCGTTGTGGGTCCTTCTAGTTGTGGCATGTGGGACGCTGCCTCAGCGTGGTCTGATAAGCAGTGCCATGTCCGCGCCCAGGATTCGAACCAACGAAACACTGGGCCGCCTGCAGCAGAGCGCGCGAACTTAACCACTTGGCCACGGGGCCAGCCCCTCTATGCTTCAGTTCTTGACGCTGAAACCCTCAGGGTCTGGTTGCACCATGAGTTGTTCATCTTGTCCCCTGATACCAGCCTGGTGCCTGGCATGAAACTGACACTCAGGCAATGTCTGCTAATAAATTGCTGAATCTCTGCCACTTCCTGTTCCTTTGCTCCTAAAGCCCCACATATTTACTCACATACTGCCGGTTCTAACCCACTTTACCCCACCCTGTCCTTCCTCCATGCCTTCTGAGTTCAGGCTTGTGTTAGCTCTCACTGGAACTCAGCCATTCCATAGCATCTTTGAGCACCTACTGTTTGCCAGGAAGTTTGTAGACACTAAAGAACTTTCTAGACACCAAAGATGTCCAGGTGAATATGACTCTGATCTGTCCTCACGGAGCTCACAATCTAGTGAGTTTTCACGTTTCGCTTTAACAGTTTTGAAGTGTATGAAAACAAAGTGATACACGCTCATTATTTTTTAAAAATCACATTCTAAAAGCATATAAATGAAAGTGTGGATGACTTCTATATTCTTCCAGACATTTTTGTAAATATATTTGTGTGTGTGTGTGTGTATATATATATATATATATACACATACATTATTTTATAATGTGTTCAGCAACTTGCTCATTAAATTTAAATATTAGATTCTTTACATATCAGGATAATAGATCTATTTTTTATTGTATAACATTCACTGTATTGAATAATTACTGAAAAATTCATAAATGTGTGGAATAATTCATAAAAATGCATTTATTCAGCAATTCAACAATATTTATCGAATGCCTTCAACATGCCAGGCACTGTTCTTGGTGCTGGAGATGAAGTGATCAAAGGAAAGTCCTTGCTTTTACAGAGCTGACATTCTAGAGGGGAGAAACAGACAATAAACAAACAGTTAGAGACCTAGCGTGTCAGGCGGAGAATGTAAACGCAGAGTGGGTGGGAGAGGGAGTGTGCATAGCGGTTCCATCTTCTGTACTGTGGTCACAGAGGAGGACCCCTCTGGTGAGGGTGCTTTTGAGAAGGGAACTGAAGGAGGCAAAGAGTGAGTGACAGATCGGGGAAGATTGTTCCAGGCACAGCAGTAACTAACAACCAGCTCTCTGAAAAAAAAAATGAGCCTTTATTTGCAACATTAGCTGATTTCTGTCATATAAACATGCTCACCGTTGCTGATTTTAAACCACCAATGTGACGTTACTGAATATGGAGTTGGGAAGGGATACTCATAATTGTCTCCAGTAAGCCAGAGCCTGTGGGTGGGAGCAGGGTCCAGCACACCACTGAGGCAGAAGGTGTCCCTGGTGTGGTCCAGGGGCAGCCAGAAGGGCCAAATGGCTGGAGCGGACTGAGCAACGGGGAGAGAAGTAGATGAACTTAAAGAGGCAGGCTTGGGCCAGGTCTTGTAGGGCTCTGGAGGCCAGTGCTTCCACCGGTTATATTTTGGTTTTTCCTCCAAGGAAGATGGAAAGACCAAGTAAGATTAAGGTTTTAACCAGAAGAGTGACTTGATCTGACTTACAGTTTTGAAGTGTTGATAAGAAATTGTAGGAAGGTCAAGGACAGAAGCAAGGGAGCCGAGAGGAAGCTATTACAATAATCCAGGAGAGCGAGGTTGATGACTTGGACCCAGATGTTACTGATGGAAATGGTGAGCAGTGACTGCATTATGGGTGAATTTTGAAGGAAGATCTGATAGATTCTGCTGATTAATTGGACGTGGGTTGAGAGAGGAAGAGAAGAGACAGGAATGATTCCAAGACTCTTTGCTCCAGCAATGGGAGGAATGGTGTTGCCATTTACTGGGGTTGTGAACATTGCAGGAGGAACAGATTCAGGGGAGGAAATCAGGAATTTAGTCTTGGATATTTTGAATTCAAGATACCCATTATACACACAAGTGGAGATGATGAACAGGCAGTTGGAAATACAAATCTGGAGTTCCAGGCAGAAGTCGGGACTAGAGTTACAAATGTAGGAGTCATCAGCGTATGATGGATGTTCTCACCTAGCATGTGAATATAGACAGAGAGGCAATGCCTTAGGACTCAGTGCTCCAAGGTTTAGAGGTTAGGAAGCTGCAGAGGAACCAGCAGAGCAGCCTGGGAAGGAGCAGCAGCGAGAAAGGAGGAGGATGCAGCAGGCAGACGAGGAAAATGTTCCCTGAAAGAGAAATAACCCGCCATGTCAAATGCTGCTGACGGGTCAAGCAAGATAAAGAATGAGGCTGATCATGGGATTGAGCAACTTGGAGGTCACTGGTGACCTTCAGGAGAGCCTGGCAGTTAAAGCCCGATTGGAATGAATGCCACAGAAAATGCGATGTGGGGAATTGGACCATTCTGTTCAGATATCTTTGGCCATGAATTTCATTGTAACGTGCAACAGAGGGACAGAGCAATGGCTGCAGAGGCTGTAGGGTCAAGAGAGAGTTTGATGACTAAATTGTTTTATTATCACTGCACAAGATATATAGCAACATAGAACAAGGAATAAAACCTTATGTTGACAGCTCTTCTATAGTGCTAAAAACAAATCAAACGATTAATTAAATACAAACAAAGTTACAATACCAAAAAAGTTCAAATCACAACAGCACATGACAGATGATGTTGTTTTCCTGAAACTTTCCCCGTAGAAAGGTGCATTTTCATGTATTTTATTTGTTTGTTGTCTAATTGATCTTTTAAAATTTTTTCCTTTGAGCCCAGCGGGCCTCTCCCTCCCCCTGCTCCCAAGATTGGAAATTACAGTATGTTTGAAGGCTGCTAGGAATGATCCTGTAGAAAGAGGAGCAGCAGATCATGATGCATTTAACTAGCCCCATTCTAATCATGCATCAGTGAGCATCCCTTTGAGGCCCCACCTGGTCTCCCTGCTTCTAGATTTTCCCCTTCTCCCCTGTTCTTCATACTGCTGTCAGATGACGCCTCCTGGAGCCCACGTCTTGGTTGGCATTCATAGTGCCACCCTCTCTGGTCCTAATCTATCTTTCCATGCAATGGGGCAGCTTTTGTGAAAGTGCCCAAAACTGCCTGTTCATGTTTCCAAATCACGTATTCCCTTCCACGGATCCCTGTCCCACGCCCGAGCCTCCAGTCACCCTGAGCTGATTTCTCTCCCCAGGAAGCTTTGGGGGATGCCATCTGCCAGGGTCTCAGCTCCTGGTGTTTCTTCTCTCCACATAGGGTATCCTTGGATGCTGGGCTCTTCAAATGCCACATCCTGCTCTACATTCGGAAACTCCTTCTCTGCAGGCTCTTACGTCTTTATCACATCTTATATATTATCTGGGCCCCAAGCTGTAGGTGCAGGTTTGTCCTCCTTCCTCTCGGCACCCCCACCGTGCCTTACCCAGACCCTGCCCACAGCTCAGAGTATTCATAGGGGTGCACAGCATTCGTTGAACACTTTTATGTGCCTGGTACTGTGCTCAGTGCTTCTGTGCATTATGTAATTAATCTTCAGTGTCAGAAGAAGGTGCTTCTAAAAAAATCCCTACCTTGCTTTAAGTGGAGGAGATCCTCGCCCAAGGTCAAACATTTGGGGAGCAGCAGAGCTGGCATTGAACTTGGGTGAGGAGCTCTTTATCCACCAGGCGGTACCATCAACTGTCAGCTGACAAGGCCTCCTCAATGAATGAATGAATGAATGAATGAATTGTACAAAGGGTACCTGTAGGGGGTGGTTTCATGAAAATCATCATTCTTCCTAGGAGACAACAAAAGCCGTGCCTTCTGACAGAAGGAGCAGCTCCCTGGCACATTTTATTGGCACAGTGGTGACCCTGGCGGGGTGAGGGCTCTGTTGCAAGGAGACGGAAAGGAGGTGGGCCTGGGTTCTATGATGCCAACAGCTCATGTTACAAACATCCATCCTCGCCCACTTGCGTATTCACTCTAACCCAAATATTCTATAGAATCAGAAGCTATTTTTTTTGCCTCTCGGTTAGAGCATCTTCATTTTGAAAGAATCAATAGCCTGAAAATGAATTTTTAAAAAGACTTCTTTAAAAGTCAGTGTTATTTCAAAAGGGGGAGGTGGCCAGTGTCTTACCTGCAGATAAATAAATACAATCCACGCCTCTCTCAGTGTTTCATCTGTCCAGACTACAAGTTATCAAACCCTTAAATATTTAAAGCCTCAAATTAACTTCAAGATAACACTAAAATGCGCCAATGTCCTTTGCCCTGATAAGAAGAGAAATGAATGATTTTAAATTAATGCCAAGCGTACATGCTCTGAATATATGAAGGAAGCCCTGCAATTTGTATGCCTGGCTGAGCCTGTGCTTGCTAGCTCTGCAATTGAGGAGGCTTGGTGCTCATTAGACAATGCCGGGGACAAACGGCCATGTGATTCCCGGAGGCCGGCAACGGGAGCAGCCCGCCTGTGAAACCGCCACCTGCCTTTGAAGTCTCTTGAGTGGTTCCCAACATCGGCACCCTGAGTCGTACATTTCACAATGCGGACATATACTACATCTGATTTGGTTCTCATGAACCCTGGGAGGCAAGCAGGGCACAGGTTCCCAACCACCTTTACAAATCAGGAACTGAGGCACTTGAGTGGCTCCCCAGAGCTGGGTGCTATTCTGTGACTTCAGATCTTTGGGGTTTTGGAGGTCAAGTTGACATTGTCTTTGAGAATTAAACTCTTCCCAGCCTTTGACCATGAGGTTGTACTTCTCAGACCTTATCCTATTTGTGCTGACGTGGAAAGGTCTCCCAGTCATATAGCCAAGATGAAAAAAAAAGGCAATTTGCAGGGAAATATATAGTATTTATGTGAAAAAGAGTCCTATGCATTTCTATGTGTAGAGATGTATGTTTGCAAATGCTTAGTATTAAGAAACACAGCAATTGTTAGCAGTAATTACATGTGGGGGGAACACGGGGTGGGGGGCTGCATTTCAGGGGAATTTCCCTCTATCTACATTATTATTTCTGCTACAAGTAGATCCAGTAGGGGCAGCGGTTTTAGTGCTAGAAGCAGCATTGTGAGAATTCCTGGTCTTTTGATAGAATGAGTGTTGCAGCATAAGACACAGAGGGCTTAGAATCTCCGTCCTTTTTGCTGCTGGATCGTTCATTCATGTTCCAGAACCGGCCTTCAGGGAAGTGTCTGCGTGGGTTTGGTAATCCCCAGAGCAGCCTGAGGGCCACTGATGCCTGCGATTTAACACAACGTCGACAGATATCTCAGCTTCTGGGAAAGCTTGTATTTTGCCTTCCTAGTACTCACAACAATGGAAACTAACTAGATTTCCTAGTGTGTGCTTATTTCCAACATGCCTGTTTTAGCCTCAGGACTGTAAGCTTCTTGCGGAGGAAGGACCGACTAACCTAAGGGTGGAATTGCTGAATAAATGAGTGAATGAATGTATGACGTGGACCTCGTGTTGGCGTGCGTCTCTTCTGAGGAGTCTCACGCAGCACCCTGGGAAAACTGATAGTTTCAAATGCATTTTAATGAAAATAAGTTTTGCTCAGAGACCCCACAATTCATAAATAGTTTAGGAAAAAAATCCAAATTCTGGTTTCTTTCTCTATCTTCTTCTATACCTGACATGGTAGGTAACGACCCAGTACTTTTTTGGTAGTGATTGACAGAAATCCACCTCAAAGTAACTTAAAAACGAGGACTTTACTGGGTTGTGTGAAACTGGTCTAAGGATTGGGACCTCAGTGACATCCTTGGCCTGTCGCTTGGCCCCTCCTTGTTCCTCTTCATCTCTCTGCCTGGCCTCTCTCTGTGGGGTCTCATTTTTCTTGCTGGTCATGAGCTTCCTCCATGGATGACGGCAGGGCCAGCGTGTGGGGATGCAGGAACGACCAGAGACAGTTCCGGCCTACTGCTTCCCTGATTAGAGACCAGAGGGGACAGGGGACAGGACAGCTCCTCTGTGTATGAAATCTCAGAGGAGGATTGGACTGACACTTGCGTCTATCCCCAGGCCAAGCACTGTGGCCATGGCATGGGCTTAGAGGATGGGCCCCGCTGGGAAAGATGCTCTGTAGAGGACCCAACTCACCCACACCGAGCAGGGGAGTGGGAGGTCCTCAAAGAAAGGGAGTGGCACTCTCAGAGACAAGAACCACGGGGGTTGGCACTCCAATGTTAGTGCAGTGAGTTGAAGAGAATTTCTATTAGTAATTTTTACCTTTGGGGGGACAATTCCATGCAATTACAACTCGAGCTGGGAGTGCTCCTCCCTCCGCCCTCGAACCCAGTGTTGCTACTCTATCCTAAGGCCCGAGGTCCCCTCTCCTCTCCAGCTCTTATCCGTAGACCAGATACCGGCCTGCAACAATAAATACGAGTATGAAATACATACTCACTGATCTCCCATGAACACAAATTCCAGCCTCAAATCTACCAAAGGAGCTGTATTAGTTTCCCAGGGCTGCCACAATCGATTGCCACAATCTGGGTGGTTTAAAACAACGGAAATTTATTCTCTCACAGTTCTGGAGGTCAGAAGTCCAAAATCCAGGTGTTGGCAGGGCAGCGTTCTCCCAGAAGGCTCTGTGGAAGAATCCTTCCTTGCCTCTTCCAGCTTCCTCCCGTGGTGGCAGGCAGTCCTTGGAGTTCCTGGGCTTGTGGGTTCATCACTCTGATCTCTGCCTCCCTCTTCCGTGGCCTTCTTAGCTGTGTGTTTGTCTCTGAGACTCTTCTTCTTTTCTTGTAAGGACACCTCATATTGGATTAAGGGCCCAACTTATGCCAGTGTGACCTCGTCTTAACTAATTACATCTTCAGTGGCCCTATTTCCAAATAAGGTCACATTCTGAGGTTCCAGGAAGCACATAGATTTTTTTTGGCGGGGGGGGGGGGGGGGGACATTATTCAATCCAATACAGAGGCTATCAAGAAAAAAACGAAACAAAATGAGATAACTCAGTGGGTCCTGAGGCTGAGTATTTCACTGTTGGAAAAGTAGAGAAAATAGAGTGAAGGACTAAAGAGAAAAACGAGAAGGGAAGGACATGGGAGGGGAGAGGGCAGATGACATTTCTCTAACTGAGAAAGATTCTGTAGAGCATTTAAAAATGCCAGCAGAATTCTGTGCGGTGTTGGGGGAGCCCTGACTTCTGTCTCAAGCACTGTGGCCTCGCTCCCTGGGCTCTGTTGCCTCTTGTGCATGACACCCTCCTGCTGCTGAGACTTAGGATTCAAGAGCGGCCGGGTGACATCATTCTTAACTGCGCTGATGGCTTGTGAGAAGCATATAAAAGACTTTTCATAAAGAGTAATTTACTGTGCCAAGAAACCGGCTCTCCTCAGCTCTTCCTTCCGCTCTGGAGAAGGCTTCAACTGCATTCTCTGTGTGAAGAGGTCCTCGACTTCAAGGTGAGAGAGGGGGGTGACAATGTTTCCCAGAGGCGCACCGGCCCTCCAGGAACAGAAGCTGCTAAGCATTGAAAAGCTCACCGTGGATTCACGGAGCCATATTCTCTTATCTGTTGAGCTCGTCTAGAATGCAGGTTACTTCTCAATATACAACAGGACTCCAGCTGAGTTGGTGTAACAACTGTGGAAATTGTAATCACTTGGCGAATGATCAAATGGATGGCGGGTGTGGAATTCTCTCCTTCTTCAACAGGTCTGGCTTGTGCTTGGCGCTGGTGTCGTAGAATTTGAAGGACGTGGCTCCTGCTTTCTAGGAGTCACAATCTTTTTCAAGCTTTTGTAATCTGGGAACCACAGGCCTGGTGATGTGGCTCCAAAGGTCTGTGAAACTTCTAAACTTCTCAGAGAAGTTTTTGTGTGTCTACGTGAGTATGCGGACATAGTCACTGATCCTTACTGTGTGCCCATTACATACGGAGGAGTCCAGTGCAGACGGCACTGATGATGATTTGATATCTTTCAACTCTTAGGCTCCTTTTAGCATCTTTGTTGGTTAGCTGAATCTCCTGAAATATTTACATAAAAATTCAACTGTTTGCTTTTGTCCTCATGACTCAAGCTGCCGTTGCCAATCAGGTGAACGAGTGTCTCTATTTCAAGATTCTCCTGAAACACTGCTTCCCTGGTGAAAATCTGCCTCCCTTTTGCGGTGCATTTAGAAACTCAGCGTCTCAAAGCCAGGCTACAACAATGTCCGAGCGCGTCTCAGCTCTGGCTGTTCATTAGAACCACCTGGGAAAACATTTAAACTGCAGTGTGGATGGCTCGGTCCCGTTCCCCAGAGACTCGGATTTACAGCATCCCAGAAACGGCCCAGGCATCAGTGTGTTCTAAAGTTCTCCAGGTGATTCTGAAGTGGAGCTGGGAGGGAGCACTCTGGGCTAAGAGACCGTAAGCCCTCACTGAGGCACACCTGGGCTGCTGAGGTGGGGCGGAGGTTGGCCCTCCTGCACCAAGGGCTGTGAACAGGGAGGGGCTGGAAAGCTGGGGGCAGGAGAAAGAGGCTTGAGCTTTGAATTATGAGGCCAAGAAGTCTGCCCAGAGAGTGAAGAGCGAGTGGCCAATGCTGCAGGTACCAATGGGTGATGCTCTCCGGGTGTGGCCAAAGAGCCTTTCTTCCTGCTGCCTTGGGATCCAATGAGAAAGTGGCCTTGCTGTGGCCGGCAAATGGCTTTGCCAAGCAGCTGGGGAGTGAGGCCTATAGCATGGATGGGCCAGGGCAGGGCTGGGGGTTGTGGGTGCTGGAAAGGCATTGGAGACTTCCAGCGGCTCTGCCAGCCCAAGAACCTGGAATAAGTTTCCAGCTTGGTTGTAATAAAAATAAGTGATTATTTTAATGAACAACAGTAATAGTATATCAAGTGTTTACACGGCAGCCAGTACTCTAAGTGCTTTTCGTGCATTATTTTATTTAACTATCAGTAGGTGCTGTGGCTCTTCTTCCATTTGCTCAGGTCAAATATGTGATTGAGACATTTTTTTATTGAGATACAATTGACATATAACTGTGTAAATTTAAGGTGTACAACGTGTTGATTTGACACATCTATATACTGGAACCTTAGCTAACACCTCTATCACATCACGTAACGACCATTTCTTTTTTTTGTGGTGAGAACAGTTAAGATCTAGTCTCTTAGCAACTTTGAAGGGCATGATATAGTCATACTACTGTAGTAATAATACAACGTGGTAATACCATAATCACTATACTGTGCATTAGGTCCCCAGGCCTTATTTGTCGACTAGTTGTAAGTTTGTGACCTTAAATAACGTCTCCCAACTCTCCCCCTCACTGCCCCCCAGCACCTGCTAACCCCTGTTCTACTCTGTTTCTCTGAGTCTGGCTTTCTTAGATTCCACATATAAGTGATATCATATAGTATTTGTCTTTCTCCATGTGACTTCACTTAGCATAATGTCCCCAAGGTCCATCCATATTGTTACAAATGGCAAGATTTCCTTCTTTATCATGGCTGAGTAATATCCCATTATATATATAATATTTCATTCTCTCTCTTACCCATTTATCCATTGATGGACACTTATGTTGTTTCTAAGTCTTGGCTATTGTGAATAATGTTGCAATGAACATGGGGGTGCAGATATCTCTTTGGGATCCTGTTTTCATTTCCTTTGGATCAATACCCAGAAGTAGGATTGCTGGGTCATATGGTGGTTCTATTTTTTGAGGAACTTCCATACTGTTTACCATACTGGCTGTACCAATTTACACTCCTACCAACAGTGCACAAGGGTTCCCTTTTCTCCACATCCTCGCCAACACTTATCATCACTTGTCTTCTTGAAGATAATCATTCTAGCAGGTAGGAGGTGATACTTCATTGTGGTTTTGATTTGCATTTCCCTGATGATTAGTGATGTTGAACACCTGTTGGCCATTTAGAGTCGTTCTTGGTTTTCCTTTTACCTCAAAATCCTCACCTGATCCCTTAGCACGTCCCGTCAGCCTTACCATCAGAATGCATTCCCCTTTGGACTATTTCCCATTCTCCCCACCATTGTTGCTTTTATCTTTTGCCAAGACGTCTGCAATGACCTCCTAGCTGCTTTCCTTACTCCCAATCCTTTCTCCTTTCTCATTTTCCCATCCATTCATTGCATAGTAGCCAAAGCCATTTTTCAAAGTACATAAATCCAATTGTGTCATTTCCTTGTTCAACTCCCTGATTATATGCAATTCCCTCCAATTATATGCAAATTCCCTACTGTGATTTAGGGGGACCTACATGGTCTGGTCCTTGCCTACCTCTGAAAACTCATCTTCTGCACCTTGCTCACATGCCCTAGGCAGGTTTATCTTCTTTCTGCCCCTGCCTCAGGGACTTTGCGTTTGCCATTTCTCTTGCCTGAAATGCAGATCTTCAATCTTCCCGTTACCCACATTCTCACTTCATTTTAATACCTGTCCAGATATAAACAGTTCGCAGAGACGTTTCCTGAACATGCAGCCAACTGCTTTCTTTACCCCTGATTCACTATCTCTTTACTCTGCCTTATCATTTACCACTATCTGATATCAAGCTATAGTTTGTTTACTATCTGTCTTTCCCACCAGAATATAAGCTCCATGAAGCAGAGACTTTGTTTTCATATACACACACACATTGTGTTCCCAGCCCTTAGTGCTCAATATGAAACTTGGAAAAACCCATACAATAACCCTATGTGGTACTATTATCCACATTTTATGTCTGATCAGAGTCCAGTTGTCTTGTGATTTGCAGTTGGCCAAATGTCATCATGTAATTTATCTCTTTCCTTCCTTGCAACACCTCTGTGATGGAGACAGGGAAGCTATTATGATCATTCTCTCCATTTTATTGATAAAAATACTAAGTCCAAGAGTATTTCCAAGGTTACACCCTTTGAACAGAATAGAAATAGGACTCAAAATACCATGCTATTTCCAGTGCCATGTTGCTCTCCCAGTTATTGACTTCTTTTGGTTTGCTTGAGTGTCTAATTAAAAGACGTCCTTGAAAAACATCATACTGTTAAGACATTTGAAAAGAAGACCTTGCTTACCACTAGTAAGAAGCAGTTGGAATGGGCCCTGAAGCTGTCACTGGAACTGGTGGCAACCAAGTGCATCCAACCAAAGAAGGAACTGCAAGAGATGAAGGGAGGCAGGGATGAGTGATTGGTGGGTGGGAAATAGCAGCCCCTCGATTGAGCATCTTGACCTCCTCTACAATTGATGTTAGAGGTTGCAATTGTGGCGGGGGACTTTAGTCAGTGATATCAGTGCTTTGTCTCCAGTTAACATAGGGGTGAATAGGTGAGTATCAATTCCATATATAATCAGTCAAATCAATCAAGCAGTCATCTAAATTAGTTCTTTTGGAAATGAAACCAATATTCACTTTTATGCTTGTATCTTCAGCTTTTAGAGTAAAGACCAAAATTCTGTCCATCGCCTAGAAGACCCAGTGTGTCCAACCTCTGCCTGATCTTGCCCCGTCTGTATCTCGAGCCTCTAGGGAGACCACTGTCCCTGTTGGACTGAGAGGTTTCCCAAGACAGGAGACTTTCAGTATGAAAACCCTGACAGTCCTGGGATAACGGGGGTTGTTGTCACTGTAGAGGTGACCTTTCTGCCCTTCCTATTCATGCCGGCCTTTCCTGATGCTTTGAGTAGAATGAGATCTCTTCTCCATCAGGGCTTCTGTACCTGACTCTCACTCCACATGGACTCCTGTCTGATGCTTAGGTTTAGGCGTAAATCTCCCTTCCTGCCCTCCTGCCACCATTCTATGACATCAAATACTTCTTCACAGAACTTTGAACATCTGGGTGCCAGGATCCTAAATAAATTAATAAATGAATGAATAAATAGATAGATTGATAGTTTTTGGCAGTGATTTTTTTTACTGTAGTATAACATATAGTCAAGTGCATAAATCATAAGTATACAGCTCCATATATTTTCATGAAATGAACATACCCAGTTTAAGAAGCAGAAGATTATCAGATTCCCAAAAGCCCCATGAATCCATGTTATAGTTTTCTATTGCTGCATAATAAACCACTCCAAAATTTTGTGGCTTAAAATAAACACAACTTATTTATTCTCATGATTCTGTGGGGTCAGGAACAGGCAGGATTCGGGTGAGCATTTCTTCTACTCGACGTAGCATTGTCTGGGTCAGTTAATCAGCTGCATTGAGTGGGCAGCTGGACTAGGCTGGTACATCCAAGAAGGCTCCACTCATATGTCTGGCACCTCAGTGCTCCTCCACATGGCCTCTCTTTCTCTTGGCAGGGCCTCATTATTCGGTGGCCTAGCCTGAGCTTCATTACAGCATGGTGGCTGTCTTCTCCATAGAGTGAAAAAGGAAAGCTTTCAGACCTCTGACAGGCTGGGCTCAGAACTGGCACAATGTCCTTTCTGCTACATTCTTTTGATCAAAGAAAGTCACCAGGCCTGCCCAGGGAAAGGAGTGGCATGTGTGTATGGGGAAAGGAGGAAGTGATCATGGCCATCGTTGGAGCATATCCACCATGTGTCTCTATCTGGTTGCTACATATTCCCAAATACAACCATTAGCCTAACTTCAAATACTACAATTAATTTTTCCTGTTTGGAAATTTATATAGATAGTATCATGCAGTATGTGTTATAAAAGTAATTTACTGCTGCATAACAAATTACTCCATAACTTAGTAGCTCAAAACATTGGTTATTTCACATAGTTTTTGAGGGTCAGGAATCTAGGAGCAGCTTAGCTGGGTGGCTCTGGCTTGGGGTCTCCCCTAAGATTGCAGTCAAGATGTCAGTCAGGACTGCCATTGTCTGAAGACTTGACTTGGGCTGAAGGAATTACTCTAAGAAGCTTAGCTTACACGGCTGTTGGTTGGAGGCCTCAGTTCATTGCTACGTGGACCTCTCCATCAGGCTGCTCATAACATGGCAGCTGGCTTCCCTCAGAGTGACCAACGCAAGAGAGTGAGGAATTTTCATTGCCTTTAACATCTAGTCTCCAAAGTCTTGTTGCTTGCATGCTTCTTCCATTTGTTAGTCCAGCCCACACTCAAGGGGAGAGGAATTAGGTCCTGCTTTTTGAAGGGAGTGCCAGGGAATGGTGTGGGTGGATACAACATCAAAACGGTATTCTTTTGTTTCACCCTTCATTTCTGCAAGATTCATCCATGGTGTTTTCTGTAGCTATAGATTGCTCATTTTTAACATGGTAAAGGATTCTACTATATGTATATAGCATGATTTATTTATCTGTTCTACTCTGCATGGACATTTGGGTTTTTTCCAATTTGGGCCATTATGAAAAGTGCTGCTATGAATAATCTAGTACTAGTCTTTTAGCAAAAATATGTAGGCAACTCTTTTGGATATTTAATTTGGAATGAAATTGCTGGTCATACAATAAATCTACTGTGTATGCCCAGCTTTGGAAGATACTGCCAAACAATTTTCCAAATTTATGGTAACAATTTTGCATTCCCATGAGCAGTGTATGTGAGCTCCAATCTTCCATAATTTTGATGTTTTTTGTCTTTTTCATTTTAGTTATTTGGGTGGATCTGTGTTGATCTACTATTGTGGTGTTAATTTGCCTTTCCCAAATGACTAGTGAAATTGAGTGCCTTTGTATTCTTAGCCATTTAGATATTCTTTTTTTGTGAAGTGCCTGTTCAAGTCATTTGCCCATTTTTCAGTTGGATTGTCTGCCTTTTCTCATTGATTTGTGGACATCTTTATATGTTTGGAAATCAGTTCTTGGACAGATATGTGTATTGCGTATATCCTCTCCTACTCTGTTGCTTGCCTTCTCATTCTTCTAACGATGTTCATTGATTTAAGAGAAGTTTTCAATTTTGATATAGCCCAATTTTTTAGTTTTCCCCTTGATTTTTAGTGCTTCTACTATCCTCTTTAAAAAGTATTTTCCTACCCTAAGGTCATAAAAATATTACTCTTTTTCTTTTCTCCCACAAGCTTTATTGTTTTTTCTTAACATTTGTATCTAGAATCCATCTAGAAATGTTTTTTCTTTATGGTGTGAGGCAGGGGTCACAATACTCTTTTTTCTCACATACGTATCTCGTTGACCCTGCACCATTTACTGAGAAGACTATTTTTTTTCTTCTGTGCAACAGATTCATAAATTAGGTGTCTCTATATGTGTGAGTCTATTTCTAGACTCTGCTCTTTTCCACTGGCCTATTTTTCTATCTTTGTGACAATACCACACTATCTTAATTGCTATAACTTTGTAATCTGAGTTGGTATCTGGCAATGGGAATCCCCCCCCCCCCTTTGTTCTTCTTCAGGATTTGCTTTGGTTGTTCTTGGCCCTTTGCATTTTCATTTCTATTTTAGATTCAGCATGTTAATGTTCACAAAAAGCCTGCTGGGATTTTCATTGAGAATGCGTTAAATATATAAGTAAATTTGGGAGAATTGATATCTTTACAATATTGTGTTCCAATTTATGAAATTGATATATCCCACCATGTATTCAGTTATTTAATGTGTCTAAATATTTTTAAAAAAATTTCAGTGTAGAGGTTTTCCACATTTCTCTTATATTTGTTCATAGCATTTGAATTTTTGTGATGCTATTGTAAATGGTAATTTTTAAAGTTTCATTTTCTATTATTTTGTTTCTCATATATGGAAATATAATTGGTGTTTTTACATTTACTTTATATCTAACAATCTTGCTAAATCCATTTGCTAAGTTTAATAGTTTTTCTGTAGATTCATTTGTACATTCTCCATAAGCATATTTCCTCACTTCCAATCTTCATGCAGTTTATTTTTTCTTGCCTTATTTTACTGGCCAGAAACTGGTACAAGTTTAATAGAAGTAGTGATAAAAGATACCTTTGCCTCATTTCCAATCTCAAAGGGGAAGTTGTAATAATTCCCATTAAGTACGATGTTTGTGGCATTTTTTTTTTTTGTAGCAAATCTTTACAAGACTACAGAGGTATTTTCGTATTCCTAGTTTGCTAATAGTATCTTTCATAAATGAGTGTTGAATTAAAAAGTTTTTTAAAAAAGCAGCCTTATTGAGATATAATTAACATACCATGGAAGTCATTCATTTGAAAACTTTTTTAATGAAACAATTTTTTAAAATATCATCAGTAAAACTGACTTTTTTCTTTTGGTGTATGCTTTTATGAATTTTAACACATTCATAGATTCATATAAATACTACTACCTCAATTAACATACAGAACAGCTCTGTCATCTCAAAGACTCCCTCATGTTACCTCTTTATGGTCACACTCTCCCCATCTCCTAAATCCTGGGAGACACTGATCTGTTCTTTGTCATTATAGTTTTGTTTTTTAGAGAATGTCATATAGATGGAATCATATCTATGTCTGGGTGTTGAATCTAATCAAACATATTTTTATGCCTCTATTGGAATTGTGAGATTTTTCTCTTTTATTCTGTTGTGGTTAATTGCATTGTTATTTAATGTTAATTCAACTTTCACTTTTGGAATAAACCTTATTTAGTCCTGTGATGTATTATCATATATCCTGGATACAGTTTGCTAAGGTCCTGTTTAAGATTTTTTTTCTTTGCTGATAGCTTTTTTGAAAATTGAGATTTAATTGACATATAACATTATATTAGTTTCAGGTGTACAATATAATGATTCAATATTTTTACATATTGTGAAATGATCACCACAATAAGTCTAGTTAACATCCACCACCATACATAGTTATAATTTTTTTTCTTGTGATGAGAACTTTTAAGATCTACTCTTGTTTAAGATTTTTTAATCTATATTCATGAAACAGATTGATGCTGGAATTTTCCTTTCCAGTAATAACCTTGTCAGGTTTTGGTATCAAGTTGATGCTGGCCTCAGTAAGCAATCTGGAAAGTTTTCCCTCTTTTTCTGTTCTCTGGAAGATTTTGTAAAAGATTTGTCTTTCTTACTCATTAAGTATTTGGAAAAGTTCAGTAGTGAAGCTAGCTAAGCCTGGGGTTTTCTTTCTGGGAAAAATGTTAACAATCCTTCAATTTCTGGAATACACAAAGAGTATTCAGATTTATTACTCCTTCTGACATCTTTGCTAAGTTGTGTATTTCAAGGTGTTTGCCAATTTTATCTAAATTATCAAATTTATTGGTATAAAGTGTTCATAATAGTCTGTTATCTTTTTTATGACATTTTAATTCCTCATATCTGCAGTCTGAGTCCTCTCCTTTTTTCTGATAAGTCATTTTAAGGAACTGATTATTGGCTTTATTGACTTTTTAAAAATTAACATTTGTTTTCCAGTACATTAATTTTTGCTCTTGTGTTTATTTTCTTTCTTTGTTTTTGACTTGGAAAGTCAAAGTTTGAAGCTTATCACATATTTCTAATAATTTCTCTTTCTAACATACGAAATTGCATTGTTGGTGTTGCTGGGTCAATTCTGACTCCCAGTGACTCTGTGTGCAGCAGAGTGAAAACCTGCCCAGTGTTTTTGCAGTGCTCCACTGCTATATGTAGGGTTTTCATGGCCAATTCTTCAGAATTTGGTGGCCACGTCCTTCTTCCTAGTCGGTCTATTCTGGAAGCTCTGCTGAAATCTGTCCCACTGCAAGTGACCCTGTTGGTGTTTGACATACCGTTAACATAGCTTTTAGTACCACAGCAACATGCAGCCGCTACAATATGACAACAGACAGATGGGTGGTGTGGTTCCCTGACTGGAAATGAACCCAGGCTGCAGTGGTGAGAGTGCTGAATCTTAACCACTAGACTTCCAGGGCTGGCTAACATACAAAATTAAGGCTATAAATTTCCCTTCAAACACGGCTTTAGCTTCATCCCATAAGGTTTGATCTGTTGTATTTTTATCATCATTTAGTTACAAGAATTTTTGCATTTTATTTACAATTTCTTTTATGACCCATGGATTACTATTCTGAATGATTTCAATATTTTGAAACATGTTGAGTTTTGCCTTATAACCCAGAATATGATCCATTTTGGTAAATGTTTCTTCCATGTTTGAAAAAAGTATGTATACTGTAATTGTTAAAAGCAGCGTTTCGTATATGTCAATTAGGTCAAATTGATTAATTGTGTTATTCACATCTTAGGTATATTATACTCAGTATATTTTTTGTCTTTTTTCCTATAAACTATTGGGGGAAGTGTGTTAAAATCTCTCATTAATATTTTAGATTTATCTACTTCTCTTAGTTTTGTAAATTTTTTTGCTTTACGTATATTGAAAGTATGTTATTGGGTGCACATACGTTTAGGATCACATCATTGTATCACTATGAAATATCCCATTTTACCTGCAGGTTTCATGCCTTAAAGTCTACTTTAATATAACTGCATCATATTTTTTCTGGTTATTGTTTGCATGACTTATCTTTACCCAACCTTTTTCTTTCAACCATCCTGTGTACTTATATTTTAAGTATGACTCTTGTAAGCAGTATAAAGTTATTTTTTAAAAAACTTAATCTGGAAAGCTTGGTCATCTAATTGAAATATATTGAAATATTCAAAATTGAATTCATTTATGTTTAATTTAATTATTGATATATTTGGATTTATATCTATCATCTTATGTTTATGACGACATAAACATAACCCATCTGTTTTGTGTCCCTCTTTCTTGCCTTCTTTTGGGTTAATAAGATATTTTTTATCATTTCATTTTTCCTCATTAATTACACATTCTTCTCCTATTCTGTTAGCTACTCTGGAGACCACAACATGAATCTTGTCATATGTTGGTCTAAAACAAATTAATTTTATCATTTCTCCAATAGTACTAGAACCTTAAAACACTTGAACTCCATTACCCCCTCTATTTTTTGCACCAATGGTTGTCATGAAACAATGCGTGTATTTTTTATTCTACGTATATTTTGAAACCTACAAGAAATCACTATAATTGTTTTGCATAATATGCTTTCAATCAACCTCTTTATATTTACTTGCATACTTACATTTTCCATTAGTCTTTGTTTTTCCCTGCAATTCTTTCTTTTTCTGTGGGATCATTTTCTTTCTGCCTGAAGAAAATATTTAACATTGCTTTAAATAAAGTTTAGCAACAAATTTTCTCAGGTTTTATTTGTCTGAAAATGTCTTTATTTTACCTTTATCTTTGAAAGATTATTTTTTCTGAATTTTAAATTCTAGGTTGGCAGTATCTTTTTGCAGAACGTTAAAATTTTTTTCTTTGGCATTAGAATTGATAGATTCAGTTGACAATGCAGCTGTTAATTTTTCTGTTGGTCTTCTGAAGAAAATTTATTTCCCCTCCTCAGCTGCTTAAATGATATGCTCCATATATTTGATTTTTATTAATGTTACCATAGTATATCTTATTATGGGTTTCTTTATATTTATGTAAAACATCTTGGATATGTGAATTGATGTCTCTCATCAGTTTTAGAAAATTCTCTGCCACTGTGAGTTCAAATAATGCTTCTGTCCCATCCTTTTCCTCCTCTCCTTTTAGACCAATTATGCACATATTAGATATTTTGGCTGTGACGCACATACTTAAACATTCATTTCTGCTTTTATTCCATCCTTTTTTCTTTTTCATGCTTCATTTTCGATATTTTCCATTCATCTGTCTTCCAGTCCAGGTCAACAATCCTGTATTCTGCCGTGTTAAATCCAGTGAATGAGTTCCTAATTTCAAACATTATCTATTTCAGTTGGAAAATGTCCAATTATTTAATTTTTTATTGATAATAGTTCTATGTTAAAGTGATCTATCTTATCATCTCTATTATTCATTTAAAAGATTATCAGAAACATGTTAATTATGGTTATTTTATAGAGTTTGTCAGCTAATTTCAATATCCGGATTCTTGAGGGAATGTTTCTATTGTTTAGATTTTTTCCCCCTCTTCTTATTTGGTCTTGTGATTTTGTCTTTTGGTGACCTAGTGATTTGTTTCTTTAGAGGCCCCAAATGGTTTTGTTTTCCTCTAGACAGAACTTCACCGTTTTCTCTGCTGGGAACACAGAGCAGTGGCTGATTATCCCAAGGCAATCAGGGTCTGACTGAGCTGCTGATTGCTTGCAGCCTTAGTAAGGCTCAGTCTACTCTGATTCATCTGTAACCCTTCAAGATTTTTCTGCTAAGATCCAAGTTTATTCTGCAAGGCCTCTCTTAATGGAAGGCCCTGAATGCAAATCTTTCTCTTGAGACTGTGCTTTTCAGAGGTTTCTGCCTAAATTTTTAGCTTACATCTGGACAGCCACAGAATTCAGCTAATATTGAGAGGGAAGAGGTCCATGTTCTTGAGGACTCCCAAATGTCCAAGAACTCTGCTGGATATTTTTGTCCCCCCCTGCATGGCCCTCCACCTAGTTTTCCAGCAGGCTTTACAATATTTTCAGCTTCCTTTCCATACTTATAATTGGAAAATGTCCCTGAGCAATGGCAGCCAGTGACAGCCAGGTTTCCTCTCTAAAATTCTTCCTTCTCTGGAATCTTAGTCCCTCCAGTTCTCAATGCCTCGGTAGCTCTCTACTGCTTCCAAACATGTGATGTGGTGGGCATGAGAATGAGCCTCATAAACCTCCAATTACTGGGAGCACAAGCGACCAAGAACCCCAGCTGCTGTGCTCTGAAATCCATCACTGCCTTTGTCCTGAGGCCACATTTCCCATGGCTTGCTCTCAGCCAGTCATTGAGGGTGCCAAGGATACTAAGGCAGACCATTCCTGGGAGATACAGGACTCCTCTACCAGCTGGCCTTGTCTTGTGGGCTCCCCAAGGGCTTTGCCCAACCTTCCTCAGACTGCACTGCAGCCTGGGACAGCTTCTTTCCTCCTTTTCTCCTTCATTTGTCATCAGACTTGTGTCATGGTCTCATGACTCTCCCTGCCTTTTCCTAGCTCCCTCTCAATTTTCTCTCATGAGGCATTTTTTCCTAATAAAATCATTGCACATTCACTCTCATTTGATGTCTTCTTCTTGCAGGACCTGGATCAACACAGGTTATTTCTGTATTTTATCAGCTGTTACAGCTGTTCTCGATGGGCGCACTGGTCAGCCCCCAGTTCCCTCAGCCTATTTGGAAGTGAATGTCTCAATAATATTTTGAATGATTAATCTTTGTTTTTTCCTAGTATTTTTCTACTCCCACTAAATGTGTTGCCTTTAGGATAGGGTTGGTAAGGTTAGTTTAGCCAAAATTCAAAGAAAATAAATAGAGGCAATTTTCAGTTTTTATTTCAGAAATTGAGGTGTGGATATAAGATAAGTAAGATTAGAAGAGGACTTAAGGAGCCAATTTTCTAGAGAAGAAAAATAACCTGCCTGGATACTGGCTGGGGAGAGTCAGAGGGAGAACCAAGGAGTCTGGAAAGGGTGTTGTTCCATGACCCCCTCCCTACACTGAGGAGTTGGGCAAATACCCCCAAGGAGGACGGACGATAAAACCACTAAATAAGCCTGGGTGACTTAGAGCAGGTAGGGCTGAGCCCCACTGCCTGGTCGGGTCCAGAAGAGCAGCAAACCCTAGTCCCATGTGGTGCAGCAGTAAGAGGGTAGATGTGGTGGGGTTGGGGGGTCTAGGCAGATTGGGTCTGAGAAAGTCTCGCAGGCGTTTATGCAGCCCCGGAACCTTGGGCAAGAGCATCTAAAATCTCCTGTGTCCTTGAAAGACGGAGTTGCCAGATAAAACAAGGGCATCCTTTGTTTGTATTTTTATTTGCTAAACCTGGCAACCCCACTGAAAGGGGGATGTAGACATAGGCAGAAATGGCTGCTGACCTGACACGTCCTGGAGGCAGGGACGAGAAGCCTTCACATTGACCTTGTTGGACCTTTACTGGTAGACCAGATGGCACTGAGGATGTCTCATAGATGCTAGCAGAAATCGATGCCAATGACTGGTGACTAGAGGGAATAAGGGCTCCATAGCAGCTGTCATTCGGACAGATGACACCATGGACCCCTTCTCCTCCCCTTCTCTGCTTGATACAATATAAACTCCCCTCCCCAGATTCAGAGACCAGCCCAGGAAGAAGGAGGAAGGAGGAGCATGAATTGTCTGGGCTTAACCTGAATGACCTAAAGTCAAGTTCCTGCCACTGGTGGATGGAATATAAGAGAGAAATTAAGTTCAAGTATGAAAAAATGAAATTACGTTTGCATATACCTGAGTTTGTGGCTTGAAAAGTTAGGATCTGGGGATTATGTTGTTTGTAACGATGGCTCTGATGGTAATCTCTGTTATGGTAAGGATTCGGTTATCGTGCCTCTGTCCCTCATTCTTACATGGTATGTGGCATGCATAGTTGCTTTCTCTCTTCCAGAAATTCTTATATGTTTGTTTTACTGCCTGTCTCGGCACTGAATACAAGTTCCCCAAAGGCAGGAGCCTGCTTTGCCTCTTGCTTGGCTGGATCTGTCTTCATCAGTCTCCTTCATCTATCAAGTCTGGCCATTCTGCATGGGGTGTTCAAGCCAAGGTTTTGAACTAGACTCGTACATTTGGGCTCAATGTGTGGCTCCATAACTGCCTCCTTCGGAGCTGGAAGCTCTGTGCCCTCTTCTTCAGAAGCCCTGCCTTTGTTCACCTAGGCTGTGCCAGAGGAATGGGAGAAGTGAAGATGAGCGGGTCTCTATTCCAAAAGCGCTCACTCTCATGGCGAGCCAGAGAGGTAAATGCTGAGAACACAGCTCAGTAAACATGAGAACAGGATGTGTTCATGGTTCTGAGGCAGCTCAGCTGTGGGAGCCACCAGTTCAGCCAGTAGGCTTCCTAGAGGAGGAACCATTTGAGCTGGGCCGTGATAATTGACTGGATATATAGGGGTGGAGACGGAGAGCTGGGGGCAAGGACAGGATGTGCAAGGCTGCAGAGGCGTGCCGTTTCAGGACAGGGAGCGATCAGGCCAGCTGGAGCCTCTGGAAGGGGGGTGGGGAGCTGAGTTGCCTAGTATTGAGAATGAATTTCTGGCTTGTGTTTTGAAGTGTTAGATAAAGGTTCTTATCTTTTATTTTTTCCCTAATTAAATAATTACAGCATTCTGGCTGTTTTCATTATTTTCACTCAGTTCACACCTCTGCAGATTCACAATAATCTCCTATTTTTTAAAGATAATGTCTCTGCCCTGAGCAGAAAGCATGTCTCTGAGGAGCAGAGGAGTCAGGATTTGCTTCAGGCAGGGAAGATGGAAGTGCTCTGTGACCTTGGGGACTCTATTAACACCCTGAGGCCATGGGGATAGGAATGCCCTGGAACTGCTATTCATAATCCCTTGTCTTGGAGCTCCTAAGAGCAGCAGATGCTTCCAGAGCTGAGTAGTTTGGCTGCTTTGAACTAACCAGATCATGCCCCAGGGCAGCAGGAAATCACAGAGGACCTGGGAAATTCCTGCCTGAAGTAGAAGCAAGGTCCCTTCGCTCCAGCACTCTGGAGTCCCAGTTGGAGAGTTCTTGACAAGCGAGTGAGGAGACAGACCCTCCGGCAGGCACAGGGGCTGGAGAGCCCGGTGGGGAGCTTGGAGGAGAGTAGCTGTTTAGGGGAAATGACAGGCCCTAGGCCTGGGTTCTGCCTAAAGCTGGACGAGGCAGCCTGCAGGTGGCAGAGAGGAAATTGAAACTCTACTGGTACTGGAGGTTCAGGCACTGCGGGCAATCGGGGACATTTTCTGGAGGGGTGGGATGAAAGGGGAGTGTTACTCCACCCCGTCTGTGAACCAGGGAGGTGGCAGCAGGGACAGACCAAGCACAGGGCGGAGGGCCTCGGGAAGAACTCACAGGAGGCCCCAGGAGCCCTCTCCATCCTGGACCCTGTCCATGTTCTAAAGGCCGAGTCCTTTTCTTGAGTCTGCTTTTCCCCTCTGGCCTTGGAGTTAGGCCTACAGGCCTGAGCTCAGGATGCCTGGGTTTGTCCCTGCTCCATCTCTCATTACCAACGTAACTCTGAGAAACCTGTGTAATGTCCCCGAGCCTCAGTTTCCCTACCTATAAAGTGGAGATCGTACCTGACAGGAGAGTCAGCACTCAGAGTCTGAGTCCTTTTCTCATTTGTTCCTTTGAGAGGTCTCCACCACTCCTGTTTCTCGTCTCCGTTCCCGTTAGGTAAGGGCCCAGGTGCGGGGACGGGAACGGCAGCCCCAGAGGTGCTGGGAAGATCAGAACATCCCCCTGGTTTCTTTCTCTGACAGTTTTGCTTGAGTACATTCACAATGTTGTGCAACCATCACCTCTATCTAGTTGCAGAACATTTTCATCACCCCAAAGGGAAACTCCGTACCGTTCAGCGGTCACTCCCCAGTTCCCCTTTCCTCCAGCCCTTGGCAACCACTGATCTGCTTTCTCTATGGATTTGCCTATTCTGGACCTTTCCTATAAATGGAATCACAATATGTGCCTTTTGTGCCTGGCTTCTTTCACTTAGTGTGTTATCAAGGTTCATTCACGTTGTAGCATGTGTCAGTACTTCATTCCTTTTTACGGCTCAGTAATACTCCATGGTATGGATGGACCACATTTCTTCTATCCGTTCATCTGTTAGTGGGTATCTAGGTTGTTTCCGCCTTTTGGCTATAGTGAATAGTGCAACTACAAACACTCCTGTTTAAGTCTGTGTTTGAACACCTATTTCAATTCTTGTGGGTATATACCTAGGATAGAATTGCCAGGCCATATGGCAATTCTGTGTTTAACTTTTGAGGAACCGCTCAGACTGTTTTCCACAGTGCTGCACCAGTTTTCATTCCTACCAGCAATGTATGAGGATTCCAATTCCTTCACCTTCTCACCAACCCTTGTTATCCACTCCCTTTAAACAAAAAATTACAGCTGTGCTAGTCGGTGTGAACTGGCAGGTGGGCTCCTCTTTGTCTTCATAGGTGTTCTCCCAGCCCCCAGGACACTGTCGGGGGGTAGTGGGACCTCAGGAAGGATCTGCCCATGAAACGAATAATTGTTCCCCTCACTTGGTCCAAGAAGGGCCACCTCATGTTCCATCAGAGTCTCCGAGTTTCTGTGGGTGACTCTGAAGAAGGTCAACCTCCTCCCCTTCCCCACAGAGTTCTGGAAGCCCACGGCTGGTTCCCATGGGCAAGGATGGCACTTACTGGAGTCTGCAGCCCGGTCTCCTCCATCCTGGGTCCCTCCTGCAGTCACCAAGTGGGTATCGACCTGCCGGACACAAAATCTAAACCCCAGAAAGGTTCCTGGCTCTCCAATGCGCCGAGTGCCTACAGAAGATCTGGCCCAGGACCCCACAGAGAAGAATTTGCTGCTTTTTATATTTCCCACATTTCTCTTGCTGCCGCTTGAGCAGCGCGGCCCAGGGCCCCTCATGTCACTCAGGCTCTCGGATGCTTTTCATCCTCTTAAAATGCTGCTCACAAGAGGCAGGTCTCTGCCTTCGAGGGCTGCTCTTTCATGTTAAATCATCCGGAAGCAGCTTGAATATTGATAGCTGTTATTGTAGAAACCCAGAACATGACACAGTTTTTCTTTCGTTCCTATTTTGGAGGCAGCCCTTCCTGGGAAACCCTCTTGGCCAACATCTGTTACATTCCTTCCCTTGGCGCCTCATCTAGGGACCAGGTCACAGACAGAGCAGCCATTCAGGTGTTTGCAAGCAATGGAAACTAACATCAGCTGGCATAAAACCAAGAAAGGAATTTGCAAGAAGGGTTGGGGGCAGCTCACAGACAGATGGAAAGCTGAAGAACCCAGCCTCAGAGGGGCTGCTGCGCCGACTGGGGAGCAGGGGTGAATGGGTGGCCTCTGCAGGGAGAAGCACCAGCTGACTGGGCAGTGGGGCCGGGGACCTCGACTGACAATGCCACCATCACTGTGTGCTATGTCCCAAAGGCCAAGTGTGGCTGCTATTGCAGAAGGAGGGGAATGGATGCGGCTGGCAAAGGCACGTGTGGTCCTCTGTAGGTTGGGGGTGGGGTGGGGGAGTTGGAATTCGTCAGTGTTGAGCCAGAAATTCATACAGCGTTCCCGCAGGAGTTCTGTTGAGGCATCCAGCAAGAAAGGACTTCAGGATCACCATCCAGGCTTTCTCTAAAGGCGCTCCCTGCATCAGCACTGCGTGGGGGTGGGTCTTGTTGATGCCATGGAATCAGAGGTATGGGGGGGGGGGGGGGGGAGCTCCAGGTGTGTGTTAGCACATTTCCTTGGTGATTTTTCTGCAAACTTCGGCTTGGACCCTGCTTGCCCTTCAAGCTTTTTGATTTCAAGAGTGGTGTGCTGGCTGCTCTCTGACTCCGTAAGAATCACATTCCAGTAATCTCCACATGTGAAGCAAACTTCATCCAAAGACAGGACCGTTGAAGGCTGGAAGGTGTGCTGGGAGAGAAGAAGACCTAAAAAGGGTAGATGCACCTTGGCAAGCCATCAGGCCTTTATGGTCGCAAAAGAATTTTTCTCCATTAGTAGTAAAAGCTGAAACTCGTGTCATTTTTAGACTTTGGTGAAAATGGAGGCTTCTTTTAATAAGTAATAAGTAAATACTAACAGAATTATTGAGTGCTTAGTCTTGGCATTTTATCCTGGGAGCTCTGAAATGTAGATGCTTTCTACCTGACTCCTAGTTTTATAGTCAGGAAAGGGATGCAGAGAGACATCCAAAAACTTGTCCACAGCCACATGGCTGGTGGCGGCAGAGCTGGAGGGAGTCCAGGTGAGCTGGTGGCAGAGCCAGCCTCTTGACCCTGTGCTGCCTCCAATTTGTCGACACAGGATTTTTACAGATGGTGAAAGACCTGCCAGTGTGGGCAATGTGGTTGTGTCCTTGTGTTTTTGTTCCATTTCGTTCTACTAGGAGAGCATTTACTAATAGCTAGGCACTGGGGAGGCAAAGGTGACCAAGACTGTTTGTTTGCCTTCAAAATGTTGGTTCCGGGGGGGGGGGGAGCTGTAGAAAAACAAACTCTCAATGCTGATGTAACAACCTACTGCATGAGTGTTCTCAGCCAGGGGCCTTTCCTGTCTGACGCAGAGCAGCGGGCAGGACAGGAGTGGAATTGAGGAGGGCTCCTGGGAGGAGGTGACCATTGAGTTGGGTCTTTATTGATGAGTAGGAGATCAGCAGGTGGACAGGTTGGGGGAGGAGTCAGGGAGGGACAGGACATGGCAGGCTGAAGGCTAGCATTCCAGTGCCTGAAGCATGAGAACTCCAGGCCAAGCAGTCCAGTGGGCATTGCAGGGGGAGAGGGAGGAGGGAAATAGGGGTGGTGAAGGGGTTAGAGATAGAAGAGATGGGAAAGTTAGGCCGGGTTGTAGAGTCCTGGATTCTCGAGCTGCGTCTCTCTGGTTCTCTCTTCTACTTTTAAGGACTCTTGTGATTACATTCGGCTCACCCAAATAGTTCAGGATAATTTCCCTATTTTAAGATCAGCAGATTAGCAACATTAATTCCATCTGCAACCTTAGTTCCCTTTGCCATATAACCCCACATATTCACAGGTGCTGGCAATTTGGATGCGAACATCCTTGGGGGCCATTATCATTCTGCCCACTACTTCCTGTAATCACGGGAGGTTTTTAAGCTGTGGACTGACACAGAGTTTGAGAAAGATAATATCAGAGCAAGATTGCAAAAAGGATCATGGAATTCCTTTTTCTGTCCTTCATGGTGGACAAGACATACTTCGTTGTATGTAAAATATTCTTATTTTAATGTTACTTTATGACATTTACAGAAAAATGTGGAATGACATTTAGAAGCTTACATTGGGATGTTTACTTACCTGTTTTCTCCATATTTCCTTTATATTTTGCCTCAGTCCACCAAGGATTTGATGTAACTTCCAAAAATGCAAGTAATTCAAGATGCTGGACTAAGTTGTTGAGGGAAACAGGAAAAGGAAAATTTTAAGTAGGAAAAAAATGAAGCTGGAGAGTTCATTGCTGACAGAGGTGGCTCGCGAACTTGGCCCCAAGCTTCCAGCTCACAAAGCAAAGAGAGGAACAGGGTTAGCTACAAAATTCCCACCAGCAGTAAGATAAATGCAGGTGAGTCATTTAGCAGGTGGCCTGCCTCTTCTATGGCTGACACCTGAGAAGAATTTCTCCTCCAGGTCCTCAGAAGCAATAGCGTTGGTTGTTGCAAACTTTGTCTTTGCAAGAGCTCAGGAGACAGTAACAACCTTTGTACAAGCACCAGTTTCTCACAACGTCCCTTAATGCAAGCAGGTGACCCAATACCAAAGCAATGTCAGCGAAAGATACCATAATGGGGGTGGAGGTGGCAGTGTTTCGGTTATCTATTGCTGCATTCAAACACCCCAAACTTCGTGATTTAACACAGCCACCA
The DNA here is from genome assembly GCF_021613505.1 of Equus quagga. NCBI lineage: Eukaryota > Metazoa > Chordata > Mammalia > Perissodactyla > Equidae > Equus > Equus quagga. The sequence goes on along the minus strand of NC_060268.1, from coordinate 178,415,626 downwards.
CAATTTATTCTCTCTCCTGAGTCGGTGGAATTTATTGGATTCAGCTGGGCAGTGGCGAGGTCAAGTCTGCTGGGGCTGCATCATCTGTGAGCTTGGCTGGGGCTGGAGCATCCAGCATGGCTCCCTCACAGTGCTGCTGGTGGCCCTCACTGTCGGTTGGAGGCTCAGCTGGGCTCTGGACTAGGATGCCTCAGTTCTTGTAGCATGGCTGCTGAGTTCCAACAGAACCATTCTAAGAGCGAAGGGGAAGCTGTAGACATCTAGGAGTGTGTAGACATTCCAAGGCTCAGCCTTGGAAGTTACATAATAGCACTTCTGCCACATTCTACTGGTCAAAACAGATCACCGGGCTAGCCCAGACTCAGAGAAATGGGAAGCTGACTCCACCTCTTGACGGGAGAAATAGCAAAGAATAGGTGGCCATTTTTATCCATCACAGGGTCAAAACTAGTGTGTGGGGCCCTGATAAGCTGACTGGATACAGGGGTAAAATTTGGAAAAGCTTGAGGAATGGATGCGCTGCCTCTACGTCTCTTTCCAGCGGCCCCCATAAACATCCGCTACTGAAAATAGTGTTCTTGATAAAGATCAGAGAGTCGAGAGGTTCAAGTGTGCTTTCTGGCTGGGATGTGGAACACAATATTCTATCTGCAGACTGAAGGAAGGGCTGTATGTTTCAAGAACCGAGCATGCGAATTTTCTCCCATGTCATTCTGCTCTTCAGCCATGGATTTTAGTTTAGCGGACTACAAAAATGTTGTTAATCTAACAAAATTGGGTCTAGTTAATCAGAAATCTGCCAAGTGATGTCAGTGGTGGTTCTGTGTGGTGTCAACTTGGCTAGACTAGAATCAGGTTTTCCTTCCCTCTAGAATCCCACGTTAAAGTTGGTTGGGGAACATTTGTGTGCGATTGGAAGGTTGTGATGAGGAATCTGACTGGTTTCTGATGTTTGCCGAGCCATCCCTGCCTCTCCCACTCTGCCCCATGTCTGGGCAAGCTGAAGAGAAAATCAGGCGCTCCATCCTTCTGGTGCTGGTGGGAGATTTGACCCTGGAAAGCCCTTGCCTGTGCTCAGGAACCCTCCTGTTGGCCCCACCCCTTAACCACAATAACCCCCTGAGCCTGGCTCCTCTCCTGGCTCTCTCAAGCCATTTCAGGCTTCAGAGGCCTGCCCTGCCCCCTAGAGACCTCAGTGACGTGAGTTGTCAACCTTTGCATTCCCTCTTGGTGTGAGTGTGGCGTCCTCGGTCTTGACATCAGAACCAAAATTTGGATTAGGGGGAGCCATCTGCCTCGGCAGGTGCCATAGCAGGTGGAAGTGCAGTAACCACAACTACTCTCCAAAGGCCATCAGAGCCAGAGGGGTGGGGGGGTTATGGCCGATTCCAGCTGCCCTTGCTCTCTCTGCGCCTTGTCCAGCTCTTTCCCCTGATTGCTGGCCCCGCTGGCTGACAGCAGCCCAAGGCAGAGGTAGCACCTTCCGCAGCTTCCCTCCTTGCTCCCCAGTCCTTCCCAGCCCCATTGTGGCAGCTGGCCATGCCTGGTTTCAGGGCCGCTGGTGGTGGAGTGACTCCTCTGCTCCACCAGCTCCCCTTGGAACTGTTCTTTCTCAGCTTCTCCCAGGGTTGTGTAAAGTCTCAGCCTTTAATAAATCTCTTAATCCACGATCCTCAGATACTCAGGGTGTTTCTGCTCCCCTGATTAAGTCTTGACTGATGAAATAACTCTCAGACACTACTTTTAAGACTGGCTATTGATGGCACTAGTGTGCGGATGATGGACTGAATCAAACCCAGAGAGAGGTAAGGTGAGCAGACTGAGGTCACATGGAGAACACTGGCCATTAAAATGCAGGTCTCCTGACTCCTGCTGGCTTTCTCCCACACCACACTGAGAACCTCTTGCGTGCCATGTGCTGTTGTGGGATTTAGGTAGGATTCCAAGATGAATAGGACACGTTCCCTGATTCGAAGGAGCCCCCAGCCTGAGAAGACACAAATGTTGTATTCTGTATATGGTCAGTAGATAAGAATGACAACAATTTACTACACACACACGCATGTGCATGCGCACACACACACTACTTTTTAGTTTACAAAGATGTTTTCACAGCTGATATCTCAGCATGTCACACACTAAGGGCCCAGAATATGGACAATAGAAAGTATGGGAGACCAGGAAATGGAAGTTTCTTGCCCAGGGGGTCAACTTGCAGGACTTTGGAAGAGCATGTTAGCATGTGGCTAGCCCTTGATTACTCACCTGGGCTTGTTCCCTGGGTGTATGATGTCCAGCAAGTATTGACCCCATATCGGATGATCTAGCCGTCTGCTAGGCACCCTGTTCCACTGGTGGAAGTGGCTTAGAGGGTGAGATTAGTGGGCCGAAGTCATGCTTCTGAGGGAAGCTCCTGTTCCTTTCAGTGACAAGTTCTTTTCTAACTTTTTATTTGGATATATTTTCAAACTTAGAGAAAAGTTGCAGAGAATAGTACAAATACCCCAATATCCCTCTACCAAGATTCATCAGTTGTTTACAAATTGTTCCCATTTGCTTCTTCATTGTCTGTCTACAGTTTTTCTGAACCACATGAAAGTAAGTTGGAGACATCATTCCCTCTTACCCCTAATTGCTCCAGGGTATATTTCCTAAGCACATCATATGGTGCTGTTGTCAAATACATGCACCACCTATGTTTATATTTATTCCTGTATCTATTCTGTGTGTGTGCATATGCGTGCGTGTATGTACTCGTACATGCATATGTACACACATGTGCACAAGTTCATAGTGACCACCGATTCCAATCCAATATCACAGAGCACTCTCTGATTTTACCCCTTTCCACATCTGTAACCCCTTCTCCACTAGCTTAGATGCCTGGCAGTGTGCAACCTCTGGTACCTCATCACCTCCCAGCTATTTGCTAAATTTAATTTTTTTATTGAGGTCATATTGCCTTATAATACTCTGTAAATTTTTGGTGCACACTATCATATTTCAGTTTCTGTATAGACTGCATTGTGTTCACCACAGATAGTCTAGTTTTTGTCCCTTACCATACATACGTGCCCCTTTACCCCTTTTGCTCTTCTCCCCACCTGCTTCCCCTCTGGAAAGCGTTTATCTGTTTTCCTTATCCATATGTTTGTTTATCATCCACATATTAGTGAAATCATATGGTGTTTGTCTTAATCTGTCTAGCTGTTTTGGCTTGGCATAATACCCTCAAGGTCCATCCACACTGTTGCAAATGTCATGATTTTGTCTTTTTATGGTTGACTAGTATTCCATTGTGTGTATATATATATATATATACTACAACTTCTTTATCCATTCATCAGTTAATGGGCACTTGGGTTGCTTTCACATCTTGAAAATTGTGAATAATGCTGTGAAGAACATAGGGATGCGTAAACCTCTTTGTATTCTTGATTCCATGTTCTTTGGGTAAATACCCAGTAGTGGGATAGCTGGATCACATGGTATTTCTATTTTTAATTTTTTGAGGCATCTCCATAGTGGCTGCACCAGTTTGCATTCCTACCAGCAGTGTATGAGGGTTCCCTTTACTCCACATCCTCTCCAACTTTTGTAATTTCTTATCTTGTTAATTATAGCCATTCTGATGGGTGTGAGATGATATCTCATTGTAACTTTGATTTGCATCTCCCTAATAATTAATGATGTTGAACATCTTTTCATGCGCCTATTGGCCATCTGTATATCTTCTTTGGAAAAATGTCTGTTCATATCCTCTGCCCATTTTTTTGATTGGGTTGTTTGTTTTTTTGTTGTTGAGTTGTGTGAGTTCTTTATATATTTTGGAAATTAACACCTTGTTGGATATATGATTTGCAAATATTTTCTCCCAGTTGGTGGGTTGTCTTTTTGTTTTGTTCATGGTTTCCTTTGCCTTGCAGAAACCCTTTAGTCTGATGTAGTCCCATTTGTTTATTTTTTCTTTTGTGTTTCCTTTTCCTGATTAGACATGGTATTCCAAAAGTTGCTGCTAAGACCAATGTCAAAGAGTGTACTGCCTATATTTTCTTCTAGGAGTTTTATGTTTTCAGGTTTTACCTTCAAGTCTTTAATCCATTTTGAGTTAATTTTTGCGTATGGTGTAAGATAAAGGTCTACTTTCATTCTTTTGCACGTGGCTATCCAGTTTTCCCAATACTGTTTATTGAAGGCACTGTCTTTTCTCCATCGTATGTTCTTGGCTCCTTTGTCGAAGATTAGCTGTCCAGAGATGTGTAGCTTTATTTCTGGGCTTTCAATTCTGTTCCATTGATCTGTGTGCCTGTTTTTCTGCCTGTGCCATGCTATTTTGATTACTATAGCTTTGTAATATATTTTGAAGTCAGGGATTGTGATGCCTCCAGCTTTGTTCTTTTTTCTCAGGATAGCTTTGGCTATTTGGGGTCTTTTGTTGTGCCATATAAATTTTAGGATTCTTTGTTCTATTTTCCATGAGGAATGTCACTGGGATTCTGATTGGGATTGCATTGAATTTGTAGATTGCTTTAGGTAACGTGGACATTTTAACTATGTTTAGTCTTCCAATCCATGAGCAAGAATATCTTTCCATTTCTTTATGTTGTCTTTGATTTCTTTAAATAATGTCTTATAGTTTTCAGTGTATAGGTCTTTCACCTCTTTGGTTAAATTTATTCCTAGGTATTTTATTCTTTTTGATGTGATTATAAACAGGATTGTATTCTTGAGTTCTCTTTCTGTTAATTCATTATTAATGTACAGAAATGTAATTGATTTTTGTATGTTGATTTTGTACCCTGCAACTTTTCTGTAGTTGTTGATGATTACTAATAGTTTTCTGGTGGATTCTTTAGGGCTTCTATATATAGAATCATGTCATCTGCAAAACGAGTTTTACTTCTTCCTTTCCAATTTGGATCCCTTTTATTTCTTTTTCTTGCCTAAGTGCTCTGGCTAAAACTTCTAGTACTATGTTGACTAAGAGTGGTGAGAGTGGGCACCCTTGTCTTTTCCTGTTCTCAGAGGAAAGGCTTTCAGATTTTCACCATTAAGGATGATGTTGGTTGTGTGTTTGTCATATATGGCCTTTATTATGTTGAGGTACTTTCCATCTATACCCATTTTATTGAGAGTTTTTGTCGTAAATGGATGTTGTATTTTGTCAAATGCTTTCTCTGCATCTATTGAGGTGATCATGTGATTTTTTTTTCTGAGGAAGATTTACCTAACATCCATTGCCAATCCTCCTCTTCTTTTGCTTGAGGAAGATTAGCTCTGAGCTAACGTCTGTGCCAATCTTCCTCTACTTCATACATGGGGCACTGCCACAGTGTGGCTGATGAGTGATGTAGGTCTGTGCCTGGGATCTGAATTAGTGAACCCAGGTCACCAAAGCAGAATGAGCCAAACTTAACCACTACACCGCAAGACCAGTCCCCAATCATGTGATTTTTATTTCTCATTTTCTTAATGTGGTGTATCACGTTGATTGATCTGTGGCTGTTGAACCATCCCTGCATCCCTGGAATAAATCCCACTTGATCATGGTGTATGATCCTTTTAATGTACTGTTCTATTTGATTTGCTAATATTTTGTTGAGGTTTTTTGCATCTATGTTCATCAGCAATACTGGCCTGTAATTTTCACTTTTGTGTCATCCTTGTCTGGTTTTGGTATCAGGGTAATGTTGGCCTCGTAAAACGAGTTAGGAAGTGTCCCATCCTCTTCAGTTTTTTAGAATAATTTGAGAAGGATAGGAATTAAATCTTCTTTGACTGTTTGGTAGAATTCATCAGAGAAGCTGTTTGGTCATGGACTTTTCTTTTTTGGGAGATTTTTGGTTGCTGTTTCGATCTCTACTTGTGATGGGTCTATTCAGATTCTCTATTTCTTCTTCATTCAGTTTTGGGAGGTTATAAGATTCTAAGAATTTATCCATTTTCTTCTAGATTATCAAGTTTGTTGGTGTATAGCTTTTCATAGTATTCCCTTTAATCCTTTGTATTTCTGTTGTGTCTGTTGTAATTTCTCCTCTTTCATTTCTGATTTTATTTATTGGAGTCTTTTCTCTTTTTTCGTGGCGAATCTGGCTAAGGGTTTGTCAATTTTGTTTATCTCTCAAAGAATCAGCTCAGTTTCATTGATCCTTTCTATTGTTTTCTTAACCTCTATTTCACTTATTTCTGCTCTGAGTTTTATTATTTCCTTCTGTCTACTAACTTTGGGCTTTGTTTGCTCTTCTTTTTCTAGTTCTTTTAGGTATAGCATAAGCTTGAATTATTTGAGATTTTTCTTATTTTTTGAGGTAGGCCTGTATCACTATAAATTTCTCTCTTAGCACCACTTTTGCTGCATCCCATAAGAGTTGATATGTTGTGTTTTCATTTTCATTTGTCTCTAGGTATTTTTTATTTCTCCTTTGATTTCTTCATTGATCCAATAGTTGTTCAGTAGCATGATGTTTAGTCTCCACATATTTGTGATTCTTCCAGCTTTTTTCTTGTAGTTGACTTCCAGTTTCATAGCATTGTGGTTGGAAAAGATGCTTGATATGATTTCAATCTTCTTAAATGTATTGAGGCTTGTCTTATTTCCCAACAGATGGTCTATCTTTGAGAATGTTCTTTGTGCACTTGAGAAGAATGTGTATTCTGTTGTTTTGGGATAGAATGTTCTATATATGTCTATTAAGTCCACCTGTTCTAGGCTTTCATTTAAGGTCACCATTTCCTTGTTGACTTTCTGTCTGGATGATCTATCCATTGACATAAGTGGGGCGTTAAGGTTCCCTCCTATTATGTTGCTGTCAGTTTCTCCCTTTAGTTCTGTGAATAGTTGCTTTTTACACTTTGGTGCTTCTGTGGTAGGTGCATATGTATTCATAAGTCTTCTTGGTGGAATGTCCTTTTTATCATTATATAGTGCCCATCTTTATCTCTCATTATCTTTTTTATCTTGAGGTCTGCTTTTTCTGATATAACTATGGCTACACCTGCTTTCTTTTTTTAAATTGAGTTATTTGACCTTTTATTATTAGACTATAATAGGTCTTTATATATTTATGAAACAAGAATGCAAATGACACCACTTGTGGATACCAGCTGGTTGATTCAAACCCTCTAAAATAGAACCAATGGCACAAATGCTTAAAGGTCACCAACCCTGCTCAAATGGTCACCAATATCCTGACCTTTGGGCACTGGCCATTACATGCTCTAATTTTTTTATTACAGTAATATTTGTTTATAACATTATATAAATGTTGAGTGTATGTTAACTTCAATTTCTGTGTAGATTACATCATGTCCACCACCTGAAGACTAATTACAATCCATCACCACAAACATATGCCTAATCACCCATTTTGCCCTCCTTCCTCCCCGCTTTCCTTCTGGTAACCATCAGTCCAGTCTCTGTCTCTATGTGTTTGTTTGTTATTGTTTTTATCTTCTACTTATGAATGTACAGCTCCTTTAGTTTGCTTGCCATTTGCTTGAACTATCACCTTCCATCCCTTCGCTCTAAGCCTATGTTTGTATTTAGAGCTGAGATGTGTTTCCTGGGGGCAGCATATTGTTGGGTCTTGCTTTTTATTCCATCCAGGCACTCTGTGTCTTTTGATTGGTGGGTTCAATCTATTTACATTTGGAGTGATTATTGATATATGAGGGCTTAATATTGACATTTTCTCTTTTGTTTTCCTGTTGTTCTATATTTCTAGTGTTTCTTTTTTCTTGTATTTCTGCCTGCCATTTCTGTTTGGTGGTTTTCTGTGATGGTTTTCTCAATTTTTTCTTTATGATTTGTGACTCTGCTCTAATTTTTTGTTTTGTGATTACCATGATTTTTGTATATAAGATCACATAGATGAGATAATTATTTTTCTGATAGCCTCCTATCTCCATTAGCCTATGCATGTTCCACCCCTTTCCTGTTCCCTCCTATGTTTTTGTTGTCACCAATTATTCTTTTTCGTGTTGTAAGTTTGTGACTAAGTTGAAGTGTTCGTAGTTATTTTTGATGCTTTCTTTCCATTTATCCTTTATGTTTTAATTAAGTGTTTGCTAACCTATTCTGATAGACAGCTGCAATTTTCTGATTTTGTCTGTCTATTTATCTCCTTGCTCAAAGCTTTGTAAACCTTTGCCTTTTTTGTTTCGGGTAGGAGGGCTCCCTTCAACAGTTCCTGTAGGGCAAGTCTAGTGGCAATGAACTCCCTCAGCTTTTGTCTGTCCAGGGTAGATTTTATTTCTCCATCATATCTGAAGGATAATTTTGCTGGATAGAGTATTCTTGGCTGATAGTGTTTGTATTTCAGTATTTTGAATATATCATTCCACTCTCTCCTAGCTTGTAATGTTTCTGCTGAGAAATCTGCTGAAAGCCTGATGGGAGTTCCTTTGTAGGTTATTTTCTTCTATCTTGCTGCCCTTAATATTTTTTTGTTTGTCGTTGACCTTTGACAGTTTTAATATTGTACACCTTGGAGAAGGTCTTTTTGCATTGATGCAATTAGGAATTCTATTAAGTTCATGTAGTTGCATGTTCAGTTCTTTCCTCAGGTTTGGGAAGTTCTCAGCTATTATTTCTTTGAATAAGCTCTCTGCTCATTTCTCTCTTCTCCCTCTGGGATACCTATAATCCTTATGTTACTTTTCCTAATTGAGTTGGATATTTCCTGAAGAATTTCTTCATTTTTCAAAAAATCTTAGTTCTCACTCCTCCACCTGAATCATTTCTATATTTCTATCTTTGAGCTCACCAATTCTGTCCTTCATAAGGTCTACTCTATTTTTAATGCCTTCCACATAATTTTTTATCTCATTAATTGTGTTCTTCCTATCCAGAATTTCTGTTTGGTTTTTTTGTTTAGAGCTTCAATCTCTTTGGTGAAGTATTCCTTCTGTTCATTAATTTTATTCCTGAGCTCATTAAACTGTCTTTCCAAGGTTTTTTGTAACTCGTTGAGTTTCTTTATGACAGCTATTTTAAATTCTCTCTCAGTTAGGTTGTAATCTTCTGTGACTTCAGATTTGGTTTCTGGAGAGTTGTCATTTTCCTTCTGTTCTGCCATGTTACTGTAGTTCTTCATGGTGTTTGGTGAATTGGTCCTCTGACCGCCCATTTGTGGTAGTAATCATCTCTTTTTTGGGTATGGCTTTGATTACTTTGGTTCTGGTCACCTGGGTCTTGTGTTCCTTCACTGGTTCTCCACGGTCTTGGATGCTGTTGTCCTGTGCAGCACCTGCATTATTGTTCCCTAGTTGTCTAGGGGAGCTGGTTGCACCACTGCCAGGGGTGCTGGATTCATGGGTGTCACTGTTGCTGGCAGGGCCCTGGGGACCCGGAGACTTGTATGCAGTCCCTGCTGCTGGTGGAGTTGGTGGCAGGGGTGCTGCCACTGAGGGCTGGGTGCTCCCATACTGTCTGCTTGCAGTTGTGTTGCTGCTCCCACCGCTTCTCCAGTGGCCACCACCCCTCACCGCTCCATGGGTGTTCTCATGCATGTGGGGATCAGCACAGCCTGGCAGGCATTTGTGCACACATATGGGGCCACTGCCAGCCTGCTGGCATTTGGGTTCACAGGGCTTGGCAGCCCTTGCCTTCACTCTCAGGTGCACTGGCTGCGGCACGAGGTTCCATGCCCTGGATTGCTGCCACTGGGGGTAGGGGAGGGGGCTGCTCCCCTAGTTCCACTGCTTTCTGGGGGTCCAGTCCACTCACCTTCAGATGTATAGCTGCCTGGGTCCCTTAGGCATCCTGTTGTGCTGCGTAGGGAATTCTCTATTGGTCAATGGGTGTCTGTTTGGCTGTAATTTAGAGGGGAGAGACAAAGGGAACTTCTCACTCTGCCACAATGCTGACGTCACCACCCTATTTGTTAGATTTCATAGTCTCATCTGTGTGTGCTATGTCTACCCCTCACCAATGACCAGGGGGAGCTCCCATTCACAGTTCCCTCCTTTCTGGCATATTCTTCCACACCTTCCAACTGCCTCAGCAGCCCCCAACACCTCTGCTCAGCAAGCATATCATTCTGAGTGGGAGAGGAACTTCTACACTGGCCTCTGGAAACCACCCCAGCAAATGTGCAGCTTTTCCAAATGTCCCTGGTGTGTCCCTTCTCTCAGGGGTTACTCTCCTGCACTGGCTGTTGCCCAGCACCTCAAAACAGTGGCCACATACATTTTCTTCAGTTTTACGTACAGCTGTTTTCAGTCTTCTCAGGCTGCCACAACAAAATACACAGACTGGGGAGCTTAAACAGTAGAAATTTATTTCTGGAAGCTGGGAAGTCCCAGATCAAGGTGCTGGTAAGGTAGGTGTCATTACGAGGCCTCTTCTCTTGGCTTGTAGGTGGCCACCATGTTGCTGTGTGCCCACACGACCTGCAGAGGAGAGGAAGCTCCGGTGTCTCTTCTTCTTCTTATAAGGACACCAATCCCATCATGGAGGCTCCACTATCATGACTTCATCTGAACTGAATCATCTTCCAAAGGCCCCACCTCCAAATACGACCCATTTGGGGTGTCTTCAACACATGAATTTTGGGGGGGGGCCGCAAACATTCAGTCCCTCAATAGCTCTTTACAGTAAGAAGGGAAATCTGAAACCAGTTACTCTGTCATGGCCAGACATAGGAAGCCCCATTTAGGTTTTACTCGACACTCTCCAACACTGTATTCAAATTGTACTGTTGTGTATTTCGACTCTTGATCATGTCCACAGCCTGGCAACGTGTTGGTGGAATAGATTCAAAACAGCGTAATTTGAGACTTCAAGGCAAGAGAAAAATCAATTCTGCATTGTGGAAAACAGAATAAACTCATTTCTTTGAGCATCTTATTGAGCCTTCAGGCGCTCATATTTACACATTTTATCAATTTGTGGTAGCTCTCAGAGAAGAACGTCATTAGCAATTCCAAATCGTCAGTGGTCTTCTCATATGTAATTTGTTTTCTGTGGGTCTTGTAAACACTGATATTCCTGTATTTGTTGTATGTTCATTTTAGTTTATTTTTCCCTGATTTATAAAAGCACGATGTATTATTTTTTGCAAAATTGGGAAAATAACATGAAAGTATAAAGAAGAAACTTAAATCACCAATAATGTCATTTAAAGATCACTGCAGATGCTCCTGCAGATTTCTCGGTGTGTTTGGAATAGGCACGCCTTGCTCTCAAAAAGAGCTGATTATTCAAAAATCCCAATATATACGTGAATTATTGAACATGAGAGTGGAATGGACCTTCAAGAATATCTTGTCTCAGCCCCCAATTTGGTAGCTGGGTAAATTGAGGCTGGGAAAGGGCACCTAGTCGGGAGTGCATGGCTCTTTGCATCACATCTCTATTTTACAAATTGTGCCACTTCTTTCCTGTCTCCTTAGCCTTATCATAGTCATATAATGGAGTAATCATTTTTCCTAATAACCAAGTACCTTACTACTAAAATGGAAACATTTGCCCATGTACTGTCCCCAATTCTATCAAGTACCTGACCTTGTCCTTGTCACCAGCAACCCATGGGAACTGAGTTAGAGAATGGTGGTATCTCTATCTAGATCACTTCTGTGGATTTCTTCATAAATTGCAAATTATAAAACGAGTTGAGAAAATCTTACAGTCCCAGGGTTCTCATTTTTTAACTTTTTATTTTCAATAATTTTAAATGTACAGAAGAGTTGCAGAGATAGTAGAGGCTCCCTTCTCCCGGCTCTGCCTCGTGTGAGCATGTTACATAACCACAGTGCACTCATCGAAACCAAGACATTAACATTGGTACGGCACCGTTAACTCAACTCCAGACCTATCTGGAATTCCCCAGACTTTCCACTAATGTCCTCTTTCTGCTCAAAGATCTAGTCCAGGGCCCCATGTGGCGTTGAGTCCTCATGGCTCCTCAGTGTCCTCCAATCCGGCACTTCCTCAGTCTTTCCTTGACTTTTGTAATCTTGATATTTTTAAAGAGTAATGATCAGTCATGTCTTAAAATGTCCCTCAATTTGAGTTTCTCTGATGTTTTCTCATTATCGGGCTGAAGTTATGAATTTTGAGGATGAACACCCCGGAGACGATGTGCCCTTCTTGTCACATCATGTTAGAGGGCCCATGATGCCACAGGACCTGTTTACAGGTGATGTTAACCTGGACACTTGGTTGAGTTGGCAGCTGCCAGGTTGATTCTTGCCACAGTTACCGTTTTTCCTTTTCCAAACTCTATTCATTAAGGGATTCCCAATTTCAGGATGGCATTGATTCGTAAAGCAGAGAGGCACGAATGCCCCACCTCCCTGCTTCTCCTCCCTGCCTCCCCGGTGAAGTCCGTCCCAGAGCAGCAGCAGAGCCGTGACTCTCAGTGGTGGGAACACCTGGGCCACTTCCTGAGAGCCGTGGTTCTCAGAGTGTGATTCCCAGACCAGCAGCTGCGGTGTTATTACCAGGGAACTTGTTAGAAATGCAAATTCTTAGGCTCCACCCCTGGCCTACAGATTGAAAACTCTGGGGTGGGGCCAGCAACCTGAATTAACAAACCATCCAGGTGATTCTGTTGCACACCATCCAGAACCATCTTAGCGGTTCTGATGTAATTGGTCTGGGGTGTGGCCTGATCATCGGGCGGGTCAGAGCTTCCCAGGTGATTCTAATGTGCGGCCAAGGTAGAGAATTACTGCTGGAGCCATCTGCAGATTTTAGGGCTTCCATCTCAAGCAAACTGGCCTCCTGCAGGCTGCACTTCATCTGAATAATGGCTTTTTCTATTGTTTATGACAGATTTTCCTTCATCTCTGTAATCTGTATTATAAAAGAGTAAAAATGTAATTTCCCAGTTAGCTTATTTTTTACATGAAAAATGGCTAGTTTGAATCAGACAAAAGGGAAGACATCTTTCAAAGGGTAATGACCCCTGTTTAGTCAAATGACAGCTTTCCAGTTTCATTGCAAGAGGAGGGAACAATTCATTTCTCCTAAATTGGTTTTCTTCAGGGTGTCTTCCCCTCCATAAGGGAATAGTTCTAAGGAAACCGCCTGGTGGGTAAAATGGAGGCAGCCATCCCGGCTTCAGGACCCTCTGGATTTCGGATCACTTCATTGACGGTGTGATTGAGAATCAGGGCGTTTGCACAGCTTTGCCAGTAGGTCTGAGATTCAAAGTGGAAATTCTAGGAAGGTGGAGACCTCCAGCCACGTGCAAACCACGGGGAAGCTCAGACCCACTTTGCATTTGAAACTGCGAATGTCCTCCTCGTGGTCTTAGTGAGGCTCGCTCAGCCTCAGCACTGCTGGCCTTTGGGACTGACTAATCCACGGTCATGGGGCTGTCCCGGGCAGTATAGAATGTTCAGCTGTATCCCTGGCTTCCACTCACCAGATGCCATGACACGTCCTCCCAGTTGTGACAACCTCAAATGTCTCCAGACATTCCCAGATATTCCCCGGGGGCGGGGAGGGCAAAATGGTCCTTAGTCACAAACCACTGGTCTTAGGAGGCAGGGGTTACAGAGGCCTTAACCAAATACCAGCCCAGCAGGTTCAGCGGCCCTGCCAGTAAGCTCTTCTGCTTCCTTGGCCACCTCCCCTCCCGGCACTGCTGGCTCTGTCCGTGGAGTGGCCCCCAGCTCCTGGTTTCTAAGCCCACCTGGCTCAGACTTTGCACCCCTGCCTGTTTGACTTGTTTGTGGTCTCAGCGGCAGCTCTGTGTACCCTGCCTTGCTACGCACTCCAGCCAGGTCACCTCTGACTATGAGGGACAGCCAGATGGCCTCAACAGGCTGTGAGTGCACTTCAGTCCTCGGGCTTCTGGAACTTGGAGGGCACCGGAGACCCAGGGATGGGGGCCTGGGGGAGCCCACCTGCCATCTGTGTGTTTATTATTGTTTTCATGGTATGGCTGAGTGTGGAGCAGTTGTCTTTTATGTGCACTTATCACATTTTCACATGTGTTTATTGCCTAGCTCCTGAGGGACATGTTTTTCCGCCTTCATAAAAATATTTCGGTTGCCTCTTTTTGAAGAGGGTTTCCTTTTCTTAGACTCAGTAGGTTAGTGGAATCAAATCTTCAGCACTCACAACTATTCTAAAAAGCATATCCCTCTCTTGTCCCAGTCTTTACCTTCCCAGGTGACTCTGAGTCTACGGGACCGATGACTGCTGGCCTCTACCAGTGAATTCAGTATAGAGAGCATAGTACTTCATTGCTACCCAGCGGGGAAGGAGCACGTTTCCTCTCTCAGATATTTCACATCCAGAAGGTGGAAGACTTCCCAGTGGGGAATGCCCACCCACTCGCTGGCCCAGGACATCCCCAGGCCTTCATCCTTCCGGGAGTGAGGTGGGCGGAACATCAGTGCTGCTGAGGCTTTGCTTGGAAAACCTCCAGTTTTACCCTGGTTGGTAAGTAAGAGCTTTCTCTGTCACCATCTGAAGCCTTTGGGGGACCCTGACTCTATAGGATCAGATGTCTGCCAGGGGTGGGCTTCTGGCAGGAGCCTCCCAAAAGTTGACCACAGAGACTGGTTGATTGGAGTGGCTGGTGAGACATCCCACACCCTCTTTGTGTCACATGGAGTCGAAGTGAGAAAAGGCGGAGGGGCACAGTGGGCCCTTTTAAGTCTGTCTCCATTCTCTCAACTCAGAAAGGTTAGGACACACGAATTAGGGCCTTGAAGCTCCATTTGCTTTTGGTGAGAGGGTTTGGTGTCTCATTTTATTAGAATGTAGCTGAGAACCTAGGGCAAAAGCAGGCAGATTAAGAGTGTTGAAACCATCCACTCTGGCACAAGAGGGAGAAACCAGGCTGAAGAAGAGGCTTTCCTGCTGTCCTGTCGAGACGCAGAATGGTGACAAATAGACTTATTTCCGAGGCCAATTCTGGCCCTCCAGCAGTGTGTGTTGGGAGAGTAATTGATGATTGTGAGGCTGCATTCAGGGCCAGTAGAACTTATGCCTTGACTGACTTGAAAGGTCTCAACAGGTCCTCAAACGTAGTGGTGGAATATGGCGGGTGAGACAGAAATAACCACAGAACAAAACAAATAAAATGTGCTCAGAAGAGAACCCGCAGATTATCAGAGACTTGAGAGAGAGAGGGTTCGCACTGAGTTTGGGGAATCACGGAAGGCTTCGTTTAGGATAAGACCTGACTTTCTTCCTCATGTTTTTGAAGGATTATCTGTGATGGGTGTTAGTGCATCAACACTCCTTGATAATTTTGAGTTCCCCAATGATAGACCAACAGGCAGCACTGTTTCTAACAGGTGTTCATGTTTGAGGGGGCATAAGATGGAAGCCCTGGGTGAAGAAAACACGTGGCTTCTTGGGCAGAGGAAGAGTGGCCCAGGGCTCAGTGATTCATCCGTGTGGTCTATACTGTGTTGTATGGGACTGTTGACCCCATCCGTCTGCCCTTGGTCAGGTGTAACTTGCTTCCCTGGGTCCTCGGTACTGGGTCTTCTAAGTTCATCTGCTGCTGTACCTCTGGGCACACACCAAAGGTTCCAGGATGGATCAGTGAGCATGCAAATGCAGCATGGCAGGAAAAACCACCCATTAGGCCAGGTGATCCTTTTCCTAGCAATGTTTTCAAACGTGTGAAGCAATTTTAAGTGCCCTCCTAAAATCCTGGCATATATTAAATGGCCGTCTTTAAAATAATCAGGAAGACTTGATATACGATGAGAAACTTCCTCTCTGAGTTATTTCTACTTTTGTTTTCCCCTGGGCGGGAAGTACAGGATTAGCACAGCCCTCTGTGGGCTGAACTCTGAGCCACATCCCAACTGTGCAAGGGGAACCATCCCAAGGGTCTTACAGGCTCTGGCTGGACCCGTCAACTCAGTCACCTAATACTATCAGCCCCCCAGTGGTCCACTGATGACTTGGCCATTAGCTATGATGATGGTGAAAAAAGATTAGCCAGATGGCCATAACATCATTGACTTGTGAACTCTGTTTCTCAGAGTTTCCATAGCCTGAAGATTGTGAGTTTGGTTTGATTAGACTTGTGTGTGTTTTTACTAGCTATTAAACACAAATTATTTCTAAATAATTCTCATAGCGAATGAGCATAAGAAACAGAAACATAACGAAGTTATGTAAACCGTTCTTTATGGTTTCCTAACACGCAGTTTACAGTATCTTGTTTGATTCTTGTGGCTTGACAGAAACTCTCTCCTTGACCTAGCTTTTGGTCCTTGAGACCTCTTTTCCTCTAGCTCTTGACCTTGACCCCTGTCCTGTCTTTGGTCCACCCAGCCCATCTTAGCAAGAATACCCCTCTGCTTGATATCTGATCAAGCTCCTCATCTCACATGTTTGACATCTGATTACCTTGGCTGGCCTTTAGCAAGAATCCTGTTAGGTCAGTTTAGCAAGAATCCACCCCTCCCCCCCAACCCCCAACTCTTGATGTTTCCTCTTGGGAATTTTCTATCCACCAACCCCTCATCCTGCTTCTTGGCTGTAAATCCCCACTTGACCTTGTTGTATTCAGTTGAGCTTGATCTCTCTCCCCTATAGCAATAGCCTTGAATAAAGTCTTCCTTATCATTTTAGGAAGTATCAGAATAATTTTTTCTTTAACAGGCTACTCTCTAAGGCAAGTAAAGCAAACACTGCCCCCATTTTACTGAAAAAGAAACAGGCTCTGATTGTTCAGTTCCATGGAACAAATGACAGTGCTGGGACTAGAGTCGTAGGGCCCTGACTTCTGGTTGGTGGGGCCACTTCTGGCTTTGCAGACCACACAGCCTGCCTTTTATCCCTTCAAACCAGAAATCTGAATTTCTTTACTTGGTTTTACTCCATGTGGCCGGGAAGCTCTATTAGAGATGTGCAGAGGGAGGGACTATCACAGAAAAGGCAGAGAGGGAAGAGAACAGCGGGGGGCGGGGGGGGGGGGGGCACTTCTTTGACCTCTGGGTTCCCCCAGTCATCAGGCTTCCCCAAGCTGCTGGTTTAACTAGTTTCTGCCTCTGCTTCTGGAAGTAATCCTCAGGGTAGAGTCTTTAGCTCCTGTTTAATATTATCCCCAAACAACTCCCATTTAGCATAAAAGGAAAGGGCACCTCTAGCTGGCTCTGTGACCTTGAGCAAGTTTCTTAATTCCTTTATGCTTTGGTTTCTTCTTGTGTTACGTATAGGAGGCAGACAGCACTAAGGCTGGTTCCAGTTATAAAATTCAATGCGTCTAGTATTCAAGACCACTGATTGCGGACAAGAGGGTAGGAGCAATAGGAAGGGGAGAGACTCTAATTACTGACAGAATTTGGAATCAGGGGCTCAGCTCCCTTTCTCACTGTTCTTTCCTCTCTACCCATCCGTGTCAGCTCACTGTGGGTGTCACTAAGTCTGACTCAATAGGACTGATGCCTGGGTCAGGAGAGAGAAGTTTGAACATCAGCGGGAAGATTGGCTCCCATGTCAGGCCTCTGCTTGGTATTATACATGACATGTAGCCTTTGCATTTACTGATCAAAGACGTTCAAATCAACAGGGTGCTGACCAGATTTCAGGGGAGGACAGGAGGTAAAGCAAGGTAGGAGGTCCCTCTGGGTTCCACGGTAAGCTGAATCTCTCCCCTGTGCCCCAGTCTTGGATTTGAGGGCCACTGGTTTCAAATCAACAGGGGAATTGATCTCCATTTGCAGGCCTGCCACAGACAGTAACTAGCTCTTTCCTATTGTCTGGGCCACGTGGGCACCCTCCTGGGTCTTCCATGGAAGATTTTTAATCTCACACCTGCCACCATCGTGGTCATTGAGACAGGGTGCAATTGTGCGCATGCCCACATCCCAGTGGAATTTGTGTTCCTTGAGGCAGGGACATTGTCTTTGAGGCCCTGGTGATTAGCCCCTGGGAAGCACCTGCTGAATGTGCTATGGGATTTCCTGGAAAAAAACCCTGGGCCAGAGGTGGAGGCTAGATGAGCAGAGTTGGAATCCCAGCTCTCCTGGTGTTGAGGGATGGGACCAGGGTGTCAGGAAAGGAGGGGAGCATCCACACTCCACCCCTTACCAGCTGTGCGACTGTGGTTTATGCCTGACTTCTTTGGGACTTGTTTTCTGCATCTACCCCAGGATCCTTCTGAGAGGGAAACGAGCAACTCTCATGTTAGTTTTAGTGGTGCCCCTTATCTGAACAGGATGGGCTTGGATGGGCTCACTGGCTCTCCTACAGGTTCACAGGGTGGGCTCTGAGTCAGACAGACCTGAGTCCACCTCCAGGATGTGCCTCTGCCCCGGTGAGGGCCCCTGAGCACGTCACTTCCTTTTCAGGCCTCACCTCCCCCTTCATAGAGTGGTGGGAATCACGGTGTCCACCTCGGGGGTGGTTGTGAGGAGTAAGTGAGCAGCCTCTCTCCGTGAAGCCCTCTGCACGGGAAGCTCCAGTCGCGCTGTCAGCGTTATACCATCTAATTTATGCTCCAAGTACTTGTCTTCAAACATCGGTTTGATCTTTGAGGTACTTCCCTTCAGAAATAAGAGAACTCATTAAATAAATTTTCCTAAAATCGTTTTTAATGAAGAATAACACATATTCACTATGGAAAAGAAAAGCAGCAAGAACAAGTTGCCTATTGTCCCAGCACACAAGCAGACCACGGTTAATATTTTATCATATTCCCTCCATATTGCTTTCTGTGTGTATATAATTTTATGTTACATAATTTATAATTTCCTCTTTTTGCTTAGACATTTCACTTGTCTCTTTTTTTATATTATAATTAGTACTTTCGCCATTTAAAAAAATAAGTCATTTTCCTCACTTCAGATTATTTCCTTCTGATCTCTCTCTGCCGGGCGCTGGCGAAGCCTTAGCCAGGGGCAGTGAGGGCAGCTTCGTCCTTGGTCCTTTGGATCCTCTTCTGTCGCCTTGAGCTTTGCTACTTCTGCTCTGCTAAGCCACATCCATCCATGCCAGTTGATTTAAGAATGCTCACCATCCTTTTAATTAACACTTATATGCTAATTCCACAAACTCATCAGTCTCTCCGAGTCCAAATTCATTCTTGAATCTCCAGAGACTTTCTGACTCAATTCCATACACATTATAAATACATTTCTATTTTTCTAGTTCTAGATTTCCATTTTTAATATTGCACTTATCTGTGCATTCGCTGGAAATTTAGGAGGCGTGGTTTCCTCCATGGCAAAGCTTTCTTCAAGATAATTTCAGCAACTATCCTGGGAGGGTGAGAGGTTGAATACACCTCCCCAGTTTTACGAGGAAAGAATGAATCTCTCTACTGGACTCAAACAACCCTGGAAGATTCTCCCCAGAAACTTAAAAGTTACTTTATCTCTGTTTTTTCCCCCTTTCTCCTCCAGTCTTCCATTTTCCATTACACCCCACCCAACTCATGGCAGGTTACAAACTATGTTCTTGGGCTTTCCTGCATTTGGCCCTCACTGTTTCAAAATTACTGTGAGACACCTAGACGGGGCAATAGGGAAATTTATTGAGCTCCTACTTTGCATCATTCTAGGCACTTCCCTGAGCTATTTAAAATTTAATCTTTACTCCAACCCTTATCAGAGACATTGTTCTTTCACTTTATTGATCAATTGATCAATGGTGTAGGCAAAGGGAGAGTCCAGATGGAGAGTCCCGTTGTTCCTGACTCCCCATAAATCCTTGCCCTTCTGGCAGTTTGATTCTAGGCTCTGTCCTTGGAGTCCTTACGCCAATGGATTCCTCTCTTTGTCCAGCCTGGTGCAGGGGGGTTTCTGCCATTCGCAGCCCCAAGAATCCTAACACGCTGCACGTCTTGAACCTTCCACTAGATTGTGAGCTCCTTGAGACAGCTACTGGGTCCATCCTTACTCTCTGGTCCCAGCAGAAGGAAGGAGAACATTTTCTGAAATGAAAATAGGAATAGATTGGTTGAAAATTGAACAGAATCTTTGAAATCAGGATTATATTGCAAATTTAGGCCATATGGTCCTTTAATATAAAGTTCCTTTCAACTCGAAAATTTTATTAGTTATAACCAAGGTATGAGAGCACTAAGCCTTGGAAGTTCCCATCATGTGGTCTTGGGCTTCTTCTCAGAAGATAATTGGCAGTGTGTCCCTGAAGCCCTCTCCAGAGGCCATTCGTGAACAGCTGGTAGATTAGAAAGAAAGTAGAAAAGAAGGCAGAATGAGTGACGCTGACTGCCTGGGAGAAACTTCTGGTGTTGAGAAAGAAGGGTAGATGAGAGGCCCCCAGACGCTAGTGCTGCATTGTCCAATGCATCGGCCAACACATCCCAGCCAGAGTGACTGCTCCAACTGTGGGGTACAGAAGTCTATTCATGTAAGAGCAAGTAATGTGGAATTGATGGTTAGAATGAAAGTGTATTCCTTGCATCCAAAATACAGTCAGGACAGGCAGGCATGACTGAGGTGCTGTGGCATTTCTCTCCTCCCTTTCATCTTTGCTGCCTGTCTGCTTTCTGCAGCCCAGCTTCTCTGATCATCCCCATGCACATGGTCCCGTCATGGTTGGTCAAAATGGCAACCCTCAGTCTCATCACCCTCCCAGCTGGCTTCTCAGAGCTGGTTGACTCAGTCTCTTTGTCCCCAATTACACAGCTTCGCTGAGAAAATGTGATTGGCTAAGCTTGAATGGAAGCTCCCCCCATTATCAAATTGTCTTTGGTCAGTGGGGTTGTGTGGTTTAAGGAGCTCTCTTATGGAGAGATAAGCTATCAGTCAGCTAGAACCTGCTTGAGGAAACACTGCAACAACTAAAACTTGGAGCGACCTTTGCAAGTAATTAATATTCTCATAAGCATTCGTAACTGTAGAAAATAACTCATTACCAGTTTATTAAAAAAAAAAATCCAGGTCCTTTTGTGTATTTCAGGCATGACTCAAACTTCAATATTCCTGATGTACACTGGGTTTTTCAGGGAGACATCTGCTGTGTATGGCGAGGCGGCCTTGAACTTCACGTTTAAGCTCTGTCTTGTCTACAGTGTCTTACAAGGCTGTCAGGCGGCAGTATTTTATGCAAATGATAACTCCCTCTTACGAGGCTGTGTATTTTTCTAATTTAGCGCATGTGAATGTTCATGTAATTCTTGAAAGAAATGGGGTGAAAGAGCAACAGCAAGATAAATGAGACCAGGATATAGGAGTCGGGGAAGAATGAGCTTCTGCGATGTTAGTTTGGTTACTTTCTGTAGAGTGACTTGATTGATAGAATAAAAGCAGGACAAGACAAGATAAAATAAAAATGGGGCTTAAGACTATTAATCAGATTAAAGACCACAGTGTAGGAAGCATCGTGTGAACACAACAGGCTGAGATATAAGAAAACATAAAAATGTCCCTGTATCCTCTAATAGACAGGTGAGATATGGAGAAAATGAGACAACTATGGGAAACTGAGTGAGAGTGATAGAGATGCTGGCAATCATGGTGCTTGGCTCTCCCCTTTGCTCCAAGTAAACACACTGGGTCTCATTTCTTCCTCCTGTTGTCTTCTGTGGCTGTGCTTGGGTCCATGTGTAGAGAGAAGTGGTGTTGATATTAGAAGGATGAATAGTGACCAGGAGGTGGAGGGTGGAGCTCCTTGGCTCCTGAGAGAGAATGGAGCACAGAAGCCCACATATCTCTCTATGCCCCACTGGAAATAGTTCCAGGCTGAGTGAAGTCCAGAAAGTCCCCTGGTCTATAAAAGCCAGCAATAAAAATTAAAGTCAGCAAATCAAAGAGCACATAATTAGGATGCTTTCGGGTGCAAGTAATGAACTCAAACTGAGTTAAAATAGTGTCTGGGGCTTATTTGCATGTGGCGCTGGCAAGTCCAGAGTGGGTAGACTTCAGGGATATTTTAATTTGACTGTCCTATGTCATCAAGGATCTGATTGCTTTCTGTGCATCGATTCTGGCTTCCCTGCTGTTGGCTTTGTCCTCAGGGGAGAGATGGCCATAGAAGTTCCAGACTTCACAGCCCCTTCCTGCTCCATGCACAAGGAACAAGTGTCTGCCGGCACGCCCTGATGGGGACGAGGATCTTCCTTGGGAGCCTCAGAAAATTCTCCTCCCTCTGGGGTGGAACTGGAATTCACCCAAGACAGAGGATGGTCAGCGGCTGGACCCTCCCTAGGACACTGCTGAGGGCTAGTGGGAGGAATGCTTTGAGGTTACCCCGGGCAGTGCTGTCCACTCAGTCCTGGAGAAGTGTGTCACAAGTTCCTGGAGAGTGGGGGCTGTAAGATAACCACAGTGGGACACATGATGGCAGGCTCTAATCCCGCTAGAGCCCACCCTATCTCTTTGGGGCAAGCGGGCAAGCTTGGGCCCAGGAGCAGAGGTGGCAGTGATGCAGCAGTGGCTCTGCCAGGCTCAGCTGCACACAGTTTTGCAGGATGAGGAGCAGCAGAAAAAGGCCCCTAAGGAGAGTAATGCATGAACTCTCCTTGACCCCACTGGAGAAAGGGAAGAGGAACAGGGTCATTGTTTTCGGATCCTCTATTGCCCTTCTCAACACAGGTTTGGTGGCCTGGTAGACAAGGGCCACGTCCCATTGCCACTTGTGGTTGTCAGCACAACTTGGATTATGATGCTTCCCAACCTGCCTCCACCCTCACCCTGCGCCGAGAGGAGGCAGTTCCAGTTCTGGGAAGTGTCTGCCTGCCCTCTGCAGAGGTGCAGAGGCCTGTCCTCCAAGACAGGGGCTCCAACTGCTTTGATCATTCATTCCCGCTGGGAAAGCATTGTTAGGGCACTCCTGGTGTAGGCCCACAGGCCATCAGGGCTATGCAGTATGACCATGAGTTAGTGTACTAATATGTTCTATATAGATATTGAGAAAGATGAGATACAAGTCAGTAAAAATAAAAGTTGCAATCTTTTTTTCCATTATACCTGTGAAAGTGCCCAGACTAGCTTTGGAGACCCCTGTCCCACAGGCCCCAGATTCAGGAGCCTTGAGAGTAGGGGCCATGTTTGCTTTTTATAAAAATTATTTTTAACTGTGGTAAAATATATGTACCATAAAATTTACCATCTTAACCATTTTTAAGTGTCCAGTTCAGTGGCATTAAGTATCTTCATGTCGTTGTACAACCATCGCCACCATCCATCTCCAGAACTTTTTTCATCTTGCAGAACTGAAACTCCATGTCCATTAACAATAACTCCCCTTTTCCACCTTCCCCAGCCCCTGGCAACCACCATTCTTGTTTCTGTCTCTATGCATTTGACCATTCCAGGTACCTCATATAAGTGGAATCAGAGAGAGTTTGTCCTTTTGTATTTAATTTACTTCACTTGGCATAATGTCCTCAAGGTTTATCCATGTTGTAGCGTGAGTCAGCACTTCATTCCTTTTTGTGGCTGAGTCCATCATAAGGATATACCACATTTTGTTTATCCATTGAAGTACATTTGGATTTCTTCCACCTTTTGGCTTTTGTGAATGATGCTCCTATGAACATGGGTGTACAAATCTCTCTTCAAGATCCTGCCTTCAGTTCTTTTGGGGGTATACCCAGAGGTGGAATTGCTGGATCACGTGGTAATTGCATGTTCAGTTTTTCAAGGATCCACAGTATTGTTTTCCACGGTGGCTGCACTGTTTTACCTTCCCACAGTCGTGTGACTTCAGGGACTATGTTTGACTTAACTTTGTATTCCTACTGCCTAGTACTGAGCCTGCCACCTGGAGGAGTGCTCAGAACGTGTCCATGGAGTGAGTACATGAGCGAGAGGCAGCACAGCCTCACTGAAATTCCGGTGGCGGGGACGGAGCGAACTGTGTGGGCTTCGGCACGGGTGGGAGCGGGAGAGTCTGGACAGGAGTCAACAGGAAGCTCCTCCAGGGCTGTGCAGTGAAGCCCGGCCTTGGACTCTGAATTACTCAGTTTCTAGCTAAGAAGCCCAAAGGGCTGCTCCTCCCCTCTTCAGAGGACTCAGGCTCTAACTTTAAAAACTATTTTAGCCCTTGCAATTGGCTGGCCCAATAGATTCTTCATATAAAAAACAAAAACAAAACCAAAAGCCGCCAGACTTTCTATTTTCTTCCTTTTAACAAGGGCACTGGACTCGTCGGGCGCTGTATTCCTCAGTCATTTCAGTGCTCCGATAGAAGCCTATTGCCTTCACTTAAAAATAGGGCTGTCACCCGATTTGAATTTTAACTGCAGGGTGAGGAACACAGAGAAACCTTAGCAGATGCAGGATGGAGGAGCCAGGAAACCGAAGCCAGGCAAGAGAAAGCGCGCAGGAAACCCGAGGAGGGGCATTTTGTGATCAGCCCGCAGGGAGGAGAAATGGAACCCGAGATCCATTTCCCCTCGGTGATGGGGCTGGCTGGGAACACAGGCCGGGCATAGCAGCCGAGAATGAAGCGCCATGAGGCCAAGACTTGGGGCCACGTGAGAGGGGAGAGACTGGATTTGCACAGGGAGGTGGCCTCGCCCCACACCTAGGGTGCCCACACACAGAAAGTGGGCAAAGGGGACAGTGCATGCAGGACACAGATGCTGGACAGACACATCCAGCAGGCTCCACCTTCCTGCTTAGTGAGGGTGTTGCAAGTCGTTTGCCCCCCGTTGGTTGGCAGAGGCCTCTCCGACAGCAGGCCAGGGCTGGGGGAGGTCGTCCACCAGGTGACCAAGAGGGAACACACCTGGGGAGACCACTCAGATGTCCCCACGGGCTTGCCACCCAAGGGTACCCCCACCTGCTGTCCCAGTGGGAGGGAGGGATCCAGGTTGTGTGAGTCCAGGAAGTTGTCAGTGGCTGCACTATTGGCTGGTGCTTGGCCTCTGGTTTTCCCCCGGGGCTTGAGTATTTTACTGATAAATACTGGCTTTCAGGAATTTATTCAACACTTTCACAGAAAAATTAATTCCTATAGGCAAGAAGATGTGGCCAAGAGTGACAGTGAACACGTTTGTGAAAAGTAAATATGGAAAGAGTGGAGCGTCCCCTCTCAGGCCCGGAGCAAGAGGCCCCTGACCTTTGCTGCCCACAACCCAGCGTGTCATCTGTTTTTCCTGGGAGGGCAGCAACAGGTGGCCAACACTCTAGGATTCCCTCTTGGGTAAAATTGCCCCAGGATATAAATAGCAAATTGAGTTTGATGTTTCCTTAAAATTTCAGACAATCTTCATCTCCACTCCTGCTCGACAAAATATAGACTTCAAAATCAAACATAGTTTCTAACAAAGTCATTGATTTTCTTTATTCAAAATCAACTCAGACATTGGAGAGAAAGTATGAAAATACCACTGTCGTCTTCAAATAACTTGCTCCTCTCGTGAGTTTGAAGGAGAGATATATAATTTCTCCCTAATTGTGGGTTGCTTTGATTTTCAGAGCGTTAGAAGTGGCTTTGAATGTGTACCCAGAGTAGCTGGCACAGAGCAGAACCCCAGTGGGTACTAAACAAATGATTATTGATTGCTTGCAGAAAGGGGAGAAAGGGAATCCTGTGGATGGATGTGGAGAGACAGTTCATGCCATTGCTCCAGTTTTCTCCTTGGTTTTGCCACTTCCCCTTGGGGAGCTGGGAGAAATATCACATTATCACAGTTTCCAAACATTGTAGAAAAAAGTAGAGAAAAGTTCCATTTACAGTACGGTAAAAGGTATACATATAAGAAAAGATATCTGATACCTTTGCATTTCATTCATCCATTGAACAAACGTTTACTGAGCACCTGTAACTGATCTCTGAAATGAGGACCTAGGACAGCTGAATGATTTCCAAGGAAATGGAATTCATCAAGCAACACGTATTCTCCTCCTAACCTGGTTAAAAGGTACAGGTTCCCTTAATCAGCTGCATTGTCCTCAGCCCTCTTGTTCTAGAACCCCAGCGTGTGGGGACTAACAGGCGGAGAGATACCCTGCCTCAGTTGTATGTCCCACAGCCCTGTGAATTTCACGCAGCTGTTTTAAAGCATGATCGTTTAGACATGCTCACAGCGAGGACTGTGTCTCCGAGAAGAGAGAAAAACTTCAGCTCCCACCTGATGAGTGAAGTGCCCATAAATAAAAATGTCATTTCCCCCCGAAAGGGAAACCAAATTATGAATTCAAAAATTCATAGTCATCTGTTTTTATTGTTGCCTAATGCTTTTTAGATCTGTGCAGGCCCTGCAGAAAATCAACTCTGAAACTCTGCATAATTAGGACATCTTTCATAGTCGTAAATGCTAATCCCATTGGAGAACAGATTAAGAATTCACAGGCATGAATTTCTGGCACCAGGTACCTGCAGTTTCTTTTCTTTTTGAATAATTCATTATTTAAATACTTCACTGTGCATTCTATACAGCCCTGCATATTGTATCGGGCCATGGGAGAAATACAAGATTAATTTCACATACATTTCAACACCAAACAAATTCAAAGCCTATTCATGTTGATTTGGTGTCATTGGATTGCAGTTGCTAACAATGTTATAGTTTCTGTTAGTCACCCCAGGGACCAATTTAAGGAAATTAAATAGGGTCTTCTGCAGGACGTTAATAAGGTCAGAGATCTAACTTTTATAGTCGACTGAGTTATTTGGTTTAAGAAAAAAACAGCAAAGAATTTAGCTGGTTGTTTTCCATCAAGAGTGATGATTATTTGCAGTAAATATGGCTTCAGTTAATGCTTCCCCATTCACGGCTGTGAATGCTTTATGACAAAATATATGAAGAGAAAATGAAAAGTGAAGCCCGACAGTTGACTTTTGTCTGGGCAATGCCAGCCACAGGGGTTCAGTAGCACACCAGTTATCCTTCAAGACTCAATGCTGTATTGTTTCTTCTGCGAGGTTTTCCCGGGGTCTCTGTCCATCACCTTGGTGCAAACCTCCCTCACAGGAAGCACTCACAGCACGGAGCAGTGAACTGCTGGTGGAAGCAGACTGTCTCTTTCATCTGTGCATCTCTAGTGCCTGTACGATGCCTGGCATGCAGAAGCTCTTCACGTCTGTTTGTTTAATAAGTAATGAATTTTCAAGGACCAGCCCAAACTCTGTTGGTTGCAAGTGACAGAGACTCAACTCAAATAGCTTAAGCCTAAAAGAGGAAGTAGTATAAAGATACCAGAGTCTCCCTTTGAACCCATAGGCAGGACCCAGGGCTCCAGAAGCATCAGGATGCTCCCATTTCTGGCCTCTGCCTCTCTCTGTGTCAGCTGCCATTTTCACTAGCAGTGCCTGACATGCTCTGTCCCATGGCCTCAGCTCCAGGACCAAGATTCTCCAGGATGGACTCTGATTGGCTTCATTTGGGCCAAGTGCCCACTCCCGAGTCAATCAGCTGAGGTCAGAGGCTCAGGTGTTCTTATAAGACAGGCCAGCTGCCCTGGGGTGGAGGTGGGGGTAGAACAGGGCTCTGGGCAGCCCAGAGTGCTCATGTCCTCAGGCAATCTGGGTGCATGAGATGGCATTACATTGCCTGAAGCCATTCTCTCCTGACGGTAGATGTAATGGTAAATGTGACTGACTTTCCGTCCTTTGGGTGAGGACTAGCTCAATTTGGGCTCGTGCCTGGCGCTTCCTCCTTTCACTGCTTTTTGATATCTGGTATTAAAAACCTGCATTTGAGTAGTTTTAAAATACACAGTTGATGAAACTTTCACATACACTGACTACCGGACACAATGTTGACACCCACCTGCTCAGGGAAGTGCTATCTCCACTTTGTATCTGAGGAAACCAAGGCTGGCCTCTGTCCCAGTTCTGGGCACCAAGGCGTGGCAGGAGTTCTGGAATTCAGGTCTCATGACATCCAGTTCAGTTCCTGTTCCTCCTTAACAATTTTCCTTCTTTATTATTAAAATAATGTGCCTGGCGATTTACTCCTTTGAAATTTTTGCCCCTAGGGGGTGACTATGGCTGTTGTCTGTCACGTACCTACCCAGTGCCAGGCTGTCCCAACCACTTTACATGTGCCAGCTCCTTCAGTCTTCACAGAAACCCAGGGAGGAAGGCACTATTGTTATCCTATTAAACAGATGGGGAAACTGAGGCAACATTAGGTTTGCAGTTCCCTGAGGTTGCAGAGCCGGCACTGTAAGTGCCAGAGGGAACTGAGTCTTCTGACTTGGAGAGTGCCGGTGGAGATGGTGGTGCTGGTGGGAATGAGCAGCCCTGGTTCCAAGGCCGGAGGGAAGGACGCGAGCCCCCCATAGCCCTCCTCAGCAGCCCAGACAGGGGAGGCTTCATCTGCAGAGGGTCCACTACCTTTCCTGGGGAGGGCCTGCCCTGGGCCACTGAGCTGCTCCCTGCCATGTCCCCACATGGTCTGGACTGACACATTTATGTTCTGTGCTGTCAGAGCAGCCAGGGGGCTTGTTGACGGAGGAACTGAAGCCTGAGGGGAGGGGACTTGTCCATAATCAAGCGCTAGTTCCTTTGGGGGCCCATCCCCCGACTGTGCTTTTTCTAGCCCCCCGACTTCTTAGCCAGGCTTCCCCCCTCTGGGCCTCTGTTTCCTTCTCTATACCGTGAGGGGTCACATCTGACAGTCCTGAGGTTTCCATCCAGTCCTATTGACCAAGAATTCCGGAGACCTGCTCAAGGTCACATTACTGCTTTCTCTTGTGGTCACCCTGGCTGGTTAAAGCCCAGCCGCTGCCTGTGGTCATGGGCGAAAGAAAAGCCACCTACAGCCTTGAAGATCTTTGGAGCCTCCACAGCCACCGCAGGCTGTTGCCGCCTGTGACAAGTGGCTCGCCCAGTGCCAGTCAGCTTCAGCAAACCTCCCATGGCTGTTCTCAAGGCAGTTGGATGGGTAGTTGGTGGCTTCCACATTGCCCAGGGTCCTTTAGTGTGCTATGGTGATAGGAAAGACATTGTTATTTTTTATCAGGTCTGCAGGAGCTGCTGGATGGGGACAGATGGGTGCCAGCAGGGAGTGGTTCAAATGGAGGCTGTGAGGACACAGGGAATGGCCTTCACAGCACCCAAAGAGCCAAGCGGATGCTCTCTTCCTTTCCTGTCCTTGTTTAGCTTTAATTTTTTATTTTGCTCAATTTTTTTCCCTTGCTGTCTTTATTAGGGAGCTTCCAAATCTAAGATGGCGCCCATGGCGTAGCTCACTGGGAAGTTTCCAGCATGCCTCTTGGGCTTCAGTCTTGGTTGTCTTGGCATTTCCGTGGGAACCATGGCTGCCATCAGTTGGATCTTGGTATTCTCACTACATCCTTGGGAGAATGACAGGCAGAACCGAACAGTGTCCTGTTTAAGGAACAGGGAACTCCACTTCACTGTGTGATCTTGGGCCAGCGTTTAGTCTCTGTGGGTCAGGTAACTCTCTTACGCGAGTGTTAAGACACACAGGTAAGAACGTTGGCCTAAATTATCTCTGAAGTCGTTT
Source organism: Equus quagga (assembly GCF_021613505.1). NCBI lineage: Eukaryota > Metazoa > Chordata > Mammalia > Perissodactyla > Equidae > Equus > Equus quagga. The sequence continues at coordinate 178,386,305 of NC_060268.1, read as the reverse complement.
CCATCTCCTCCTCTGTTTTCGTTCTCAGCTTCAACATTTCTGTTGCCTCCAAAGGGGAAGTTTAGCATTCTGCCGCGCGAGGCCTAGCCCCGCTGACATGATTTGCAAAGCTCCTGCCGACCCCAGGAAGGGTGTTGTTCTGGGCCAGGGACTGACACTCTGTTTTCAGGAAAAGTTATGTGCAGTCACTTCTTCATTTGGCCTTGCTCATGGCTTTCCACGTGGGGCGGGAGACTTATTCAAGGGGGCATTCTGTTGAAAGCCTAGAGGAAGTCGCCTGCAGAGAAGAGTTCTGTGTGTGGACGTGGAGCACAGCCATGCTGCTCGTCATCTGCTTGCTCCTGGCCCAGACCCTTGAGCAAGGCTTGTAACTGCCACCTCTGAATTACTGGGCTAATAGAAATGGTACTGAGACATGAAATGAAAAGAAAACGAGTATGTCATGCACCTGCATTTCTAAATGATTTGAAATTTAGAATCCAATCATTTTTAGCATCGTGCAAATCTCCGTTATATTACACGTATAGAGAGAGCATTGCGCAAAATAATTTGGGAAGAAGACACACAATGACACTTCAGAAATGATGCCTTACATGGCTCTATTACATGCTATTTTCTCACCATTTCACTCATTTGATCCTCCCAACAATCCTGTGAGTGGAAGGTATTTTTATTCCAATTTTCCTCGTGGGGAAACTGAGGCTCAAGTTGGTGAGGGGACTTCCCATGGTTGAGTCAGGACCAGAGCCCTCTCTAAGCCAGGGCACTCCCCTCCCCGCTGACGGGCACAAGGGGCTTCCTCACAGGGCCCTGTCTTCTAACGCCTGCTGGCTGCCATCCCTTGTTCTCTTTTTCACTTGAATGTGTTTCTTATCTTTGCCGGGGCTGAGGTCACTCTTTGTGTCAGCAGGAGTCTGCACTTGTTCCTTTCAGTCCTGGCGAGAAAAAGCAGGAATTCTAAAAAGCAGCAATTATCACTCCTGCTTCCTTCGTATGGTGTCCTGTAAATAATTTATCTGGCTTTGAGGGGTCTGAGACTGAAAACATATTAAACCTTGCTGTAACCGGGCGAATTCTGCGTTCCGGACTTGAATGAAGCAGGAAAGAGAAAGGTGTCTTTGAAATCAGAGAAGACTTCAACTGACCGGAGAACACAAGTGGAAGCGCTGGAAAGGGAGGGACGGCAGCAAGAAGGAGCATTTTCATGGCATGGAAAGGTCACCGCGAGGTTCCCACGTCCACATCCCACACTCTTTGCAGCTGGGATCTGGGACCAAGTAGTTCTGGAGTTGGAAAACATCGGGAGAGGTCCTAGCTGGGGCACTTCCCGAGTCCCTCCTGCTGTATTCGATACCTGGATTAAACAAAGAAAATTGTGTTTGCCAGGCTCACCAGCTGAAGTCACAAGATTCCGGGGATCATGCAGCGCTCTGGAATTCCTACAGAAAGTCATCAGAAAGGGTATGCTGCCCGCCACGCGGAAACAGCTGTGCGCCGGACTTTTCAGATAAAAACCTTTAGCACAGAGTTGAAAAACCATGTGATGGTCATGGATTTCGTGAAGAGTAACTGGTTTCCCTCCCAGAGAAGAGCCAAAGTTTGTATCATCCACATGTATCAAGGCCTGAAGACAGCTGAGCAGACAGCTAGCAGATACGAGGTATGGCTGAATTTGGGCAGGGAGCAGTGGGCGCACACCCCATCCAGAGAAATGGAGCTTTGCTCATCAGGCAGACAGTTCAGATGTTCTAGCTGGTCTAATAGATTAATCATCTGTTTACAGTTTTTCCCAAGGAATTTGGAAAAGACTTTCTCATCTCTTAATTTATTTCAGCTTTTTTTTTTTTTTTTTTTTTATTAATGTTATGATGGATTACAAGCTTGTGAAATTTCAGTTGTACATTTTTGTTAGTCATGTTGTGGGTACACCACTTCCCCCTCCGTACCCTCCCCCCACCCCCCCTTTTCCCTGGTAACCACCGATCAGATCTCCTTCTCTATTTCAGCTTTTGAAATGTGAGGAGGGAAGCATTGGATTGATGTAATTTACACATGACGCAAGTCTGCATTTATAAACATTTAATAGTGTTCCAAACAGTTGATAGTTTGTATCCTCATTTAGAAACTACAGTAAATTTTTGAGTTAAGTATTCTTAGCTCTGTAAGTTTGCAATCATCTGTCTTTAAAACAAATTCCTGTTTCCCCATGTGTTATGCAGGAGACTATCTCTGACTTACCTTGATGGAGTTGAAATAGAAGGATTTAAGTTAGGTGGGTAAGAATGGTCTCTTATTTTTTGAAGGTGAGCTCTAATTTTCAAGCAGAAACTGCTTTTGTGGGGGAAAAAGAACTTCGGAGATTTAGAATGTCAAAGTGAGATAAAGACATTGTTCAGAAACATATTTGTATTCTGCAACTAGTATAAGCCACGAACGGTTATCCTTTGGAAAGTAAACACACATGAAATCTGATCAGCTCTTTATTGTACATGGAATAAATTATGAATGGCATTGTAATTGACTCCCATATAGCTCACTTACCCATCTCTTTTGATAAATGTAACATGCAAATTGCTAATGTTTTATGAAAAGGTAGGCTTTCTGAATATTGACGCTGTTATTAGGAAAAGCTGCCCATGAATGCTGGCAAGAAGTCCAGATCTTTTGTTCCGCACACTGGGCTTGCTTATTTCGGGGCAGTGCGAGAACCTGTTCCACAGGGTTCAAGGCTGGCTTCTTCCAGTTCCAGCCCTGGGATTGTGAATTTCCATGTTCACAACAGAGATGTAAAGGCCACAGGAATAATGGTGTTAATTAAATTCAGTAATAGTTTTTCATTAGTTCATTGCCCAATCAACCAGAGCAAAAGGTGTGCAATTAGAATATAATTGAAAGAAACCAGAGATGTTATTATTCACAACTAATTAATCAGATGGGGACAGAATTTTATCGTTGTATAATTTTCATTGAGGCTATTTTTCAGTCCTCCAGAGAGAGAAAAACTTGTTGAATGATATCATCTTGTATTTTACAAAAGCCTTATAGCCCCATTTTAAACCCTAAATGGCAAAGAGCAGGTCTGGCGTCCCCGTTTTTTTGTCTGCATAAAACTTCATTTATTTCTATAGCAATGTGCAAGATAACACTGTGGGAAAGTGCAGCTTTGTAGGAGATTGTAAAAAACATCAAGTATACTGACAATCATAGCTACAGCATTTTTTCGTGCCCCCTCCCCATCCATTACCAGTTTCAGCCACCAACTGAGGTTGTGTGCCTGCTGCTTAAATGTAACCTAGAGTCTAAAGTCTTCTGTGGAAATGAGTCCAAGACCCCTCCCACGGCAATCAGCCTGGTCCGCTGGACAGTCCTCACTGTGTCTGTGATTTGAGAAGTGGTCCTGGCGGGGCTGCTTCTTCCGCTCGCGGGCAGGCCAGGTTTGAAAACTGTCAGATAGGATCTGCGCTTCCTGTCCCTCTGAATTCTGAGCTCTGTTCTTTCAATAGCAAACATTTCAGAATTTCAGATTTTCCATATCCATTGGACTGTTTCTCATATTATTCCCACTGGGGCATGTCAGTACCATTTAGATTAGGAAACCCAGGAAGAAGGCAATTCCTTGCTCAATTTCCAAGCTGAACTGATGAGAGAGCACAATTAACAGCCGCTGGGTCCTGTTAGACTTGGCCCAGTGACCCCTTCTCTCTCCAAGGCTCTGAGGCCATTGGTTAACTTGCCGGGGCCTTGACCATAAAGTGCCCAGTGGGGTAAAAAATGAGCCAGGTCACTGGAATGAACTCTCAGTGCACAAAGTTGCTAGATTAAAGAAACTGGTTCTCCAGTAAAAGTGAGTTTGAGAGATTTTGTTTCCATAAAAACCTTATGGATTTCAAGTCCTTCCCATGAGGACCTACAAATCTGCTTGAGTTGAGTTTCAGATCTAAGACTGGCATTTTTCTAAAACTGTGACCTTAGTCCTGAGCTGTGTTAACACTTGGAGGTGCTGCCTCTCCTCTGGGACAAGCAGTGACCCAGCCTATCTCTGCCACTGATGGTCCAGCCACACTCACTCTCTTACTTAAATGCCTTTTGACAGGAATGATGAGCAGACCTCTTGTGCTGGAGGGTAACTAGGATTGAAGCAGATGGCGGTGAGGGCGCTAAAGATCTGTGTCTTCATGTTTGCAAAACTTTGATCCCTTCTGACTCCAAAATGCTCAAAACTGTTAAAAGCACAGTGTCTGAAGGCCATTTCTCCCCCTGCATACACATTTGATAAATTTCAGACATCCAGATAGCCATAACTGGGCAGTGGGATGGACCTGTGCTTGGGTTATGACCACTGTCATTGCAAGCATGGACGCGTTCTGAGATTCCCTGTGAAGCAGAGCGTGGATGGTTTCACCAACTTCATGGAGAATTCAGAGGTGTGCTTGCATCTGCCAGAGTTTCACTGTGAGTCGGCGTCTCCTAATTGACTGTTGAGACCTTTCTGATGATAGGTGCAGGCTGGGGCCACCAAGCCAAGGCTTGTCCATTCATCTTCCTGGAGGTGACAGTTTCTAATATATTTAATCATTAGATGAGCCAGGGAAAGTTTCTGTATTTGGCAATTGCCATTTGGCCATGCTTCTCAATATTTCCCAAAACCCCTGTCATTTTCACCTCCCCTTCCTATTCATCCTACTTTTTGGATTTGGCTAGCGGTACTCAATTTTGGCTGAATACATGAATCACGGTGAACTTTTATTTTTATTTTTTTGATATACAAAAAATTGCACATATTTAATATATATGTTTTGATGAGTTTGGACATATGCATACACTTGTGATGCTATCACCACAATCAAGGTACTAAATACATCCATCACCTCCAAAAATTTCCTGTGTTCTTCTGCATGTTGCTTTTTTATTTGTTTTTGGTGTAAGAACACCTAACATGAGATCCGTCTTCTTCATATTTTAAAGTGCACGATGCCACGTTCTTAGCTGTAGGCACTGTGTTGTGCAGCAGAGCCCCAGAACTTACTCATCTTGCAGAACTGAAGCTTTGGACCCACTGAGCAACAACTCCCCATTCCCCCTCCCCCAACCCCCAGCAACCAACATTCTATTTTCTGCTTGTATGAATTTGACTAGTTTGGATCTGTCATATGAGTGGAATCATGCAGTATTTGTCCTTCTGTAACTGGCTTATTTCACCAAGCATAATGTTCTCTAGTTTCATCCATGTTGTTGCAAATAGCAGGATTTCCTTTTTAAAGGCTGAATAATATTCCCTTGTATGTGTATGTTACATGTTTTTTATCTATTCATCTATTGATGGACATTTGGGTTGTTTCCTCATGGTGAACTTTTAAAAACGATGTGTGCCGTGGCCCAGCCTGGGCTGTTGAGAGCCAGAGCGGCTGTTTGATTTGGTTGCAGTCCTTTGGAGAGCATTGACCTTTGTTCTGGCATGACGTTAAGTTCCTCGAAAACAGTTTGACTCTTTCAGGGCTTGCCTTTCAGCCGACTTTAGTCTAGGCGAATTTTACCCCCGGGGGTGTGTGGTAACGTCTGGAGACATTTTCGGTTGTGATAACTTGGGGAAGATGCTACTTGTACCTGCTGGGTAGAGGCCAGAGACGCTGCTAAACGTTCTACATGCCCAGGACAGCTCCCCGCCCCCAACGACAAAGAATCACCAGCCTGAAATGTCCACAGAGCGGAGGCTGAGAAACCCTGCTTTAAGGCTGATTTAGTCCCTCTGTTAGAGCATGACCCTGTGAGAGTCTAGCTGATGCCTCACGAGTGTGAGATCTTTCTCCCGGGGCCCGTGGGAATATGAACTGTTTCCAGCTCTGGGTGAGGTCCCAGAAGTGTTCGACCTACTATTTTCTGGCAGTTCTTTTCCTGGTTTCAGGTCGTTTCCCCTCAAGCATGTGCAAACCAGTATTCAGCCAAAGACTCAGGGACCTCCTGCAGATTGCTAGAAGTCTCTTTCCTTGCAGTTCTCTCCTCTTCGGTGTGTGGCCCCGCGAGTTCTAGCTATCTTGGCCTCTCTGAATCCTGAGCTCTGCCTCCTTCACTCAGTGAGTCCCTGAGTTCTCTGAGTTTCTCCTCCCTGAGCTGCAGCCTGGAAACCGCCTCCAGGTGGGGACAATTATGGGGCTCGCCTCTCTGGTGTTTCCCCTCCCTCCAGGATCAGAGCCCCACACTGCTTATTGCCCAGTGTCTGGAAACCATTGTTTCATAGCTTTTGTCTGGTTTCTCCATCATGGCCAGAAGCAGAAGTCTCCCCGGGTGTTTGCATGTCCCACCAGAGCTGAGAAATGGGCTCTGATGGATGTTTGCAAGTGGCTGGGGTGAGCCCTTAGGTCTTATGAAATGAAAGTGCTCAAGTGCTTGAAAATGAAAGTGCTTGGGCTTCAAGACAGCTGATTATCGGAGAATAAAGAAGTCACTGAGACGCAACAGCAGGTAAACAAATGTTCCCTTTCTTCTCGTAGTTATCGAAAGGAGCAGAACAATTTCACCTCTTTCCAAGCTCAGCTGAAGAGATTGAGCCAGATCCGAGTCTGCAGACTCTCGCTTCTCTTCCTCAAATCTTGGCCCCCAAGTGATGCTTTTTCCGGAATATGCTGGTGGCTCTGGCTGCAGTGAAGGCACTAAGCCCTCCAGAGTGAAGAGGGTTGAGAAAAGGGTATTTCACAAAGGGCAAAACATCTTTCAATTAGCTTTGCCACCCCTCGAACGGGTCAGGAAGCCCTGCCTCATCCCTGGGGCCTGCCTCCTGCCTGAGCGTGTACTTGATGATCCTCCTGGCAGCCTCAACCACTCACCTCCGTTGACAATGGCTGGTAGCCAAATGCAGGAGGAGGGAAATCTAAGAGGCAAAAGGTGAAGCGACCACCCTTGGGGCTCAATGCTGCCCACTCGCCGTGTTCTTCCAGCCCCTCCTGGCACCTGCCAATGGGAGGCTGGCTGTCAGGGGCCAGGCCTGGAAGAGGAGCAAGGGGTCAGAGGTCTGAAATTAGTTTTTCTGCATCAGGAGTTGCATCTGGTGATTGAGGTCTCCGCTGGGAATTTTATTATGGGTGAAGGGACTTGATCCAGGGCATTTGCTGCCAAGGCTCCTGAGGTCTATCTGACATCATTTTGGCCAACTTCCATCAGAAAACTGGACATAGGTGGGCAGACTATGTCCGCATTTCAGCCAAACCAAGGGAGAGGAGACAGCAGATGAAAGGTGGTGGTGTGGTTAAGAGCGAGGGCACAGGATTAGATTTCCTGGGGTCTTGCTTGTTGAGTGACCTTGGCAAATTTCTTGACCTCTTTGAGACTCAGTTTCCTCATCTGTGTTCATGAGAACCGTGATAATATAGGGTTGTTGAGAGGAGTAAGGGAGATAATCTATAGAAAGGGCTGAGCCTCAGGCCTGGCATGGAGACAGTATTCCCTGAAAGTGAGTCATTGGTGCTCAAGTTTCAATATGCTTTTTTCTGTCATCCCCAGCCCTGCCACAGAGCCACGGTGGGAAGATGTGGCCCCAGGGCCCAGGCTCACTGTGACCAGCACTTTAAGGATGCTGCCTCTGTGCAAGCAGCCGTGTTTAAATTGAACACTCCCTTCCGTCTTTCCCCACACTCAAAGTGCCAGGTGGTAGGGATTTACGACCTTCTATACTCTGCACGGGGAAATCCCCATTCCCGAAGAACTCAGAGATGAGTCACCAAACTGGCCCTGAGCTGAACGCACAGTTTGCATTCAGAGCCCACCCCGTGCTGTGGTCAACTGCAAATTCCATGTGTGACAAGAAACTATTGAGAATGTGAGTTCGTACTGCTTCCTGCCTGATAGACGCAGGGTTGATGCAGGGAGTATTAACAGGGCATTTTCCATGTGCAATGCACCCTCCCTTAGAAGACCTATAAGGACCCAAATGGGTTTTTACCATCTCCTAAAGGATCAAATGGACCTCACACCTAAGTGTCCTGTAGAAGCCTCAGGAGAACTTTCTAAGAATGCAGACCCCTGGGCTCTGAGAAGGGTGAGGTCTAGAAAATCTATATTTTTAACCTGAAAACTGTGATTCTGATGCAGTTGTGAAGTCCTGATCTGGAAGTTCCAGGCCAATATTTTCCAACTGCGTGAGCCCAGGAGAAAATGGTAAAGAAGCCCATATGAATTGCCTGTGTGAAGAAAGCTGGTGTGAAGGAGTAGGGGGATGGGGGAGGGAGGTAGGATCAGGGAGGAGAGTGGCAGGGCTGTGTGCAAGGAGAGTTGAGAGACAGTGATTGAACAAAGGGGACTGGTGGTGTTGATCCTTGAATTGCCCCATTGACGCTCACCACAGCTGTGTGAGGCACGTGAGCCCTATTGTTCCGAAGAGAGAGTTCTGTGAGGCCCAGATGGATGGTGCAGGCTGCCTGGGGACAGGGTTAGGAGTGGCAGGATCTGGCTTGGTTACGCCCTACCCCGAGGGTGTGCTTATTCACGGTGCTGGGGAGAAGAGCAGGAAGCAGCATTTGTCCTGACAGCCACAGCTGGAAACCCAGGGGCCCTCAGAGTTGACCGTGGAGAAAGTGAGCTCTGCCAGGATCAGGTGGCAAGAGGCCGCTCCAGAGCCCCTCTGACTTCCTCTCTCCTGTAGCTTTGGGCATCCTTCCTTCTAAGGCTCTTTCACTAAGCACCTCCTGCGGGCTCTCAGTCCCACCTGTGTTCTCACTACCTGCTGTTTTTGCTGTTCCAGGTTCTCTTACTTTTCTAGTGGAGCAGTCAGATCAAAGAGGAAATATTGGGCTGTCTTGTTAAAAAAAAAAAATGTATCAAGGACCTACTATGTGGTAGGAACTGTGTTAGGTGCTGGGGACACAGAGGTCCCCAAAGGCAGTGTTCCTGTCCCTGTTCATCATCTGGTTGGGGAGGCAGCCATTCCAAGGAATGCCAAGTCAGGGTGTCTACACTGAGCCGTAGACCCAGAGAACTCAGCAAGACTGCACAGGGAAGGAGGCATTTGGGCATGGAAGATGGGGAGTTCCTGCCCCGTGAATCCGCCTTCATGGAAGGTTGGGAGTTTTCCATGTCTAGGAGGGACAGTGAGAATATGGGGCAAAGAATGGGGACATTTCAGGCAGAAGGAATGACAACCTCTGGATGGTGGCACAGAAAGGGAGAACCTAAACAGATCTGATCGTCTCTACAATTGCCACTAGAATTTGCAGGGCACAGTTCCCGAGAGCGGGGATCCAGGCAGAGGAAGGGCTCCAGAAGTTTGCTTCAGATTCCCTTGGGTCTGTGGCTGAAAGCCAGTCTGTGCCATGCAATCCATGAGGCCAGATGAAGAACTGGCCAGGGAAGAACAGGGACTGGGAAGCTGTAAGAGGAACGATCCTCAGAGCTCACCCAGGGCTGCGGATCATTCAAGCTCCCTACCATCCAGAATGTAGGGACCTCACTCACTGAATACAGGGTGAACTCAGTAGAGGTTGCCATGCCTGGGAAGGATGGCTGAGCTAGCCCCAGACTAAAGGCTACTCTAGGCCCGTCCTATAACAATTGTAAAAACAATTCTTTAAAGAATTAAGTTGTTTCACAAGTAGTTTAACTGCCTGCCTGAACAAAGTTCCACATTTTTTAAAAGATGACAACAAAATCCAGCAAGCAATAATATAAAATAAAAAATATCTGCATCCAGACAAAGCTTACTAGACATTCACAGAAACAGGAAAGTATGACTATTAACCAGGTGAAATTACGGTTAATAGAAACAGACCCATGAATGACAGAGATGATGAAATTAGCAAGGAAGGAGCTCTTAAAAAACTATTCTAAATATTATAGATATATTGCTTTCCCTTTAAATTCAAGGATTTAAGGATAATAGGGAGAGAAACAGTTGATAGAGAAAACGAACCAAATAGAATTTCTAGAGAAGAAAAAAAAAAAATGACGCTACCTGAAATGGAAATTTTCCTAGGTGGAGTTAACAGGAAATTGAATGCTATTGAAGAAAAGATCAGTGAAATTTCTAAACTGAAGACAAGAGAGAAAAGAGGAGAGAGAGAGAATGAGAGAGAAAGAGCAGAGCTTGAGGGACCTGTAGGACAATATCAATATCAAGAGGTCCAACATACACATAATTAGAGTCTCAGAAAGTGCAGGGAGGGGGTGAGAGCAGAAAAAAGATTTGAAGAAATAGTGGCTGAAACATTTCCAAATTTAGTAGAACATAAGTCAAAGTACTACTTGTCAAGTATGTATACAGCCGAGGCCAGATTGTCAATGTCGTCCTATGCTGTGTTAAATAGTATATATTTCAGTGTCTCCCAGGACCGTGGCCCACAGGGTTATCAATCAGCCTTCTCCAGTCTGAGGGATATGTTTGTTTCCATATGATCACTCTGCATAAATTAACTGAGGCTGCTTGCTTATTTACTTGTGGCTGAGATATTATCAATTTAGGGTAGGGTCCTAGGTTGTTTTGGCTCTGATCGGCTATTGGAAGAAGGAAAAACAATCTGGCAGACACTATCTGTATTATTCTTCTATTGCTGCAAAACAAATTATTACATACTTAGCAGCTTAAAACAACACCTATTTATTATCTCACAGTTTTGTAAGTCAGAAGTCCTGATGTGGGTTAACTAGCCCCTCTGCTTAGGGTCTCTCCAGGCTGAATCAAGGTATCAGATGAGGCTGTGATTTCATCTGTGGCTCAGAGGCCTCTTCCAAGATCACTGGTTATTGTCAGAATTCAGTTCCTTGTGGTCACAGGACTGAAGTCCCCATGTTACTGGTGGCTGTCAGCCAGCCCTCTCAGCTCCTGCAGGCTGTCCTCAGATCCTTGCCCTGTGCCTTCAGCCACAGGTAGTTTACAACATGTTCATTTGCCTCTTCAAGGCCAGCAGGACAGTCTCTGCTGCTTTGAATCTTTGACTTCTTTTAAAGACACACCTGATTAGGTCAGGCCCACCAGGTATAATCTCCCTTTGATTAACTCAACACCAACGGATTAGTAACCTTAATTATAGCTGCCAAACCCTTTTGCCATATAACGTAACTTAATGGTGGAAGTAACAGTCCATCATATTCACAGGTTCTGCTCACACTCAAAGGAAAGAGAACATACAGGGCAGGTGTGCCAAGAGGTGGGAACCTTGGGAGCTGAGAATACTGTCTACCACACTATATTTGAAATTTTTGTATCTGGGCAGAAAAGGAAATAAAAGGAGCTCTTGAAATTGGAGGCATGTAGATTGGAGGCTCTGTCGAGGAGTTCCGTGAGGAAAGGCGCCCCAAATCTCCTGCAGCTCACCACTGTGCCCCCAGCACCAGGTCAGCCTTCAAGAAACATCTGAGGGATACGTGTAGGACTGAGTGAGTAAATGAACAGAAGTGCGTGAAGTGCGTTTTAGATGAAGACCTGAGGCCGGGCGAATGGTGGCTGATGACATCACACATGTAAGAGATGGTCCTCTGATTCGATACTTCTGTTAGGGTCCCTTAAAGATTCATTCATCTTCTGGTCATCGACAGACAGACAGGCATCAGCCCTAGTTTGCCCAAGTGAAGCTCCAAAGTGGACGGCACTTGTTTTATCACAAACTCCAAATAGAAAATTGTTTAATTTCCTCTCTGTGAGTCTCATTTACACCCCTTCTCCATCCAGAAAGGACTTGGAGACAGCTCCAAACATAAGTATGTTGGAAAACATCCAGCCTTTAGGAATAATAATGTATCAGACAAACAAATAGGGCTGAAGACAAATGGAGGCATTTTCTTAGAGTAGACAACAAATTGCTTGCCATTTTGTATTGAAGACAAGAAACCACTTCCCAGCAAAGCAGCCTGCAGTCAGTGGTGAGTAGATTAGCCCTCAAGGGGCGACTCTGTGGCAGGGTTCAGATGGCTCGGATCTAGCCCTCTATTTCCAGAAAGTTCATGAAACTCATTATTTTAGCTACAAATGTGCTCAACTCCTCACTAATGAGCTCTGGATGCTGCTGGCGTCTCAGTGCCTGGCTCTGGTCAGTTGCTTCGTGCAGCTCTATAGTTATGGAGGAAGCATGTTGAGCGGTGCTGGGCAAGGCCTCGTATGCGAAAGGGACTGGGTCTCGTTGGTTGATGGACATGCAAAGGGGGGCCCAGGAGTGTATGGGAGATGCCGTGTGCTCAGATCTGCACTGTTTGCTCTCACTGTTGATTTAGTACGCAGGAAGGAAGCTTTGCTCTGCTCCCAAGGAGTGCAGGCCACTGTGCCAGCTGTCAAACACTCAGGGAGCAAAAATATGAAGACTCCGTGAAACATTCCACAATAAATGGCCAAATGGTGTTTATTTTTAATACAAATATAAAAGCATTTAACTCATGTGGAATCACCGAAATGATACAATTTGTATTTTTTAGCTCATAGATGCATGTATGTATTTCATTCTTACTAGGACAATGGAAACACTGCAAAAACCAACTCAAAATTTTTTTCATCCCTTGATATAATCACATTCTCTCCACACTCTCTGCCTTAGTCCACTGCCGAGTAAGGAAGGTTCGAAAGGAAAGGGAGTTCTGGTGCCCTGTCCTCCCCTTTGCTTCTTCACCATCATTTTCGGCATAAGCGATTGGCTAACACAGGGACTTCACATGAGCAAGAGATGAACTATGGGGTTGGCTGGTTATTCACGTTTCTCGGAATCCGTCACCTTCTTTCTGCATTTGAAGTCGGTCTGGTTCCGGGGCAGCATGGCTTCTACGACTGACAGAACTCCACCTACTCCATCTTAGACATAATTCACTCATTTCATGTTCACTTTGAGTCTTGCTGAACTGCTATGCATCGTAAGTTCACCCGAATTCTGTAATCAAGAAGCACCTGACACCTTATGTGAATGAGGCAGCGAGCACACACATTGTGTCTTTCTGCTCACGTGCACACTTCACTGGCCCACAGGACTTCAATTACAAAACGCAAGTTCAAAGGTAAGATTATTAAAAAATTCAAGATGGCGATACCAAAAGCAGAGGCCACAAAACAAAAAATGGATAAGTTGGACTTCACCAAAATGAAAAGCTTGTTTGCATCAAAGGACACTGTCAACAGAGTGAAAAGGCAAACCTCCTACAGCATAGATGAACCTTGAGGGCATTATGCTCAATAAGCCAGTCACAAAAGGACTTATATTGTTTGGCTCCATTTTTATGATCTACCTGGAATAGCTAAATTCACAGAGACAGAAAGTAGAATGGTGGCCACTAAGGGCTGGGTGGAGGGGGGAATGGAGAATTCTTGTTTAATGGGTTCAGAGTTTCAGTTCGGGAGGATGGAAAATTCCGGAGATGGATGGTGTGATGGTTGCATAGCATGGTGAATGTACTTAATCTCACCGAATCGGACACTTTAATGGTCAATTTTATGTTATGTATATTTTACCATAATAAAAGACAGCTCAAGATGGCAACACTAAACCAAGCATGTGACCCTTCTGAGTGCAGGCCCCGTGAACCGCAGGGCTCTCACACCTTGACGCTGGTCCTGAGCTCACTGGTGTTTATAATGCATAAGACAATTCTTTTTCACTAGATGATGAGATCCCTGAGGTCAGAGTCCAGGTCTTATTTCTCTCACTAACTCTCTGTTTGTTGAATTGAAACTTTAACCTAAATTGAAGCTGATTCATGATACATTAAAAAAAAAAATCAGCCTTATTAAGGTATAATTTGCATACATTAATATTCATACATATTATAAGTGTACAGTTCATTTTGTTTTGACGAATGCATACAGTTGTGTAACCAGTACCAAATCATGATGTAGGGCATTTCCACCAACCCAGAAAGTTCCCTCATGCCCTTGCACTCAATGCCCTTCCCCCGACTCAGCCCCTGGCAACCACTGAGCTGCTTTTAGCCACTTTAGTTTTGCCTGGTTCGGCACGTCCTATCACTGAAATCATGCAGTGTGTGGTTTCTGTGACTATGATAAGTTTCTGTTACACCTTTTGGCGTCTTAATTAAATAGATGATGTTCTCTTGAGGCAGCAGAGGGGTGAGGACTTGGCCAGGTAAACTTGAGTTTTTATCCTGACTTTGCCATTTATTAATTCTGGCTTTGTGTGAACTCTGACCTTCTCCAGTGTCAGTTGCTTCATATACAAAACGGAATTAATAGTTAAAGTACCTTCATCTGGCACGTTTGTGGGGATTGAATTAAGTGGTATGCGGAAAGAATTTATGGCAATGCTTGGCTCAGAGTAACAGCTCAGTAATGCTTAGTTATTTATCATATTATTATTGATGTTATTAACCTTAATCCTAAGAATAACATATCCTTGTGTGCATCATACAATGGGAGGAGAGTGGTACCTCCCTTATAGGGTTGCCATGGAGATTACATATGCCTGGGAAGCATTTAGCATGGAGCCTGGCGCTTGGTAAGCGCTCTGTAGTGTAGCTGTTATAAAGCCATTAAGGACCCTATCCTGCTATTCCCCACTAAGTAAAAGTCACCGTTTCTCCTAATTCTGAGAAGGTGTGAAAGCCAGCTATAAAAAGGGCTTCTTGTAGACGGCTTTTTGTCAGTCTGGGTGAAAAAAAAGTTGGTGAAATGCAGCCACCAGTGTGAGATGATAAGGCCCTTTGCCCTCAGGCCCAGGGGAGGAGGGTGGCGTGAACAGGTGAGCCAAAGCACAGGAAATACCTCCATCCTTTTTCTTCTTTTTTTGTGTCTTTTCCTTTGAAAGAAGAAAAGCAACAGCAATTGAGTTAAAAGTTGTAGGTGTGAGTGGGCGATTGAATTCTCAGAACTTTCCGAAGTGTTCCCAAGCCAGAGTAACTTTGTTGTATTTGATTTTGAAGTACCTCAAGCAATGCAGGACTCTAATTGAGGGAAAGTAGATGGTGACAGTAAACAATTGCCGGGGAAAGAAGTTTGTGCATGGTACAAGAAATGGATTCCGTTTCTGGGATCATCGGCTCACATTTCCGAGTAAGGAGAAAATGCTGCCAGTGATAGGAAACATAATAGAACGTCCTGAAAGGAATACTTAAGGAGCCAGGGGAAATCTAACTCTTTGATATACAAAATAGTTCAGCTAAATTTGACTTTGTAACCGGGTAATTAACATGCCAATATTATGGAGTTATTTTCCCCCCACGCCTGATGTTTGCATAGAAATCTCCAGCCAAGTGCTTCGTCATTGCTGTTCTCATTTATCCCTGCAAACACTCAGGGAGCTGAAGTCACCCCAGTGGGGAAATGAGGAGCGAACTCTCTGTAGATCACTTCTCATTAGGCAGCCAGGGGAGGCTGTCTTCCTCCGCGTGTCTCGCAAGAGGAGGAATGATCGAAATAATACATCCTCTTTACATCCTGATTTGTCTCATTTTTAAACCAGAACCCCACCGGACACCACCCTTGAAAACAAAAGTGAAGGAGAATCAAGGAGAGACGGAAAGACTGAACTGCATCATCTTCATTCAGATCCTAACAAGGGAACCATCCCGCCATTTGCAATCAGATAGGGCATATTATCTCAGTAATAAAAGACAATTGAGAATCTAAATGAAAAATCTAATGCTTTTCATGCTGATTTATTTTATATTAGAAAAAGTTAAACCAGATGTAAACATGAAGAGATGAAGCATGAAGAGGGAATCAGGGCAGAGTGATAAATCTCAGCTTTGAGTTATTATAGGTGCAGGGTTGCATTAACCAGAAAGTACCCTGTTGATCCATAAACTGATCTGACATTAATTATTGTTGCAGAAGAGAGTTCAGAAGATTGAATACAAACATGTAACACTGGCAAAGATCAATCACGCGTCTAGATTAGCTGTGGAGGGTGTATTCGGCCCCAAGAGAGGCTGTGTTAACCCGTCGGCAGTCCAACCTGGAACCACCCCTGCCACAGGCTTGCTATCTGCCCTCTAGTAGGACCCTCAGCATGCCCAGGAGGAGGCATCAGGATGCTGAAAAGAAATGGTTCTCTTCCTGTCCTGTTGACAGACTCCAACAACGTCTGCCACATCCTAAAGAGCAGACCCAGCCAAAACCCCCCTTGGCCTTTGACAACTTGGGATATAAATAGATTCAGAATCTCTCCTCTGTTTTCTCTGCCGACCACGTATGTGTCCAGAAGAGGCAGAACAGAGGTGGGGTTCTGTGTGGGCCTGGCAAGTCCTAATTGTTTTCTTCCCTCTCTTCTTTCCTAGGGCCTATGAGATTTCAGTCCTTGTTTTACTTGCTCAACCATCTCTACCTACTTCCACTACCCCTACGTAAACACACACACACACTAATGTGGGGAATGCAGCGAGAACACTACTTCTAGTTGGAGAAGGATCCTGGCTCTGTCATTGGTAGTTCTGTGACCTGGGGCAAATTACTTAATCTTTCCCTACCCCAGGACCCATATCTATAAAATGCAGAGGGAATGCCTGTCTTGTGTGGACTGGATGAGGGATATATGGAAAACCCTAACCCAGGGACCGGTGAGTTTCTTAACTATCTGCAGTACCAAGCCACAGTTCTCCACCGAAAATTCTTGGGGCCAAATGTGATTCAACAATGATTTCTTAATATTATTTCAGAAAGGTAATACTGCACGACATTCCCAGCGGGATCTGAGGTAGCACCCTGTAATTAAGCTCGCTGATGTTTTTGCAATAAAATTTGTGAATAGTCACGCTAAATGGAATACATTAATATTACAAACAGCCTCAGGTTAGTTCAGGTAAGGTTTTGCTGTCAGGTTAGTTTTCTACAAACTCAGAGAGAAAAACTCTCTGATTTCAGAGCCTTGTGGAGTTTAGAATTGCAGATAAGGCATTATGGGTTCATAGTAAGAACTAAGATGTCTTGAAGGGAGAGTTAGTAAACAACAAAAACAGCGAAAAGCAGGAACATATTTGCTGCTCAAAGCCCAGCTGTGATGTCAGGGCTCGGGGGCAGCAAGGGAGAGCGTGTGAAAGTCATCCTGTAAATCATTTAATCTGACACAAATGGACGGGTCTAGTGGTATTGTACCTACGATATTCAAATCCAGCACAGCTTCTGCCACCTGAGGGAGCGCATAGGTCAGTTTGCTGTCAGTGTCATCAGCGTCCTCACTGGTGTCAGGCTTAACCGCAGGATTTCTGCTGTGGCTGGTGCTGGTCAGGCTGGACTCTGTAAGGTGGCGGGTGGGGAGGTGGTGTGGAAAGAACGCCAGATGAGAGTCGGGAGGGCTGGCATAGGGGCCAGCGCCACTGTTTTCTTGTTCTTGAGCCTTTCTGTCTCTCACCCTCTCTGCCTTGGTTTCTTTATATAAAAACCCTTTGTGTTCTGGCCATGTCTCAGCACCTTGGAGAATCAAAATGAAGTAATGTGTATAAAAGAGCTTTGCAATCTGGAACATTTCCTATGATTGTGAGATATCACTATTCTCTTCACGTGCTTGATCCCAATCATAGTTTTCTCCCAAAAAGTAGATCCTAATTGCCTGGCTTCCAATCTGGGCTCTTTCCCTTGCTTACTAGGTGTGTGTGTGTGATTTTGGGCGAGTGACTTAACCTCTCTGTGCCTCAATTTCCACCTCTGCAAAGTGGAAATAATAACTATCCATCTCTCACGGAGTTGCTGGAGGATCCAGCGAGCTAAGTGTCAGGCCCTCAGTGAGCCCTCAGTGATAGCTCCTTTGTGATCTCAGGCTCGAGCCAGGCCCAGGAGCCACTGGGAACAGAGATGGAAAGCAGGGTCTTCAATCTTTTCCCTATTGTGTGGCTTTGGTAAATTACTGTTGCCATTCACTAAATAACACGCTAATGGCTTCAGAGACCTAAGGGAGACAAGATCTTGAAAGAACTGAGTTAGGAGTCACTTAATGATCACTCAGGAAATAGCTTGGGGCTGATCAGACTCTCCCGGTGAGTAGTAAATAGTAAGAACTATAGCAGTACCTTTCCTTTATCACGGGAAGTATTTTTACATGTAGAAAGAGTGTCACTATAGTCACCTATGTATGCTTTTTCCATTTTTTAAAAAAAATTTATTTTTTACTTACTTGCTGGGAATCATAGTGGACATCCATTTATGTTGCCTGTTGCATTAACAGTATATCACAAGGATGTTCTCATGTGATTTCACAGTCCTTTCATTCATTTCATTCATTCAGCATATATATATATATATATATATATATATATTTTTTTTTTTTTGCTGAGGAAGATTAGCCCTGAGCTAACATCTGTGCCAATCTTTCTCCACTTTATATGTGGAGGATGGCTGACGAGTGGTGTAGGTCTGCACCCAGGATCCGAAACCATGAACCCGGGTGGCCGAAGTGCAGTGCACTGAACTTAACCACTATGCCATGGGGGCAGCCCTTCAAAGACATATTACAGACCTGGTGCTGTTGTAGGTGTTGCAAGTACTTCAAGGAACAAAGAACTTACAGTGTGGAGCTTATGTTCCAGTGGGGAGGAAACGGAAAACAAATCAATAAATAAATGTCACACTCGACAAATGAGGAACAGAAGGAAACTACCTCCACATAATGAAAGCCATATATGAAAACCCCACAGAGAACAGTATACTCATTGGTGAAAGACTGAAAGCTTTTCCTCTAAGATCAGGAACAAGGTGAAGATGCCCACTTTCACCACTTCTCTGCAACATAGTACTGGGAGATCCAGCCCGAGCAATTAGGGAAGGAAGAGAACTAAAAGGCACCCAAATTGTAAAGGAAGAAGTAGAATTATCTCTGTTGGTACATATATGTAGAAAACACTACAGAGTCCATAAAAAACTGTTGGAACTAATAAATGAATTCAGCAAAATAGCAGGATACAATGTCAACACAGAAAAATCAGTTGCATTTCTATATACTAACAATGAGCAGTCTGGAAAGGAAATTAGGAAAGCAATTCCATTTACAACAACATCTAAAAGAATAAAATACTTAGGAATTAACTTCACCAAGGAAGTGAAAGACTTGTGCAATGAAAACGGCAAAATGCTGCTGAAAGAAATTGACAGACATAAATAAATGGAAACGCATCTCATATTCACGGCTTAGGAGAATTAATGTTAAGATGTCGATGCTACCCAAAACGATCTAGGGATGAAGTCTCCATGAAGGCCCAATGATTTTTTTTTTTTTTGGTAGAAACAGAAAAGCCTATCCTAAAATTTGTATGTAATCTCAAGGGATCCCACATAGCGAAAACAATCTGGAAAAAGAAGAACAGAGCTGGAAGACACACACTTCTGATTTCAAAACTTCCTATGAAGCTACAGTAACCAAAGCACTGCGGTGCTGGCATACAGACAGATGTATAGACCAACAGAGAGGAATAGAAAGCCCCCAAAGAAACCCTCACATATACAGTCAAAGGATTTTTGACAAGGGTGTTCAGACCATTCAATGGGGAAAGGACAGTCTTTTCAACCAATGGTAATGGGAAAACTGGACAGCCACATGCAAAAGAATGAAATTGGAGCCCTTTCTAACACCATATTTTAAAATTAACTCAAAATGGATCAAAGATCTAAATGTAAGACCTAAAACTATAAAACTCTTATAAGAAAGCATACAGCAAAGCTTCACAGCGATGGATTTGACAATAATTTCTTAGATATGACACTGAAGGTACAGGCAACAAAAGAAAAAATAGACAAATTGGGCTTCATAAAAATTAAAAAACTTCTTACATCAAAAGACAATATTGGGGCCCAGTGGCACAGCGGTTAAGTTTGCGCTCTCTGCTCTGGTGGCCCAGGGTTCACAGGTTCGGATCCTGGGTGTGAACCTACATCCCACTCATCAAGCCATGCTGTGGCAGCATTCCACATACAAAAAATTGGCACAGATGTTAGCTCAGGGCCAGTCTTCTTCACCAAAAAAAAAAAAAATATCAACAGAGTAAAAAGGCAACCCACAGAATGAGAGAAAATATTTACGAATCATGTAGCTGATAAGGGATTAACCAGAATATAGCGAGAACTAAAACTCAAGCACAAATAAACAAACAACTCAATTCAAAAATAGGCAGAGGACTAGACTAGAATAAACATTTCTCCAAAGAGGACATACAAATGGCCAATAAGCACGCGAAAAGATGCTCAACATCACTAATCATTAGGGAAATGCAAATCAGACTACAATGAGATACCACCCCATATCCATTAGGATGGCTACTATCAAAAACCCCCAGAAAATAGTAAGTGTTAGCGAGGATGTGGAGCAGTTGAAACACTTGTGCACTGTTGGTGGAATGCAAAATGGTGCAGTTTCTGTGGAGCACAATATGGCAGTTCTCCAAAGAATTAAAAATATAATTACCATACGATCCAGCAATTCCGCTGCTGGGTATGTACCCCAAAGAACTGAAAGCAGGGTCTCAAAGAGATATGTGTACACCCATGTTCATAGCAGCATTATTCCCAACAGATAAAACATGAAGGCAACTCAAGTGTGTCTATTGACAGAAGAATGGATAAACAAAATGTGGCACATACACGCAATAGAATATTATTCAGTCTTAAAAAGGAAGCAAATTCTGACACATGCTACAACGTGGATGAGCCTGGAGGAGATGATGCTGAGTGAAATAAGCCAGCCACAAAAGGACACATACTGCATGATTCCACTCATATGAAGAACTTAGAGTAGTCCAAATCCCAGAGACAGAAAGAACAATGCTGTTTGCCACTGGCTGCCGGGAGAGGAGAAGGAGGAGTTGCTGTTTAACGGGTAAAGAGTTTCAGTTTTACAAGGTGAAAAGAATTATGGAGATGGATGGTGGAAATAGTTGCACAGTATTATGAATGGTTTGAACACCACTGAGCTGTACACTTGAAAATGGTTATGATGGTGAATTTTATGTTAAGTATATTTTATCACAATAAAAAACTAAATTAAAAAATTAATATACGTCTCATGTTAGTCTTGGTAAAACATAGTTGCAAAATGTTGCGTCTTCCAGGGGCAGCAACCGACTTCAGCTCGTGAGCAAATGCTCCCAAGATAAGGCTGTAAGCCAGCCCCTCTCAGGACCAAGCTTTAACACGTCACTGAACGTAAGGCACAGACTCTCCTGGTTCAAAAATTGCCGAAGCTTCTCTGTCACTTAGGAAATAAAATCCAAATTAGCCTAGCATTCAAGGCCACCCAGGATATGTTGCTATAGTCTGTAGATGCCAAGACTGTAGCGTGGACCATGAAAATTGTTATAATGTTAATGGACACATTAACACAGGTACTCTGACTTACAAAGCCATTCCCTGCTGTTGGATATTTCCGATACTTCCGATGTTTTTCCATTATGAACCACACTGCAACAATGTCCTCGTGAGTATGGCTTTAATTATATTTGAATCAGTTAAGAATCCGAGAGTTTTAAGCTGGGGAGGGACATAACCAGATTTGCTCTGTGGGCACACCATAGGTGATGAAGTGGAGGGAGGAGGCTGTTGGAATGTGAGTTAGGAGGCTGGTGGGGTCTTGGCAAGAATTATGAGGGCCTCCGTTATGGCGCAGGAGGAGAGAGGGGGAGGCAGAGAGAAGATGGAGAGATGTTTAGGAAATGTAACCGACAGGAGTTGTTGACAGAACACATCTATTGAAGTTGGCAGCTAGGTGGTCACCGGAGAGCAGAGTGAGAAGAATTCAGTGTCACAGATCACAGCAGCTCAATCTTGTGGTATTGATGGTGGTAAACTGAGGACTGAGTGGGGGACGAGGAGGTGGGGCAGAGAGTGTGGCCATTTCCTTCAAGAAGGTTTCTGCGGGTGGGAAGGTGAAAGGGAGGAAGATAACGTGTTTTGGGGAGGAAGTCTTTTGGTTTTAAGCTGAGAGAGATTTGGATGTGGTTAGAAATGTTGAGGGAGGCAAAGTTGAAGAGAGGAGAGAACACGAGTCCTTGATGGCGTAAGATCTCTGAGGAGACAGGAGAGTGGATTCCAAAGGGCACTGTGCATAATTTACCCCAGATAAGAGGCTTTGCTTCCGTTCAATAATTAATTGATTGATTAATTCTTCCACTTTTTTCTGAGGAAGATTAGCCCTGAGCTAACATCCTCCGCCAATCCTCCTCTTTTTGCTGAGGAAGACTGGCCCTGAGCTAACATCCATGCCCACCTTCCTCTATATGTGGGGTGCTGCCACAGCACAGCTTAATAAGCGGTGCGTAGGTCCGTGCCTGGGATCCCAAACCGGCAAACCCTGCACTGCCGAAGCAGGACGCGTGAACTTAATCACTACACCACTGGGCCAGCCCCTCTTCCACCCTTTTTTTCAACAAGTATTTATTAAAAGCCTACCATGTGATCGGCCCTATACTAAGAGCTAGGAATCCATTGGCAAGCAAGGCAAAAATAATTTTATCCTCATAAGGATAATAGTCTAGGGGAGAAGCAGACATCAGTTGTGGTTTCACACAAGTCAATATGTATTTGCAAACCCAGGTGAGTGCCCTGAAGGGAAAGGAATGCTCTGCAAGAGCTTATAAGTCAGAAACCTGACCTAGTTTTGAGAGTGGTGTCTGGAGAGAAACTCACATGAGCAGATCATGTGAGCTGAGATCTGGAGGAGGACCAGGAAAGCAACATGCTATGCCTATGGAACAACATATGCAAAGGCCCTGTGGTGGGGGAGAGAATTCATATTCAAGAGGATGAGGGAAGCTCACACGGTGTGTGGCCTGGAGAGAGGTGTCCATTGATGTCACAGAGATTAGCAGTGGCAGACCACATAGGGCCCTTTGATTCTTTTTCCTAAAGGCAACGAAGAGCGTTGCTCTTCTGTACAAAGGGATTACAACGAGCAACCAGCAAAGGTAGAGTGAAAGTCAGGACGTCACTATTGGATTGAGACCTGGAGTCAGTTGATGACAGAGATTCCTGAATCGCCCTGGTGTTGGGAATTCTTGGATCAATAGTGCCAGAGCCTGTACAAGACGGTTCCAGGCTTTGGAGAAGCCAGGCGTTTGCAGAGGGCTGTGGGGCCTCGTCAGCTTGCCACCCCCTGCCCCCTGCTGGGACCCGGAGAGAGAGAAATCATCGTCCTCAGTCTGAAGCAGGGCATGTCAGTGTTTGTTCCTTTCCCGTGGGGATGGGGCTCCCCGCTGAGGACTGTGTGGTGCATCGGGAGTTTGCTGGGGAAACATGGATTCTGCACCGTCCTGTCCCAGCTTAGCTGCCTCTAGTTAGACCTGATAGAGCTACTTTGAAAAATAAGCATAAAATCTTTATTAAACAGCCGCACAAGACAACAACCCAGGAGAGAGGAAGCTTAAACTGTCTGCCCACCCCTGCCCTAGAGAGCTTCCAGACCCACCTGCTTGGTTGTGTTTGAAGCGACGGAGAGAGAACTCACTTCTGCCGAATTTGGGATTGAAATGATGTTCCAGCCCCATGTCTAATGTTGTTGTATTTTATTTCCTTCCAGAAAAGTTTTCATGTGTTATCCAGTAATTCTTATGATGTGTCTATGCTAAGCCTGAGAAAAGGACGTATTATCAGTATAACGGCTCTATACGTACAGCCAGGTGTAGTCAAATAGCCAAATAATAATACTTAGTAATAAAAAAATAGTAATCACAATATTTGGAACACACTGGCTAAGAGCTCAGGCACCTTGGGTGGACCAGCCTGGTTGGGATCACGGCTGTGTGCACCCAGTGGGTGCCTTAGCCTTGGCTTTCTCGGCAGCCGTGGCAGGGCTAATTCCATGCATCTTTCTAACAGTTGTGAGAATTCAATGAGATGGTACACGGAGCACAACAAGGGGCCCGTGTGAAGTCTCAGCAGTTCTTCTTATGACTATTATAATTAATAATCATATTACTAACAGGCAAAGGCTGAGTTAGGCCCATGGTAGAGAAGGCCAGGGAGTGGCTGAAAATGGTGCGGAACGGTTTAATTCTCCCAGGCTCAGCCCAGCCACAGGCCAGGTCCTGCCCCCATCTTTCTCTGCTGCCCTGGGGTCTGGGGGGCCAGGCTCCTGCTTGGGACAGAAGAATTGTTTGCCTGCAGCTTCCCCTCTGCAACCCTGAACTGGTTGCCCAGATGTTGGGGGTGAGAGGAAGCCAAAAATGGGACGGGAACCCCGTGAAGCTTAAGTCAGGCTAGAAGTTAACCAGGGTTCAGAGTTAGAGGCCGGCTTGAGCTCCATGAACGCGCCGCCTCTTCAAATCACACTAGGATTATAACGGGGAGTCAGAAGAGTGATTTTTCAGCTTTGGGGGGAGGTCACGGGGTATTCAGAGGGATGACAGCCGTAGGGGCGGACCCGGTGTGGAATGAGGTGCTGTGAAGTCAGATTATAAGTTTATAAATCAGAATCAAAGGTCTCAGCCACAGTGAACCGCTTTCCAAATCAACTTACAAAACAAACCTTTGCCTCCTGGCGGAGAAAGTCAGCATGATACTCAAACATGCAGACAGTAGGATACTTTTGCATGTATTAATCTCGTTTTCATTGAGCCTTGAAGGCTAATTCCTGAAATTTGACTGCTCGTGGTTAATCAATTTATCACTATTTATTGAATGTCCAATTTTAGCTCAACACCCGTTCAGCACTATGACGGGACAGAAAAGAAGCATTAGATGTGGTTCTTTGATCTGCTAGCAAAATCTGTGGCAAAATCAATGTTAGCTGATTGCAATTTTTCTCCCTCCCTTCCTCCTTCCTGTGTATTTTGAAACCTTCAGAAACCTACCCTTTATTCATTGGCAGAGCTAACACAGGAGACAGTGGAAATAAGCATTCGTCACAATCTATAGTTCTTTCTTAGAATGGAGAAATTCTAGGGACGTTTCAAAAATTTTTTTTTTTTAAAGATTTTACTTTTTTGCTTTTTCTCCCCAAAGCCCCCCGGTACATAGTTGTATATTCTTCGGTGTGGGTCCTTCTAGTTGTGGCATGTGGGATGCTGCCTCAGCGTGGTTTGATGAGCAGTACCATGTCCACGCCCAGGAATCGAACCAACGAAACACTGGGCCGCCTGCAGCGGAGTGCGCGAACTTAACCACTCGGCCACAGGGCCAGCCCCTCAAAATTTTTTTAAAATAGTAATGTATGTTATTGAAGATTATATATCTGGCAAAAAAAAATATAAAACTGGGAAGCTTTCTGTTTGTCTTCCAGATCCACAGTCGGCTCTTCTCGTCCCCCAAAGATCGCTCCGCCTGGGAAAGAAATGAAAGTCTTTCAAACGCAGGTAAAGACCTGGGCTCTGACTGGGTGCATTCGCTTTCAAGCCTTTATTTTTAATAATGAAATGTGCCTTGGAGGCTAGTGTCCCCCCAACCCCGGGAGGAGGGCTCAGTGGCTCTGACAAGACTTGAAGCTGATCTGAATTTCTAAACACACGGGCTTCTGGGCTGGCAGTCTCTGAAAAAGCAAACGATGCAAAAGAAATATTAGTGGCCTCAGGCAGCGCAGGGGAACCCGAGATGACGGCAGATTGCTGGTCGTGCAGGGGTTCAGGCCAGTGCTGTGCGGGGTTCCGCCAGGAATGAGGACTGGGACAAATGTGGAACCTTCTCAGTATAGAGTGGGTGCAATTTACACACAGGCATGGTATCTGTGCATTCATCAATCATTTTTTTTTTAAAGATTTTTTTTTTATCTTTTCCTTTTTTCTCCCCAAAGCCCCCCAGCACATAGTTGTATATTCTTTGTTGTGGGTCCTTCTAGTTGTGGCATGAGGGATGCTGCCTCAGTGTGGTTTGATGAGTGGTGCCATGTCCGTGCCCAGGATTCGAACCAACGAAACACTGGGCCGCCTGCAGCGGAGTGTGCAAAGTTAACCACTCAGCCATGGAGCCAGCCCCTCATCAATCATTTTTTACGAAGCTTCAATTCATAGCCACTAAGCTGTAAAAACACTAGGTGATATGGTTGCCGTTCATAACGTTTATTAAGTTTGTCAACATAACTGGTGTGAAAGCAAACTTTTTTTCTCCCTTTCATGAGAGAAATCATGGATTTAAGTCAGATTTTCTGATGGGACTGTAATAAGACTACTGGGTTAGTCGAATATTCCAATTCAGAGACTCTAGCAAAAATAAATTCTGAAGGAATGTTTTCATGCGGCAAATTTTATTTTGTAATCTTCATTTTAATTGGAGTTTGTAAATGTTGCAGACGAGTTAGTATATGCAAAAAATATATCTGCGTGTGTATATATGTGTACATACATATGTGTGTGATGTGTGAATGCACACAACACACATACAGTTTATAGCTTCTCTTTTTATTACCTCTTACCACCTGCCTATGTTAAAGATATCAGGGACCTGAATTCTTTTTCATAACTGACACAGTCAACCCAGGACGAAAATATTATTTGAAGGAAGCCTTCATGGTTAATCCTTTCTGGAGCGCCCCCAAAGCCTGGTTTACAGCTTGTTCTTTAATAGTGGCAGCTACTTAGTTTGGATCCTTTACACAACTAGCCCAGAAACTGCCTGTGGTAAGAAGGTGAATCCGCTGATAGAAGCTTCTGGTTGCCTGAACGGCAGGCTCAGGAAGCACGTCTGGCCCCCTGCACCCCACAGGGAATTGGGGAGCATTGAGAAGAATGCCGCATTTTCCTTAGAGCACTCAGAGGTGGCTGGGAGACTAGTGACCTAAAGGAGGACGCCTTGGTCCTCTTCTCCTGAGGACGAGGTCAGCTGGAAATGGGCCTTCTCCAGCACTTCTGAAGCGGATGCCTGTACTTAGCAGTTTAAGGACTTAGAAACCAAGTACAAGCTGGCCCCCATGCCAGAGGTCAACGGTCCAGGCTGCAGGGAATGGGCCCCAGCAGCTCTGGGTGAGGAGAGGAGGATGCATGTCTCCTGGATTTCTTTCTTCCTTTTTAAATCTATCTGTATTTTCAAAGTTCTAATTATGGAAGAACACTTCAGAGGCGGTCTTAAACCTTGCGTATTCTGGTAGAAGGCAAGGAATTATTAAAGAAAAAAATCATTCATGGTGCTTTTTAGAGGGTAAGGCAGACTTTATTTGGGGGACTACTGCAGTGGGGGTTTCATAGCAGGGGAGAGAGGTTGGGTTCAACTCCACATACAAGGAGGAGTGGGGCCTGATGGCCAAGGAGCAGGGAGGGGTCGGTGGCTGGAACATTTCTAGGAGGAAACACGAGAGGTAAGGGACATTTTGGCTACATGGACTTGAGAGTTGGGAGGATGAGGAATTTGATGAGACGTCAAGGTTGGGGGATTTTCTCTAAATTGACTCAGCAGGATTCTTGCTAAAACTGGACTAAACAGGCCAAGGACAGAAGCCAAGAGTGAGGCCTTGTCAAGAGTTCTCAGAGGAGACTGACTCAAATTTGGTTAAAGAGAGTCTCTGTCAGCTGGGACATAAATGGGCACCAAGCTTCCCTGGAGGGCTGACTCTCTGAGAGCCCACTCGTGAGATGCTACCTGCATCTCCCCACAAGGTTGTTTCTATCTGTTAAAGAGAACTTGCCCTGGACGCTGGTTAAAAAGGGCAAGACAGTTTTATTCGAGCTTCCGAAGGAGAGGAGAGAGACTTCAACACAGAACTGAGCTCAACTCTGAATACAGCAGGGGCAGCTGAGGATTTATGGCTAATGGGCAGAGAGAGGGCCTTGTGGATGGGAAATTACTAAGAACTTGATCAGATATCAAAGGTAGGGAAAGAGGAACGTGATTAGACAGCAAGGGTCAGGGAAATACTTGCTAAACTGGCTCAGCAGCATTCTCTCTAAGACTGGACTCAATAGGATTCTTGCTAAAACGGGGCCTGGCAGGCCACAAGACAGGCTAGTCTGGAAGGGGGCTCAGAGGAGCCTGAGTAAAGTTTGCTCAGGGAGGGAGTCCTGTCACATCTTTTCTGTGATAGTTGGCCTGAGCACCACCTGTGCCCTCGGAGCTCTCTGTGGTTGAACTTGCTCTCTCAGGAGGAACAAGGAAGTAGACGCCCTGTCCCCATACTCATGAGAACCCAGCACAAGGAGGACATCTTTAGCAGCCCTCTCAGTGGCTTTGGGAAACCCAGAGAACAGAGTTTAAGGTCAAGCTCGGGGTGGCAAGAACCAGAATCACACTATAGGATACAAAAGGGACACTGGTGTCAGGAAACTAGTGAATTTGATGGAAGCACAAGCCAGCAGGTTGCAGAAAGCACAGGAACCAAGGGGGCTCCGCGGGCCTCGGCGGCAGGATGGCGGACCGTCACCTAGAGCTGTGGTAACAGGAATCGGTGCCTGACTCTTGCTGCTCGTGTGGCCCGATGCACCTTCTCGGGCTCCATCCTGACTCAGTCATCTCAGGTCAGGAGGCAAGGTCAGACACTGGAAACACGGCTTCCGAGGATCCGACTTCATGGGTGCCAGCTAGGAGGGCAGTTCTCCCAGAAGGAGTCCATGGACCGAGCAGAAGTCCCAATGGCCCATGGAACCTCAAGTTTGAAAGGCTCCACAGAGGTCATTTTGTCCATCTTCCTGAGTCCAATATCTGAAGCCCCACCCCTCATTCCCAGGCAGAAATGGAGAAGCCTCTGCAGGTAATAAGCCTGAAGGACAGGGGACTCACTCTATTCCAGGGTAGCTCACGCAGCTGGAATTGCTAGAAGGCTTTTAGAGTGTGTTGAGCCAAAATAAATAACTTTATTTTTAATCTGTATTGAGTAGGCAAAGAGGACCTATTAAATGGTTTAAAGTTGCTGGAATATGTGGTCTGGTCAGTGTTCTAGGAAAATGACTCTGCTGTGCCATTCCAGGAAGGAGATGATCTGAGTTCGGGCCGGGCAGGGGCAGCGGGTGCTGGGACCCTTGGGGCGCTAGGAAATGGCTGAATTATTTCAGGGCAGTTGGGATAAGGGCGAAGTTAAAGATGTTGCTGGGTGGATAGTGGTACCATTAATGGAGTAGAGAATGCTGGATTCAGGAGGCTTATGGGGTCAAGGGATCGTGTTGGTGGGAGGATCCTGAATTTGTGGTGTTTGGACACTGTGTGTAAGAGGCCATCTGCCCTAGGTGTCCAGGAGGCGGTTGGCGGTTTGGCATCGAGATCAAGAGACCAGTCAGGGTTATAGATCTTGTTATGATTGTCATTTACAGGTGGGTCATATGAGAAACCACGAGAACAGCTGAGGTTAGTGCAGGAGAGAACACATGTGGCAGGAAGAGGATGAGGCTACAAAACCTATGGAACCCACATGCATGGGGTGGGGAGATGAGTCCTGGCTTTGGCTCCTAGACTTTTTTTTTTGTGAGGAAGATAGGCACTGAGCTAACATCTATTGCCAATCTTCCTCTATTTTATGTGGGATGCTGCCACAGCGTGGCTTGACGAGTGGTGCAATGTCCGTGCCTGGGATCCGAATTTATGAACCTCGGGCCATGGAAGTGGAGTGCACACGCTTAATCACTACGCCACCTGGCCAACCCCACAGACTTTTGTTTTTTTAAATTGAGTTTCCTAGTGGCAGTGTCGACTGTGCCCTCAATTGGGGCTTTATCTTTGGAAGTCTTTCCACTTCCTCAGGTCTTATTTTGCTCTTAGACAATGGTGGTTTAGGGTCCCCCATCTCTGTGGAGCTGCTCTAAAATCCAGTGATGTGGGTGGTAGCCTCTGGTATAGATGCTGGATCAGTGGGTATTTGGTCCACACAGGGTCCAAAGTGCTTATCAGGAAATCTTCACTGAACTGTCCCCTCCAGATTTTCACTTTTGTGTCCTTGTCTGCACAATGCCACTATTCATGGCCTGGTCATTGGAAATTCCAGGACCACGAAGGGCAGGGAGCTGACTTGAGATGGTAAAACTGTCCTCTTGGCAAAGCCTTTGAAATCTGTTGGCCTGGGTACAATTTCAGTTTACTGTGATTAATAGGATCTGAACACTAAGGGAGAAGAAAATGTAGGAAGGGATGATTATTTCTGCCCAAACTCACATCTGTTTTCAAAATCAGTGGAAGTAGGAAGTCCCATTCAAATTTCCATTCTTCGTGTCATAAAACGATTCCATTTACCGCCGTTTCCCCATCATCGTGCTACCTGTCAGCAGGTGAGACTGCTTGAGCTTAGGATTTCACAAGGATTGGGAGAATCTGGTGTCTAGTTAAGCCATTTCCGGGGAAATCAGTTACAGGAAATGTATCTAAAGGGAACTGATGAAGGTCACTTGGAATTTTTAATTACTAATTCTCTCTGTTTAGGAAGGAAGGTGGGACAGCATGAAATTTTCTGTCTCCTGATCAATTAGGCCTGACCTTTACGACTGGCAGATTTTAAAGGGTGGGTCTTTGGTTGATGAGTGGGATGAAGTAATTATATTTCCGCTTAAAACCTGAGGAGAATTGTTCCTTTAGTCCAGCTTTTACAAGAGCAGTGATGCAGCCTTCATAACCATAGTTTGTTTCATTAGTACCCAGTCAAACAATTAGTTGCCCCAAAAAGATACATACCCTTGACCGTGCTTTGAGGAAAGATTGTTCTATTATCCCTTAAAAACCATCCTGGATCTGACATGAGCTGTGTTTCTTTTCTCTTCCAGAAGTCATTTGTAATTGCAGTTCTCTATGAACAAGGTATGGAAGGGACACCCAATTTATCTGTTTGTTTTCCCTGAAAATAACTGGTTTTTATCAAGGCTCTAATTGTTGGAGTTGAGATGTGGGTTATTTTTGACACAGAAGCCGTTTTGAACACACTGCACTTCACCTGCCTCATTCTCATAGATGCTTCCCTGCCCCTGAGGCGAGTTCACCTACTGGTCAGTGTTTTAGAGCATCTTTAATCAATGCAAATTCTCTGCTCAAAAGTCCCATCAGTCCTCAGAGGGCAAGGTGCAAACTCCTTCGCAAACGCCTTTGGTGCCCTTCCCACTCTGACTCTAGTTTATCCTTCTAGATTTTTCTCCAGTAACATAGGCTTGCAGCACCTGTGCTCAACACTTGCCTGTATTGCTCCTTGCCTGTGGAGAGACTTTCCTGAAACCAACTTCTATATATTTCTGTTGTGAAAATCCTTCCTTTTGTGAAACGAGTCCCCTGATTCAACCTGCCCACCCCCAGTCTCCAAGGGCATTTGGTTTGTTCCACAACCAGCATTGCCTTGTTCCAGCATTGCCTTGTTCCCTTTGTAGACTTGTCTTTTTTCCCCTTCAAGACTGTGTGTTCACAGGGCAGGGACCTTGTCCCACTTGCCTCCGTGTTCCTAAGATCAGGGACTGGCTCGTAGGAGTTGTTCACTAGATTGAACAGCATTATTTGTGTGAAGGAGCTACATGGAGTTGATCCTGCATCCAGGGACCCCCCCCCCTTGACCCTCCCAGGCAAGCCCGCAGAGCAGGCTGGGAACTGGATCATGTGATAGCTGTTGGCGCCTGACAAAGAAAGCATTGCCTTTGGTCACCTGTGCTGTTACTCAGCTTCCTTTGTCGGGAGGGACAGAGGCTTCCACCCAGGCGGCTCCTGGGGAGTCTGCTCGGAGCTCACTCCTCCCAGTGTCCACGCTGTTCTGGAGGTGGGAAAAGGCAGTGCAGCTTCTGAACACCAGTGAAGAAAGAACATTGACTCCTGCCTTCTGCACAAGACATAAAGGAGACACAATTGAGTCTGTTGCGCCTACTTGTGTAGGATATCATTGGAAAGAAAATGGACCAAGTCTCCTTTGTCACAGGGGCATGTGATAGTCCCTGTTTGCTCATAAATAACTGTTATGCTCATGAATAACCCCCTCCTGAGTTCTGCTTGGCGGCTGCCTGGGTGTTGATCCTCATTTTGCTGCAATCACCCATAAACAGGGTTACAAGCAACGTTTTTCCCTCCTGCACGAGTTTCTGCCTCTAGCTTCATCTTTGCCCATCACCTGGTGCATAATCTAATTTTAAAATAATTGGTAAAATAATGTGCTAAGCAAAGAGCTGAACTGAAGATTTCCCAGTCTGTGTAGCTTTGTGTCAGAAAGAAATGCATCCAGCCAGATTTAACTGCTTCCTCTCGAAGGTGTGAAAGCTCAGTTAGTGCCTCTTGTGTACTGAGGAACACATCCAGATCTGAGGAAATGAGGTGCTGGGGTGGACACGAGGTGGGCAGTCCATGAGGGCCACTATGTCTCATTCTTAGAAAGGTGGAATGAGGGGGCTGGCCCAGTGGCATTTGCGTGCTCTGCTTCAGCAGCCCAGGGTTTGCTGGTTTGGTTCCCAGGCACGGACTTACGCACCGCTTATCAAGCCACACTGTGGCAGGTGTAGCACATATAAAGTAGAGGAGCATGGGCACAGATGTTAGTTCAGGGCCAATCTTCCTCAGCAACAAGAGGAGGATTGGGAGCAGATGTTAGCTCAGAGCTAATCTTCCTCAAAAAAAAAAGAAAAAGTAAAAAGAAAGATGAAATGAGTAGAGCCACCTGTAGTTTCAATTTGTTTGCCTCTGAAGTGTGTGAACCCTTCTACCTTGCTGTGGGTGCCCAGATAGCTAGCCATCTGGGCCTCAGAGACAGGCATCCAGCATTTATTTTTCCTGGAAAGGAGCACCCCTTAGTGAAACATCAAGAAGCCTAAGCACAATGACTGAGAAGCAGCTCCATGCCATCCAACAGAAAGACAAGATTTTACTGCAATCACAGCATGAGGAAAATGGCTTTGCTTTAGCAGGAGTTCTCCCAGGAAGAGGGCATCTGAATCAATCACAGGACCTAAAACAGAAATAGGTCTCCTGACTCCACCCAGACCCGCAGCTTCAGAGTCTATGGGTGCAGAACTGAAGAAGCTGTCATGAGCATCCCTTGTTAAAAGCACCAGCAAGGGTCTTTTGGAGTTTGCTGTGTTTTTAAGAAATAAAGGTGTAATTTGCTAGTTCAAGTGATTGTCGTTCCTTCACCTCCAAGAGTTATCCAGCATAAAGCTCTTCTGTAAAGCGCTGTTTTAACTGCCTCCTCTTCGTCCTGTTGATAAGGGAGGGATTCCTGCACTACGGTAATGGGGATGGCCATATGCCACACCTGACCCTGGACAGATGAGATCAACAGCAGTTCGTGAGTCACGTGCACTCAGCCCCAGGGAGGAGGAAACCACATGCTACATGCAGGGCACACAAGGATCGCACTCGAGAACATGGTGAACAAGGACAAGCTGTGGGAGGCAGCTTTGTAGTATCAAAGGGGGAGGTGCCCCCTGGTTCCTGCGGGAGGATGTGATTGGCTTGTTTGAATAATTCCGTGGGCTGGCGGGGATGTGAAGCTCACCACTCGGGGATAAACAGGAACTGCTCCTAGTGCCCATGATAAGAAGGTTATTTGCCTGGGGGATCTTATCTGTGGGAGCCAGTAGGAAGGCTAAGCCAGTGGTTTAGCCAGATGAAGCCCTCCCAGTTGCTTCAGATGTCATGGCAGCATACAATATTGGGTCTTAGTTTTTAGGCCTGAGACCACGAGGGCCTGACTTGGAGAAAGTGAAGCTGTGGAAGACTGGGCAGAATGAGATGCCTGGGACCTGGGGGTCAACCCAGCTGCCGGGGCAGGGAAGTCAGGGAGAGCCTGAACCCAGTTCCAGAGAGTATGGTGAGAGCTGGGTGTGGACAATGTCAGGGAGAGGCAGCTAGAGGACACGGTGGCCTCAGATGGAGCAGGTACATCTTGGTGTCTGGGATCATAGGGTGGGGGCCTTGTGGGAGAGAGGCTGTGGCTGGTCTGACACAGGACAGGTCCTGCCCAGAGTACCTGAGGTCATCAGGTATAGGAACTGGGTACAAGTCAGGAACTCACTCTCCAGAACAAGGCAGAAACCCAAGTTTGAGACTGGGCACAATGTGGGCATGAGGACCATTGAACCGCTGACATCTCTGTAAGCTCCAGATTGCTGTCTCATCTCAGGAATGGCACTGCTGTCCATCTGGTTGGCCAAGCTGGAAACCTGGGAGGCTTTCTGCCTCTCCCACACTCCTGTGTTCAATCCATGACCAAGTCCCTCTGAGGTACCCCTGGGTAAATCATCTCTGGGATCCACCCTCTTCTTCCTGTTGGCCTGGACTACTGCAACAGTCTGTGCCTTCTCTGTCTAGTCTATGTCTCCAGCTAGAATGAGTTGTTGAGGCCATGCCACTCTCTGCTTGAAACACTTCCAAGCCTTCCAATTGCTCTTAGAATAAAGACAATTCTTACCGTGGTCCAGAAGGCCCTGGGGCCACTGGTCCCTGAGCGCCATTCTACCTCCCTCTTCCTGTCTCTGCTCCACCCCTGCTCTCCATGTGCCTCCTGCTACGGAGTCTTTGCACAAGCTGATCTCTTTGCTGGAGCTATGCCACCCATCCTCTTTCCCTTAAGTAACCTTGACCCATCCTATGGATCCTCATCCTTATGTCTTAGTGAAGCCATCCCTGATCTCAAGACCAATCCCACCTCAGGAGCCCACCTTTTTTGCTGCACTTGTCACAGTCACGATTTTATGTTTATTAGTATTTGATGACTATCTGCTCCCCCATCCAGAGTGTAAGCTGCACAAGAGCTTGGGTTTTGCTTGCCAGCCCCATTGCCAAGCCTAGGTCCTCCATAAACACCTGTTGGGAGAATGAGCTGGCTGGTTGGAGGGAGGAGCTAAGTTACTTGTGGAATTTGGAGAGTCATGGGGGACAGGGAACCAGGCATGTCACCATGGCTGACGTCAAAGGACTTTGAGGTGACACACCGAGACACTCCGTGTATTTCCATTTCTGCTTTCTCTCCTTCCACCGCTCTGAGTTGACCTGTCCGTCTCCCCTGACCTTGGTCGTCTCAATCTCCTTCCTCTGACTTCATCAACCTCTGTCCATCTTATATCGCCTGGCCCCAGGGCCAAGAGCCCCAACCTGTGCAGAAGTCTGAGTGGGGCTTATACGTTATTACTGGTGTGATTTTAGGTTGCTTTAAATTAAAGAGGTTTATTGGTTTCTATTTTCTTATTAATTGCTAGTTGTATATCAAGAGCCCCCCAAGAGAAAAATAGCAAAAGTAATCGCCGGAAGTCACACGCTCCTTCCAAGGGTTGTATATTATTGGGGAATGCCTGCAAATAGAAGGCATGTTCCCAAACTCGGTGGGCCCTGCTGTGCGGAATGCTGCTTGTTTTGGTGAAATATTATTAATAAGGCTTGGAGAGAATAGACTTGGTTAGGAGCTAAAGTGGCATTTTTTTGAGTAGTTTTGAGCCCCGCTGGCCATCTAAAGAAAAGATTTTTTAAAAGAAAAAGTATATACACAAAGGCGACATAAATTGAAAGCGACACATGGAATTAAATGTATTTTTGAAGCTTATTGTGTTATTTAATATAACGATCATGTTAGTGTCAGCTTCCCAGCACGAAAGGAAGATTTATTTGGCGCTGTTATGTGGCTGAGCCAGAGGGGACGAGGACACTGAGGAAAGCAACTCCCCAACCAAGGGAAGCCCGCTACCCTCTCATTGCGTACCCTTGGCTTTTCAATGCCTATTTTAGACCTTGGTTAAGACGCCAGCACTGGCTGTGAGATCATTCTCGTAAGGCACCTTGTTTTGAACGATGTGTCTCCTAACCTACTTTCTCCTCTTTTGCTTTTTAAGAGTGGCTCTGCCTCTCTGGGTGTGGTTGCATGCTGACCACTTGTCCTTGGCTCAAGTGGTGAAATGCACTAGGCAGGGAGGCCGTGCCCGGCTGACGGAGAGCTCCTGAAGAGCATGAGAGGTCCTAATTGCCAGAAAAGGAAAATTAGGGCCAACGCCCTCCCCAGCTTCTAGGGAGCTCAAAGACGTCTCGTGTCCTGGTGGAAACCGTATCCCCGTGCTCCAGCAGAAGACAAGTAAGATCTGGCTTCCTGCTCACAGATGCCCTTGTTCTTGAAAGGGCCGTGGCTTCACATCATACGCCTACCTTGGGCACATGAGGAGATCTTATGTTTATAAAATCTTCTGGAACATTCTCCCCTTAGGCTGGTATTTGACAATGCTGCCGTCTGACCTCTGTGCTGAGGGGAGAGCACCTGAAAAATATTTTAGGAGCTTCAGCTGTGAAGTTTCTGTTTTTCACAAACTCCATTGACTCCAGAGGGCTGAGTTCCCTTAAAGCAGTTTGTGTTATTTTTAAATGGAACTTTTTCTTAAAATGGAATCTTATGGAAAGTCAATTTGCAAAACAGATAAAAGGAGAGGCGCTCTGGTGGGAGGGGGCGTTGAACACGTCTGTCCAGGTGGCGTGCTCCCCTGTGCCGTTCCAGAAGTCCAGCCGTGTGTTGGAGCATGGTTGGAAAACCATCGTCTACAGTACTGGAAGGAGAGCTCAGACTATTTGAGTGAAAATTGATTGCTTTCTCTTTGAATGTTAAGACTTCACATAGTTAACCTGGAGCCCCGTGGAACGAGCGGGTTATCTCTGTGGGTAGTCCATTTTAACCTAGAGATGGCTGCCGCTTCCTTATCGATCTGCTCTTGAGTTCCTCAATCCCGCCTATTTCAGGGCTCTCATGAATGTGATTATCTTAGCTCCTCTGAGCCGGAGCTGATACGGCACATTCTCAGGGGTGGAGGGCTGGTTCCCGTGGCGCCCCCGAGAAGGGAGAAGAGGTGGACACAGGCTCCTCATTTTAACTGGAAGATGGGATGAAGCGAGAGTCTATAATAGGACTGTGATTTTAAACTTCTCTTCCTTTTCCAGTATTAAATTGCTTGACTTTAATGACCCTCAGCTCATAGTTTCTTTTAGATCCTTCATACCGGCCCTGGCGGAACTCCAGCTACTTACTCAGCCCGGAATGTGGCTTTCTCTAATGCCTTGTGTGTGCTTAAGTTTGATTTGTTCTTTTTATGGGACTTAGGAGACAGTCTATGAGGGTGATTAAACATCGAGACAGGCAGGAGGGGTTGGCCAAGCCCTGTTCCTGGACGGCTTTGAAAACACGCAATGCTAGGGATCAGGGACTTCCCTTCCAGAAAGCTGTGCTGCGTGATGAGGCTGGGGAACGTGGATTCTGAGTTTGGAGTGCCTTGAGCGTGTGTTAAAATTTGGGTCAAAGGATAATGTTCCTGCCCTCGGAGACAAGAGTGGAGTCAGCGTTCTGGGGTGAAACTAGGAGGTTTTGGGAAATCCCAGCTCTTCCACTGTTCATTCTTTGACCTTGGATAACTTAGTTGACCTCTGTGAGGCTGAGCTTCCCCATTTGTAAAGTGGTGCGCCCACCCTGGATTGTTGTTCTGAGGAGTAGTTATAATGGATATAAAATGCTAATCCCAATCACCTTTTAAAATTTTACTTTATTGTGGTAAGAACATTTAACGTGAGATTTACCCTCCTAAGAAGCTTTTAAGTATACATTATTGGTGACAATACAAACAATGTTGTTCGGTGGATCTGTAGAGCATATGCCTCTTGCTCAACTGAAATTTTATGCCTGTTGGTTAGTAACTCCCATCTCCCCCGCCCTTCAGCCCCTGGCCATCACCATTCCAGTCTTTGTATGAATTTGACCATTTTAGAGACCTCATATAAGTGGAATCATGCAGTGTTTGTCTTTCTGTGACTTGCTTATTTCACTTCGTACAACGTCCTTAAGATTCATCCATGTTGTTACATATTGCAGGATTATCTTCTTTTTTAGGGCTGTATAATATTCCATTGTCTTTATATACCATATTTTCTTTAGCCATTTATCTGTAGATGGACATTTAGGTTGTTTCTGTGTCTTGGCTATTGTGCTGCAGTGAATACGGGGATGCAGATATCTCTTCGAGATCCTGATTTCAATTCTTTGGATGAATACCCAGAAGTGAGATTACTAGATCAGATGGTGGTTCTATTTTTGATTTCTTGAGGAGTCTCCATACTGTTTTCCATTGCAGCTGTACCATTTTGCATTTCTCACTAAGAGTGTGCAAGGGTTCCAATTTCTTCATATCCTTGCCAACACTTGTTGTCTTTCATTTTTTTAACAATAGCCATTCTGGCAAATATGAGGTGATATCTCATTGTGGTTTTGATTTGCATTTTCCTGTGATTAGTGACTAATCCTAATCATTGATTTCTAAATTAGCATGACATGATCTCAATCATCCCCCCAGCCTGGTCAAAAAAATACAGATGCTTATAGATTGTGTTATTTTCTTTTCTGAAGCATTCTGTTCAAACTGTGTGTTGGGGAAAGAGAGAAAGTGAGATTGGGAGGAGGGAAAGGGGATGAGGGTTGAGGTAGGGCATGCAGAGGGAAGGACAAGTTGTCAGATGACCTGTGGGCTCACTCCAGGTCTGTGATACTAGGAAGTCAGGCAGCTGTTCTCTCACTACTGACATATACAGTTGGCCGCCATGCTCGGCCCATCTGCCCGCCTTCCTTTGTCTTTATCCCAGCAGCTTCATCCCTGGCTAAGGGCTGTTCTCTCCCAGCTGACCATGGAGGCACCGCCCAACACCTTCCCTGGTCAGGAGCCCTGCAATGGCCAATGTTGTCCCTGTCCTAGGCAGCCCCAAGATGACTCAGACCTACGGGCCTGGCCTGTGCTTCTAGCTACTTCAGCAGGTGTCTGGCGACCTCCTTGCCATCTCAGGGACACACTGCCATACCTTCTCCAAGGAATTGCCTGGCAATTCCCGGAATGTCCTACATCCTGTCTTCCACAACACTTCTTTCCTATCAGCAAAATTCCTGCCTTCTGGACACTTAGTGGGGAGATGATGGAAAATGCCCACAGAGCCTGGACACGGCACCCTCCCAGGCAGGGTTTTATCACATGGGTGGCTGTGGTGGGGGCAACATCTGGATGGTGGCAGCAGGCACAGGAGTCAGAACAGCCTCCATGTAGACCTAGAAATGTCATTTGGTCAGAGGACCTGGAGGGGGATAAGGTATGAACAAACAGTAATGGAATTCAGGTATCTATTGCCATGATAATGCTGAAAAACACACCATCCCTAGACACAGTGGCTCAGGGAACAATAAACATCTCTTTAGCTCTCAAGGCTGAGGGTTGGTGATTTTGGTTGGTGGTCTGGTCTCGTCTGGGCCTGTGTACTTGGGGTCAGCAGGCTGTCAACTGCAGTGAGGGCTGTGCTCAAGTGGGCCAGTCTGGGAATGCTGTCAAGGTGAAGGCAGGGGCAAGAGCAGAAACACAAGTGCGAAAGCATGTCTGCAAACCAAAGCAAGTCAAACGGCAGAACTCAGAATATAGAGGTGGAAAAATAGGCCCCACCTTTTGATGGAAGGAGCTGCAAAGCCCCCTGAAAATGGTGAGGTATGGGGGCTGTGGAGAATCGAGACTCCTAATGCCATCCATCTACCAACACTGCACCCTGCAATTCACTGGGCAGGGACAAGAGTTTGTGCTATTTTTCACAACTATTCCACGAGAAAGGTAGACTTATACCCATTGGATAGACAAAAATATTGAGATTCAGAAAAGTCCAGTAACGTGTGGGGTTGCTGAATTGCTCATCCCTATGATGGAGGTCATATTTTCTACCCCAAGTTCTTCAGTGGGGGTAAATGTGCTAACATATGTTAAGTGCTTTCTGCATCTGTGCCTGGCAACGGTCAAGGCTCAGCAAATGCTGGTTGCCCACTGGCCTGGGACCACACGTGTCCAAGAACCACATGTTGCATGCATCACTGCAGCCCCAGCGCCCAGCACAGCATCTGGGACCCAATCAATAGCTGTTCAATGGATTCATGACAACATAGAGGGTCTTGGAAAGGTAACAGCTCAAGGTCAGACAGACCTGGGTCTGAGTCTGATGAGTCATTTATTAACTGTGGGATCTCTGGTTTTGGAGTCTGAGAGACGTGGTGTCTTCCTAAGGTCACTCTCGAAGGTTTCCAATCCCATCTCTTCCGTATGAATTTTGCCAGTTTATCCAACTTGGGATTCTGCTCCCTGCAGTCACCGTGTTCCAGCTCTACTGGGGCACCTGCAGCTGCACAAAGGAGGACAGCGTCTGATCCCCACTGATGCCTGCCCCACGTGCTCTTGCCACTTCTGCAGTGGCTTAGTCCTTGACCTTGCCCTGCCAAGAGGAAGCTCCACCTTGTGGCTTCTTCATGATGGTTTCATCGTCTCCATGCTTCTGTGTGTACATCTGCTCCTTGGGTCTCAGTGCTTATGCTGCTTGTCCTTGATTTCCATCACTGAGCAGTTACTATGTGCTGGGAACTATGCTGAGCACTGGGTATGCACAGTTGAAGACGACACCACGGAAACCTGCCCTACTGAAATTTATATTCTAGAGGTTCAAGATGGACAAAAATCAAGTGAACAGACAAGTAAGCAAAATTACTGCAACAAAGAGATGAGAAAGAAAAACAGAAGGGCACCTCATTCAGGTCAAGAAGCTTGAAAAGGAGTTTGCCATACCAGTAGCCAGGGTCGGGGGTGTTTCAGGCAGAGGAAGCAGGCTGTGCAAAGGTCCTGAGGAAGGGAAGAGCCTAGTACCTTCAAGTAGCTAAAAAGAAACCGGGTGCGGCTTGATCATGCTGAGCAAGGGGGAAGTGGTATGAAAAGTGGCTGGAGAGGTAGGTAGGAGATGGATCAGGCAGAGTTAAAGGCCCGCGGCAGCTGTCCATAGAAGAGAAAGTGGTGATGAGGGTGGTGGCCTCAGAGAACCAGATGTACTCGGAGAGGTGTGGGAAATAGAGTCCAAAGATTTTTCTCAAGGATTGGATGTGGGTGGCAAAGGAATGGAGGAGTTGAGGAGGATGTCACACAAAGGACCTCTTTTAATCCTGTGGATACGTCTAGGAGGTGCTGATTATCATCTTAAATCCAGAAGTAAGGAAGCGCACACCCGGAGGGTTAGTGACCTGCCTGGGTCTCAGGGCTGCTTAGTGTCAGGCGTGAGCCCTGGCTGGGCTGCCCTCAAGCAGCTGCCCATAAGCTGTCTGTCACCATAGGCTCATGGGGGCTGTAGAGCTGGGGTGGGCCCTCTCAGGGATCATTCACTTTAGACCAGACCCACACAGGGCCCATCAGACAGACCGGAGGAATGGCTCTGTCCTTCTTCCGTCTCTTCTTCATCCTCACTCTACCTCCTTCTCCCCACTGCTGACTCTCACCATCTGCACTCCCAGGGTCCCTCCACTGCTTTTCAGAGCCCCGCCCTGGCCATATCATCTGAGGCAGTCACCTCTCTTTCCTCCTTTGCTTCCCCACCCCCAACCCCATTGGTTCATTCAAAGGGTGACCACCCTGGGACCAATTCATCCCAGCGTCTTCTGGGCTCAGTGCACAGTAGGCATCCAGTCGAGTTTTGTTGAATGAAGGTCTTCGATATAGAGGTCGAATAGCAGGCTGGTTACGTGCAAGGGCTGCAGGAATTTAAGCTCTCTGGCTTGTTTTCTTGTTATTAAAATGGGGACGATGCTAGTCCCTGCATCATGGAGTCACTGAGAGGATTAAACAAGGTCATGCTGGCCCCATGCCTAACGCAGAGTGCACACGCAGGTGATTGTTATTTTATTATCTACGTTTTAAGAGACAAAAAAGATGAACAATGTCATATAGCTAATGTGAGATAAAACTCTGAGGAATATTTGCAAGTTAAGGGAGAAGTTGGTGAATGCAAAAGAAATGCTCTCTAGCGGCAAAGATCATAGACGATCTTTGGGGTCTGAGACCCCCCCCCATACTCACCTTTCCTTGCAGCTGGCATTCATCAAACCCAGCACTGCCTGGCCTCGTCCCTGGACAGAGCTTTGCAGGGTTGGTGGCTCCCATCTTTACTGAATACAAAGTATGTGGATTTACTAATGGGGAAGGATGTCATATCTACACGGAATACAAAGCATGCGTAGCCCTACTGTTTGCAAGCCCATTTTTCTACAAATGGCTTCTCATCCCTTGTGCGCATCCGTTTTTCTGATAAGTTTAACTAAGATTTTAAATATGTGGAATTTAAAGTTACTTTGAAAACTTTCCCCCTTTCAAGCCATCGCATAAAGAATAGATCCCTTCAGATGTCTGCATCTGTTGGGCAGCTGGAAACTGCGTCTCCTGCTCTTCCTTTTAACTCCTGCCATTTGTCTCTGCAGAGGCTTTTCTTGATAATTGAGATGTGTTGTGCATGAAGCAGGGGTCTTCTTCGAGGGTGCCTAAGACAGTCTCCGGCCAGATGTTTCCCCTTCATTAGAATGTGTCCATCAGACATTGCTCATTGCCGGAGGGTGTCTGCCTCTGTCGTCCTATTAGATAGGATAAGCTGGGCTTCTTGTTCCCTCACCAGAAAGACAAAATTAGCATTTAAGAAGCTGTCGTCATAAAAGTTTTCACCCTCACAATTAATGCAGGAAGAGGTCAACGATGGTAAATTAATGCTGCAGGAATAGCCTTCATCATTCATGAGCAGTTAGGGCCCTAAATGCCACATCTGAAGGCTGCCTCTGCCTTCCAATCCCAGTGAGGATGTAACTATATGGAACACTGGCTTGTGTTTGGAATCTTAATTTCTGCATTGGCAGTGTTGCCAGGAGTCCTATTTAGATCCCAGCTTCTTACACAAGGGCCATTCAGAGGCCAGGGTGTGTGGTGCGGGGGAAGGGGGGGAGCAGGGCCAACAGAAGCAGTTACATGTTTGGAAGGAACAAGGCAGTCACAGCCCAGGCCCTCCGTAATGAACTGGGATCACCAGTTGCACTCTCACCTGTGAGAAAAGTGGAGATTGAGTGGTGGGTAAGCAAGCCTGCTCTCAGAGAAGCTGCAGGGACCAGAGGAAGGACGTCATGTTATGTGGCGAAGGAGACACCCAACTTAGGAGTGGTGACTGCCAGGTATTCAGAACTGTCCACTCCGCAAAATCAGCCCCAAATTACTTATTATTGAACTATTCACAATGCTGAGAGGCAGGAGCCAACGAAACTCATCTTGGAGGCTGACCTCTAGCAAGATCATGTCCTTCCCCTGGGGTCAGTGTTCTCAGTGACTGTCAAAACTCAAGAAGAGGGCTCATTATGAGTGTTGGAATCCTCCACAAATAAAGAACCCATGAAACAGGGATGAACATAGCATCCAATCACCCAACTCCATCCTTTCCTTTCCAGCCATCTTTCCATCCATTCACCCAATATCTAACGGGTGCAACTTTCAGAAAGGCCCTGAAAATAAATAAGACACAGACCTTGGTATTTTGAATTTACTACAACAAATTGACATTTGGAGACCCCAAGAATGTGAAAGCCAAAGAGATCTTTAGAGACCCCCTTGTCCTATCTGACCAATAAGAGAACTGAGTCACAGGAAAGGTGAGTGACCCAACCAGGCTGGGCTGGAATCCAGGCCTTATAACTGCCAGTTGAAGGAGTTTTCCTGTCCCACACAGAGGAGCCTGTCTTCACGATAAGAACAAACTTATGCTTTGTAGATTGGATATAATTGCATGCATTTTTCCAAGGGACATTTGCTAATTTTGAGGAGGAGAACAAGCAGGTCCCTTTTTCAGAGAAAATTGGTCCAGCATGCTCAGAAGTAAATCGGCTATATTCATGTTGACATGAAAACATGCTCTGCTAAGCAGCTGGGATCTGGGTTTTCTCTTTGCCGAGGGTGCCAAGAGAAATGAAAGTGCATAACCTTAGCCCGTTAGACCTCTCCCTCCTGGTCTCTAACTGCCAAAATGCAGAAATGGGCTAGAAGTGCTTTTTCTCCAATGGTGGGTCTCCCTCTACCCCACGCCTCACCTTCTTTGTTTTAACCCTAGAGTGGCCAAACCTCTAGAGTTTCAGTCTGGCTTCAGGACTGGAGGCATGGACCACAGAGAGACAAGCAAGAGGTTGTTCTCCTGCGTGTTTCTCTTTAGGCATCACTCCTGGTAAATCACACGCTATTGCATTGCTATTTCACCAACGTGGACCACAGTGAGGTTTTCCCAATCATCAACAAGGCATATTAAAGTGGAACCATTCTTTAAAAATTAAAATAGCCAGGGGCTGGCCCCGTGGCTGAGTGGTTAAGTTCGCACACTCCGCTGCAGGCAGCCCAGTATTCGTTGGTTCGAATCCTGGGCGAGGACATGGCACTGCTCATCAAACCACACTGAGGCAGCGTCCCACATGCCACAACTAGAAGGACCCACAAGGAAGAATATACAACTATGTACTGGGGGGCTTTGGGGAGAAAAAGGAAAAAAAAAAATTAAAATAGCCAGTTTATCTCTATTATTATAAAAAAACAAAAACACCACACTTACATGGCCAACCAGGTTTCACCGAGCTTTATTTCAGTTTGGCAAGATGGCCTTTGTCGTGGCAGCTGAGGTAGCTGCTAGATGGAAATGTCCTTGCAGACAGCCGGGGAAGAGTTTAGAAATGTTGACAACCCCAAGGACAGTTACACTCTCACTTAGAAATCAAGGTTATGTGCTCCTGGTGAAGCGGTTTTAAAGTCAACCTGTGTCTTTAATCGCCAGCACCAGCCTGCCCAGGAAGCCTGCAAGCGACAGCCCCGAGATCGCTCAGTGTATTGATCCTTCTGATTCAGTGTTTCCGCTCAAGGCATATTTTAGCACTTTTAGCAGATCAGCACAATAGTTCA
The DNA here is from genome assembly GCF_021613505.1 of Equus quagga. NCBI lineage: Eukaryota > Metazoa > Chordata > Mammalia > Perissodactyla > Equidae > Equus > Equus quagga. Next base: position 178,341,860 of record NC_060268.1, on the reverse strand, counting down.
AGGATCAATCATTATCTCTCCCTACTGATCCATTTTAATTGTGATATCAAAGATGCAGTAATCCTTTCTTAAGTTGCAAGGACATATCTAAAGCCAGGGTAAGACTTTATTATGACAGTAAGGAGACTTTCACATGTGAGGCAAGGTAGGAGCCTCAGCAGGTCCTGGACTGACCCCAAGCATCCGCACCCCTGAGCTGAATTAAAGCTGCTGCAGTCAGCAATTCAGCCAGCCAGGTGACCTCTGTCCCTCGCTCCTCATCAACAACTGTGGGTTCTGGGAGGCAAGTGGTCTCTGTACGACAATAGAGATGCAGGACTCACCTGGGCTATGGGGGATGGACAGTGAGGTTGAGGGAATGGCCCACTTTCTGTGATAACCTGTCTTTAGTTCAGAGGAGACTGGGTTATATACCAGAAAAAGAAAGCCATCTGAGGCCTTCCTCCACTTTCAGAAGGAACCCAGCATCCACGGAAAGTCTGCCATCGCAAAACCTTCCACTGCAGGAATTAAGGATTGCCATAAAAATTCTGGTAAGTCATGTAAAAAAATTAAGTGATTGAGTTTCAGTCCTCAAGGTAATTTCTATGTTGGCCACTTTCTACCTCCTTTTGAGTCTTTGATATCTCTAGAGAAATTAAGGAATTGCCCAAACCAGGTTAGCCCCCTTAAAAAGCAAGTGTGCTGGCTCTATCTACACTGCCTCCCACCCCCCACCACTTCTGCCCTCTGAGTTTCTCTTCTTTCTCACAGTACATTGGAACCAATCAGAAGTGAGATGGGTGGCAGAGGGAACACATCCTAAAGGACCACTGTATTCTGGCTCAGGTTTCCCAAATGACGTTCCATTGACTACCAGTTAAGCAGGATGCTAAATGCTTGGTGCGTTTTGTAGGAACGTCACTTGGGCAAGTCAATTTGGGAAACAATGGGTTACTGAGGTGAGCTGATTTTTTTTTTAAGTGAGGAGTTCTTAGAGCCCTCAATACACTAATGGGCATATTTGTGCAAGTTCTGGAAACCTACTTGACTTTTGCATGACGGGCATCTTGCAGGACAAGTGTTGTGTGGAATATGCATTAGGAAGTGCTGCTCTGGAGACATTTAGTGAATGCCCAGCCTATGGGACTAGGCCCTGAGGCTCCACGGGAAAGGACAGACCAGTGTCTGCTCAGATGTCATCTCTTTACTTCCAATGAGGAAGAGTGTGTGGGGGACTCTAGGGTCCCATCGGGCACCTCCTCAGAACCCCTGAAGCTCCCTGCATCGGCATGGCCATCGTGTCACTCGACTAGTGCATCCTTCACTTATGACTTAACAGTAAGCAGCTGGCAACTCCTCGAGGGCGAGGGCGGAGTGGATATTGACCATCTTTGGCTGCCCAGAATCCCTTTCCATTTCCTCCCAGCATGCCAAATTCTGTCTAGAGACAGCCTTAACCCACTGCACTCAGCCTCGTTGGGAATAAATATGGATGCCTATTCCCCACCATGGATGCTAAAGTCGTCCCTAGGCAGATTCCCTTCTTCTTCCTGCTCCATACAGTTAGCATAAATCCTAAAGGTGACCCATCGGATGCTCTTTCCTAGAACTTTCACCCTAGAATAAGGAGAAAAGAAGTAATCATAGGTCATATGGCTCAATGTTCTTGTCCTGACCGTGTCTGGCTATAAAACCACTCCTGACCCTCTCTGCTGTTTAGTTCCCAGGAGCCCGCTCAGTTCCTGCCAGGTTCCGTGTTCTCAGTCTTCTCAGCAATTCTGTGAGCTACCCAAATCCCATTGGTTTAGGTTCGTGATGAGGCAGTTAGGTTCCCAGAGGCAGTTCGTGATGAGAACTCTGCATGGAAAACAGACAAAAGGACCAGGTTTTATTACCTTGTAATCCTCCTCCTGTGCTAGCACTGGCAAGACACCTAGTGAGATTTTAATACCTACTTGCTGACAACTCAGTGAAGTTCTTCATCTCTTTGCATTATGGGGGTAGACCCAAAATTACAGTGATGGAGTCATTCATTCAACAAATATTTATTAAATAAACATTATATTCTAGAAACCACTCTAGGGGCTGGGACTATAGCCGTAAACAATCAAAGACGCTGTCACACTAAGCTCTCATTCCTCTTGGGGAGACAGACAAATAAAGATGTAAGTTGTCAGGTGGTGGTGGGCTCTGCAGAGAAATATAAAACAAAGGAAGGTGGTAGAGAGGGATGGGGGTGTGCTCTCTTATAGAGGTGGTTGGAGAAGACCTCTTGGATAAAGGGATCTTTGAGAGACTTAGAGGAAGTGAGCTATGTAGAAATTTGGCGGGGGACAAAATCCTGAGGCTGGGATGTGTGCAGGGTGTTTGAGAACAGCGTGGAGGCCAGCCTGGAGCTAATGCAGGGGAGCAGTGGGGGTTGATCTCACAGATGGGGGTCCTGAGGCCATGGTAAGGCTTTTGACTTTTACTCAGGTTGAAGTCAGGAGCCCAGGGAAGGTTTTGAGTGGGAGGGCATGCTCCAACTTCTATTTTTCAAGTATTACTCTAAGGTCTGCAATGACATCCAGCTGTGAGCTCATCCGCCAGCTCTTGGAGCTGCTGGTTGGGCAGGGCTGGGGCCTGGGGCCTTGGGCTGTGCTGTTTGCTGCAACTTCTGTGTCTCCAGTGGAGGATGATTGCGTAGAGCATTTGGAAATCAAATTATTTTGTTAATATTTCATGTGAGACTTTCCAATATTGCCACTTAATTTGTGGCAATGATAAGTATGTATGAAAACATGTGCTTGCACATGTAAATTAAATAATTTTATGTCGAGTAGATATCTGAAGGGTTGTTGAGGTTTCTTTGCATAACAGGAGTGTGTGCACCTTTCTGACTAGAGCATGGTTGGCACTGTCAGAGCCGGGGACCATGGCTGCATGCCGGGTCATTCTGGCCACTGCTAGTGAAAATATTCCCAGGGTTTAGGCTTCTGGGGACAAGGAGACTGCTAAGTGGTGGCAGAGGGGCTTCTGAAGTAATTGGAAGGGTTTCATAGAGGAGTGTTTCTCAGCCTCAGCAATATTGACATTGGGGCAGATCATTCTTCGTGGTGGGGGCCGTCCTGGGCCTTGTAGTGTGTTAGCTGCATCCCTGGCCTCTACCTCCTAGATACTAGCAGCAGCTCCTCCCCCTAGTTAAGAAAACCAAAAATGTCTCCAGACGTTGACCACTATCCTCTAGAGGGTAAATTGCCCCAGTTGAGAACCACCATTACAGAGTGTCCAGACTTAAAAACAACGCTAACAGAAAGAGAAATCGGGATTTTTTTCTTGGTCATGGGGAAGAGAGAGCAGAGCCTCTCAATGGGCAGGAGTGAAAAAAAGTAGAAAGTTGGGTCTGGGTCTCCTTTTTAAGCCTGATGAAATTATTCATTAGTTGAGCTAGAGAAGGCTGATATCCATGGAGTTTATTTCAATTATTTTCATCCACTTAGCCATAAGTCTGTGATTGTGACTATGTCCCAGGGACTTTGACAGAGTCCAGGGTGAAGAGTGGGAGTGCGCGTAAGAATGACCTCCGCATAGTCCCTGCAGACAGTTCTAACACTTGATACAAAGTGCTAGGAGAGGGGAAAAATCAGGGGTGCTAGGAGGAAATAGGGGAGGAACACTCCAACCCGCCCATGGGAGGGAGAGAGCAGAGGATGTTTGCTGAACTGGGAATCTGAAGGAACGGAGTATAAGCCAGTTGTGGGGTGGAGATGGGCAGGGGTGGTAGAAATGGCAGAGAACAGTATGCTCAAAGGCCAAGCGGGAAGAGAGAGCACAGTGCATTCTGGGAACTGCACGTCAGTTAGCATCGTTGAAATGCAAAATAATTGTAGAGAATGAATAGGTGTGTATTGATCAGTTAAAGCAACATTTGGGGGTTTTCTCTAAATTTCCATATTTATATTACATCAATCATATAGATGAATTCTTATTTATATCAAGAATGAGAGGAGTGGCCTCAGAAAAAACAATCCATAAGATAGTCAGACTGAAACAGCTAAATGGGAGACTCTTATTCATGACAGATGCTACTAAAAATAAATATACCATATGTCATCATTATCATAATAAACAATCAACATTTATTAATTCCTTCCATGCGCAAAGCACAGATGGCAAGAATAGACGGGGAAGAATACTTGAAACAAACATGATTCCATTCACTCAGCAAATATTGATTGAGCACATGCTGTGTGCGTGTCGTGTGCCAACCACTGAAGACACACAGATGAATTCCACACGTCCCTGACCCAAAGGAGCACAAGCTCTAACAAAAGACAAATAGCGCTATTTTCGTCATCTAAAGACGTGTTATGCAAACTGAAGAGAAAAATATTAAGACCTTGCTATATCAATGCACAAAGAACCAAAAAGATGTTAGTAAAAAACACATAGAAAAAGATTTGACCTCATTAAAATGTAAATTAATTCACAATGTGTATATTGAAACTGAACACTGTCAGTGGTCTTGTCAACTAGTAAAACCCACTAGGAAGAAATGCTTCAGCAGAGGAAAACAACCATATAGTTGAAGATGTTCGTTGCAGTATTATCTATTCTAAGAGAAATCAGAAGCAACCTGAAAGCTTGACAGTAGGGAAATGGTTATGTAAATTTTGGTAATGTGCTTAATCAAATGTTCACATTTATGATAGAGGTTATGAATAAGTTTCAGTAATGCAAAACGTGGTACAATGCTTTGCCAAGTTAAAAACCAATGGCTAGTTAAACATGTGAAATAAAGACCAGGCAGAGACAGATTGAATTTACAATTGTTGAGTTAGTTGGGAATATAGATTATTACTCTCCTTCCATTTACTGAAATTTAGGAAATGCTTGTATGGCTTCTATAAGTTTAAAACCAAACAAAATTCAAACAAATGATTAACAGTGAGTCTCTCTAGACCTCCCTGACCAGTCAAAAAAGACTGGATTTGCTAAACTTTTCTTCCCTGTGCCCCTTCCACCCTCCAAGGAGTGTCTTCTATTTTTTTCTGACTTCTGTGATGGACAGCAGGAGAGTGAATTAAGGGTGGAGGAGGAAGGTGCTCAAGGAATGATGCTCAAGAAATACAAATAAAGTTGTTGAAATATTTTTAAATTTCTTTGGTTTCAGTGAACTATGTTCTTTTGTTCAAGACACTGTCCTGGGGATGAATCACATGGGTAACAATTTGATAACAAAAATAAAATTAATTTTTTTTGCTAAATAAAGCAAACGAGCTAAAGTAGTCAAGACAGTGTGGAACTGGAGCAAGAATAGAAAAGAGAGCCAGCTACAGACCCACATACATGGTCACCTGATATGTGACAAAGGGGCCATAGCGATGACATGGGGAAAAAGTCATCCTGAATCATTTGGAAATACCCCCAAAAATTTAGTTCCACGTGGATTGTGAAATGTTTTATCTAAATGTAAAAGCTAAAACAACTAGGTTTTAGAAGATAACATCGTAAGATATTTTCATGATTGTAGGGTAGGTAAGACATAAAACACTGCCTGTAAAGGAAAAGATTGTTTAACTGGATTATTTGAAAATTGAATTAAAATCGAGAACTCCTGCTTATCAAAAGACACTGTGTAAGATAATGAAAAGGCAAGCCACAGAATGGCAGAAGATAATTGTGATGATAGGTAGGTAGGTAGATAGATAGATCCAACTAACAAAAGATTTGTATCTAGTATTGAATATGTAAAGAATTTCTATAAATGAATAAGGAAAAACAACCCAATTTTTAAAAGGGCCAAAGACTTGAAGAGGTCCTTCACAAAAGAGGATATCCAATGGCCAAGAAATACATGAAAAGATTCTCAAGATTATTAATCATCAGGGAAATGCAAATTAAAACTGCAAAGAGATGTCACCCACCAGAAGTAGACACTAGCGAGTGTTGGTGAGGATTTGGAGCAGTTGGAATGCTCAGACACTGCTTGCAGGAGTATGAACTAGCACGACGCCTTTGGAAAACTGGTGTGTGGTCAGTACTAAAGCTGAACATATGCATGCCCTATGACCAAGTGATTCAACCCTTAGGTATATTCCCAACAGGAATGTGTGCCTATGTGTCCTGGAAGACGTATATAAGAGTATCCCTGAGGGGCTGGCCCCGTGGCCGAGTGGTTAAGTTCGCGCGCTCCGCTGCAGGCGGCCCAGTGTTTCGTCAGTTTGAATCCTGGGCGCGGACGTGGCACTGCTCATCAGACCACACTGAGGCAGCGTCCCACATGCCACAACTAGAAGAACCCACAACGAAGAATACACAGCTGTGTACCGGGGGGCTTTGGGGAGAAAAAGGAAAAAATAAGGTCTTTAAAAAAAAAAAAAGAGTATCCCTGACAGCGTTATTCATAGTAGGCATCAGTGAGAAACACCCCAAATGAAATGGATAAGTATACTGCAGCAATGAAAAAGAACAGACAACTGCCACACCCTGCAAGACAGTGTGCATATTGTTGAGAAAAGAAACCAAATGCAAAGGAATATATACTGTATGCTCCCATTTATACACAGTTCAAAACAGGTAAAATGAATCTCTGGTTCTGACTAAAGTAAGAATGACTAACTTGGGGGTGTAGAATGAAGGCAGGATGGCACGAGGGAGGCTCATACTTCTTAAAAATCAGAGTGGTGATTTTTTAGAGGTGTTCACTTTTTAAAAATTATCAAGCTGTACATATGTGATTAGTCTTTTTCTGTATGTACCTGTCATACTTCAATAAAAACAAATTGAAGTTATTTGACTTATAGGAGAAAAGACTGGGGTGCTTGACTCTGGTCTTTAAGCAAATACAAGACTTTAGTTAACATAAGGAAGGAAAAGTCTAGTGTATATCCAGGTAAGTGGAAAACCAAACAAGTAGAAATTAGAGTAGTGGAGAATTTGGCCAGGCAAAAGGAAGGACTTTGTGAGAATAAGGATGATTCAAGTGCAACAATGGTTTGTGGGGTGGTGGAAGGCCTCGTCTTAAAATCTTCCACGAGAATCAAGAAGGAAACAGTGTTCCAGCACTGACGTTTCCATGTCAAAGTCAGGAGCAAAGTTAGATAAAATAACACATTTTATTGATCCTAATATGCACATTTTGCCACATTTTATTATTTCTGAAACCTGGGTGCATCATACAGTCCTAGCACTTTGCAATTAATGGTAGTGTCTTTCTTAGGTCCAGAAAATAATGGTGCATCAATATAAGATTGTAAGATTGAAAGACACTTTCAATTTGATGAAATATGGTAATAAAACCCCTTCTAGCTTCAAGAGTCCCTTCTGAGCCTCACAATGAGGGAGGCTTGTTCCCTTAGGAAAGCATTTTTGATGCCCCCTGAGGGTTGTTCCACAAGAGGGTCAGAAGGGGCCTCATTCATTATGAGCACTCAATAAATATGAAGCATCAGCTGTGGCCCACAGCCAGCTCTGAATAAAAATTGGCATACGTTAACATTTATTGCTCATAGATTTTGTGACTGATGATCTCTCTCCCTCTGATTGTATAATCCACATTCGTAATGGCAAACCCAACGTAAGACAGAGAGACAGCCCGTGGTAGATGATGCTTTTCTCTGTAGAGATAAAGAGTGGGGATGAGAGAGCAGATCAGCCTGGCAGAAAGAGAGGATCCCAGGACACAGCCAAGGAGAAAGGTCTTGATGTCAGGGCCTCTTGTCCTAGAAAAGACCTTGGAAGCCATTCAAGCAAATGAGGTACAGTGTTGGGGAATGCTTCTCCTGCAGAGAATGAATCAAGGGCCTTGTGTCCATACTTGAAGACTGAATGTTTAACCATGATATATACACCTGCTAAGAAGACTGGCTCTTTGCTGGAGGAGTCAAAGAGCCCACGCCATGATGGCTTGACCCAGTGGTTTAGAAGAATCCAAACCGGTCATTATGAGTGGAAGGCACAGCATCTCTGAGTAGGTATTTAGGTTGGTGGTGGTATCTTGCCATTGTGCTTGTTCTTGCCAATCAGCAAGCACCCTGGGGAAAGGAGTGGAGAGCAAGCACTAGTCTCATGACACTCCCTGGTTAAAGATCAAATTGGAAGAAATGCCCCAAATTTTCTCATTGGGGTGGGGTATAGGCATAGAGAGTAATCTGGGGAAGATAAAGCAGAGGCAGCTCAAAGCATGTTAGCCCAGCATAGATAGAAAAATTTGTACTATTCAATTGTGCACACGGTTTTTTATTTTGCCCCTCTTTCGGTTATGAGAAACAAGAGGAAGTTTCGATGGGTAGGAATTAAGGCAGTTTGATTTTCTGGCAGCAAATGGTGCCCAACAGATTTAGTGGAGTCCAGGGATTTAAGTCTCCCATTGTCTTTCCAGTTCGATAAATGGCTCTGATTAGGAAAGGGAGGTTCGGGAAGCAGGAAGCCTGGTCACATATCAATGTCTCAGGGCCCCTGGGCCGGGGCTCTGAGGGTCACTGCATGGAGGAGGGAAGACTTGCTGTTATTTTTCTTTCTGCCTGAGATTCAGTTAGAAGGAGACAAGTAAAGAGCAAAGAGCAAAGGTTCTGCTCTTCAAGTGGCAGGAATGGCCACGAGCTTGGCTTTCATCGTGAATGGCCATTAATTAAGGAGATGGATTGTAGAGACCAGAAAGAAAAGGCTCAAATACCCCAAAGCCCTGCCCTGACCTCTAGAGTTAAGTTAGTGGACAAAGAGCCACCATGTTGCTGACTAAGAGACTGCTGGAAGCTGCTGGCGGTTCACACTGCACAACCACCTTTGTGCCTTGCTCACATCTGCAATGCCTTCCTGCCTCTTGAAATCCTCCCAAGACCCAGCTCACATTCTGATCTGTATAAATACCAACTGGCTGCAAGGCTCTCTAGTAGATTCAGTGGGGTGAGTGGAACCATATTTGAGCGATCACTTGTTGTGCATCTCCCCCACTTCCCACCCCTATGCTCTTCAGATTCCCTCAGGTCAGCCACGAAAACCTTGCCCCTGGGACAGGTAGACGTGGTCACTGACTGCTTGATGGCAGCAGATCACTGCAGAAAGAGAAGCATAGATGGCGGCAAATGCTCGAATATTTAGTTCAAAGCCGTTGGTTTCAGTGTGAGGCAGGCAGACTTGGATGCACATTTGCAGAGCTAGTTTATTCCACCCCTAGAATCAGTAAAAGACACACAGGCTTGGAAGAAGTGCCTCTCAAATAAGAATAGCAGAGGATCAAGAGACCATCAGCTTCTGGCAGACCATAAACACCAGAAGTAGGGGTGTGCATATCAATTGTCCAGTGGAAATGTGCTCGTTTGTGCCCTGAGACCTTGCTCAGCCCCACATCCAGTCATCCCAGAGGATAACCCCCTGTCCAGGGTCTAGGACACTTGGAAGTCCCCAGTGACTACTGCCAACATCTTGGACGTCAATAAAGGTGATAGTGCCCTGATAGGAGATCCCCAGCGCCCCAAGTTAGAACTAGATGGAAAACCGGGAATTCCATGAAGCTACAACAGTGAGGTATACAGAAAGCCTGATAAAAGTGGGTATACAGAAAACCTGATCTTGACCCATTGGACTTTTCTCTGCTTCTCTACTCCCATAAAGCCTTTCCCCTCTCTTATGGCAAATGTTACAGCAATTCGAGTAGAGACTCTGTCTCTCCCAGTGGGGTAGAGATCATGTCTTACTCATCTTTGCATCTTCACAATTCCTTATATATCATAAGTACTGAAAAAAGATGTTTGCTGAATAAGTGAGGGAAACATTAAGGAGATTTGATTAGAGAATAAAACATAAGGAGTGTGAGTATAAAAGTAGGCGTCAGATCATTGTATTCAGATTTTGCATTTTTATAGCTTCGCTTCAACTGCATCTTCTTTCCTAGATAATGGTTACTGAAGTCATATCATGAAATATTACTAATAAGTATAATAAGTTGGCTTTGGTACTATTTCAGTCTTGTCTACATTTCATTCAACAGAAGAGATGGACTTTGCTGGTTTATGGTACTCACATCACATCTGGGGTAATTTCTGATAGATTGCTGCAGAAATGGCCTCCACTGAATCATGCCTCCCTGTGGCCATGCCCTTGGATAGCTCCTCTTAACTGACTCTGGGCTGCCCATTTGACTTGCTTTGGCCAAAGGGACATCCGCAGTTGCAATGCAAGTAGAAGCCTGAAAAGCTCTTGTGAGGTGGGGCTTATCCCCTCTGGTTTCTGGGAACCTTTGTGCCTTCGAGTGAGCAAGCTCACGCTAGCCTCCTGGAGGATCAGAGAGCACAGGGAGAGAGTCCCCAGGACCCCAGCTGACAAGGCAGACATGTCAGTGAGGCCATTCTAGACCATCTAGCCTCAGCCAGACACCTCGGAACAGAAGCAGCATCCAGCCAATGCACAAAATCATGAGAAATGATAAATATGTCTTGTTTCAGCACACTAAGTTTTGCAGCACTTTGTTATGCTGTACGTGCCAACTGACACACAACTGAGCCCAATCGTTGGCATAGAAAAATGTATTCCTGCTGCTCTATTTCACAGGTGATCTCAGATATCATCAAAGTATTTAAATCTATTAGACAGAAGCTAATGCCACTCTTCTTTCTGGTTCTATGTAACACCTCTCTATTCATTGCTAGTCCTCAAGTTCGATGAACCTTCACTGGCGTTAAAAGACTGAGGTGAGGAAAGAAAACTATGTAAGAGTATTAGCCCTGGACTGGGACCCACCCTAAGAATGGGTAACTGGTTTCTCCTCTAAATTCCCAGTGCCCCACATCCACCCCCACATGACAACCTCACTCCACAGACATGGGAAGGGCAGGGGTTACCTGGATTTGACAGCTGAATTGAGCAGAAGGTGTTACATGGTTCTGCAGACCTGAGATGCCTTTCTCTAACCCTGACTCCGCTAAGCAGAGGCAAGCTGTGCCTATTCTTGATCTTGTAATATTATTAGAGGTGCTTGCTACATATTATGAATGTTTTTATTCCCTTTATGGTGACCAGACACCTTGATTCCTGTCCCATCCCAACGACCTTGATTTAGTCTTTTACAGAGAAGTGGCCTTCTCTGTAAAGTGGCAACGGTAAGACCATACCTCCCGGAAAGTCGTCAGGTGAAGATGGCAGGAGCTCAGAGCAATGATCTCTGTGGTCTCACTCAGCTTTCTCTCTGTCCCTAAAAGACTTCTGATTATACCCACTCTTGAACCTACTTTACAACTACATTGACTTTTCCTGATACTCTGCTGCTGCTTATGACCCACCACACAGGGAGAGTAGATGTGCAATGGGACCACGTAATATGCCCATACAGAACACAGGCCTTTAAGGAAGGAGAATGACACCAGCTTCAGTGGAGCCCACCGTCTCTTGACTGCCTTTGGAGGGGAGCACAGGGCTAGGCTGCCCGTCTGCATTTGCCGAACAAGCGGTGGATGTCAGGCCATCACAATCAGCAGCTTCACATGGGGTACTGCATATTCTGTACAGATGTAAAACGTTGAAAATCTTGGCTCATGCATAAACCAGAGGCCCATATCCAGAGAGAATTCCTCAGACGCCCTTCAGTCTTTGCCTGAAGATCACATACTTGTGAATTTGATTTATCCTGATTGAGAAGTTACTGGTTGCCTCTTTAAAACAAGACCTGGTGGGGCTGCCCTGTGGTCAAGAGGTTAAGTTGCGTGCTCTGCTTCGGTGGCCCAGGGTTTCATCAGTTTGGATCCTGGGTGCGGAGATGGCACCGCTCATCAGGCCATGCTGTGGTGGCGTCCCACATAGCACAACCAGAGGCACTCACAACTAGAATAGACAACTATGTACTGGGGGGACTTTGGGAAGAAAAAAAAAAGATTGGCAATAGTTGTTAGCTCAGATGCCAATCTTTAAAAAAAAAATCTTTAGTGTTAAAAAAAAAAACAAAAAAAACAAGACCTGGCAAGAGCTACTTTGTCTACCGTGATTTAAAGAGGGGAAGAGCTCTGTGGAGAACTTGACTTTTAAGTTGCTTTATATGGTTTTCCAGATTTGAATTAGTAAATAGAAACTTCTGTACAAGTGGATTGAAATGTTCATCTGTAACTTCGGTCCTCAGACATCATTTAACTTGTGGCAAAGTGTGGTAATATAACTTTAGAGATAAGGCTAGTGCCCACTGATATCTCCTATACAAATGGTAAGGAGTGTTTGCCTGCCTTTCAAAGTATAAAGAATATACTCTTTGAATATTAACAATAATAAAGACGTGTGAAATATAGTATTTGGTATGCCTCAGCAGATCCCCAGCCCCGGCATTCAAGGCTGACTCTGTTTTAGTATGTGACACGCCATTGCTGCTTCAAGGTCAACTTTTTCGCTAAGAAACCACTTGGTTAACATTTCTAACATGCTGGAAGCTGAAAGTGTTAATTGACTGCTAATTATTAATAGCACATATGCAGCAAATTCATTTTTCTTAGAAGAACATGAATGTTGGCCATCCTTCACAGAAAAGCCTTCAAAAAGAGATCATTTTAAATGTTAAGTATTTCCCACCCCAGACATTGAGGTTTGGGTAGTCAGATCCTGAAGAGTAAAAGGAATGACTTCAATATCATGGAACTGATTGGAAAACATGAAAGTCCATCTGTGAGGTCTAGAGGTCTACTTTCCTGCATTCTACAACAAAATAGACACCCATCCCCCTTTTTTTTGGCATCCACAAGGGTTCTGAGCTTCTTTGGTTGACTGGAAAAATGGGCCATGGGGGTGTGTGTCATGGGGTATTTAAATGGAGGAGTCTGGAGACAAAGCCACTTTGATGAACATTTCTCAGAGGGTGGTGATGTGCAGTGTCTGTTGTCTTTCCTCTTAGGTGTTGTCCAATAGAACTTTCTACAGTGATGGAAATGTGTTGTATCTACACTGTCCACTAAAGCTAATGAGCACTTGAAATGTGACTAGTGTGGCTGAGCAACTGATTGTTTAATTTCATTTCATTTTAATTTAAATTTGAATGGCCACATATGGTTAGTGGTTGCCATATTGGACAGGATAGCTCTAGAGCATGCAGAAATCATGCCATGGTGGAATTTGTCTGGACTCCTGTTGTGCTACTTGGGGCCACATCTACTTAGTGCCCCTGGAACCAGATAGAACTCCAGAAATTGCGAGGTAAGGGGAAGCAGCTCTAGGATAGCCCCCTAAACATGTGGTCACTTCACTGGGGGCTCCAGACAGCTGACTGAAGCCACCTTTGACAAAAACCCCCTCTCCTGGAAGAATTGAAGGATGAGTCTAGAGCTATCATAAAAAATCCCGGATCATAATATGTGTTGGTGAGGGTGTAGGGAAGCTGGAATCCTCCTACTCTGCTGGTGGGAATGTAAAATGGTACAGCTCCTTTAGAAAACAGTCTGGCACTTCCTCAAAAGGTTAAACATAGAGTTACCATAGGACCTGGAAATCCCACCAAAGAGAAATGGAAATGTATGTCCACATATAACTTGTACACAAGTGTTCATAGCAGCATTATTCATGATAGCCAAAAGGTGGAAACGAATGTCCATCAACTGATGAATGGATCGATGAAATGTGGTCTCTTCATACAGTGGAATATCATCTGGCAATAAACAAGAATGAAGTACTGATATATGCTACAGCATGAATGAATCTTGAAAATATTATGCTAAATGAAAAAACCATCACAAAGGATCGCATATTGTATGATCCTATTTATATGAAATGTCCAGAATTGGCAAATCTATAGGTAGTGGATGCCTAGGGCTGGGGGGTTGGAGGGAAATAGGGAGTGACTGCTAATGAATATGGAGTTTCTTTTTGGGGTGGTGAAAAGGTTCTAAAATTGATTGTAGATGTCGTTGAACAATTCCATGAATACACTAAAAACCAATGATTTGAACACTTTAAATGGGTGAATGGTATTTTACGTGAATTATATCTTAATCAAGTTAAAATGTACTGTAAGTGAAATTAAAAGGCAAATGGAGACAAAGAAAGAAAGAAAAACAGAACAAATATACAGATTCCCACCCCTCTCCCGGTCACAAGAATGTTTCTGGGGAGTGTGGAGTCCTAGGTGAGATTTCCAGATGGGGCTTCATTTGTGTTCTCTCTATCTGCTAACTTGTTATGTGTCTTGTTTTTCATTTATTAACTATGGGTGGGTGGATGTTTGATTATAGCTGTGGATGAAAGTAATGACTAGGAGAGTCAATTAATTCCCATTCTAAAGTGTTTTGAAGCGTTTGATTTAATATATGAACAGAATTAAAATGGAAATTCATTTATCATTCACTCATCCAACAAATATTTAGTGAGTGCCTACTATGAGCCTAGGACTCTTCTCAACCCTGCATAACAGTGGTAAACAGGACAGTAGAGGGCCCTGCCCTTTCCTAGGTCCATCTATGCCCAAGGTATTAGGTTGGACCCATGCAAGGCCATTGGTGAGGGGCCTGGTAGGAGACAGAAAGCACATTCCATTTGGGTAATTTTAGGAGAGCTTTAAAAAAGGCACCATTTATAAGGTGTGGGCAGAGGACGGTGCAGAACCCTAGGACTTGTTTTAGCGCCTCTTTCCAGTCTCACCAGAGGTAGTGATGCGAGGCTGGGTTCCAGATGGTAGAGTGTGGGAGGTGGGAAAAGAGAAAGAGCTGCCTACAGGGCCTGGACTCAGTCAGCCCAAACAAGGCCCACGAGGAGGAACCAGGGGAGTAAATACGCCAACGTATCTCCTTCCTATATCTTACCTGTGGCCCCTTTGGATGAACCCAACTGAGAGCCAGAGGCAAGGAATCCTTATGAATGGGGTCCACGCAGGTCAATCTGACAGGGCCATGCACAGGTGGAGAAGGATAGAGTGAATCTGGAGAGGTGGAGAGGAGACATCCAGGACAGGGGGAAACAACATTGAGAAGGATTCACTTCTAACCCAGACACTTGTGATCTTTAGGGCCCATGGAGGAGTAGACAAAGAGATATTTCTTGGCTACTGAGAAGACTCCGAGTAAAGGTTCTATGTGAGCAGGCCCTGAAAGCTTTGCCCAGGCAAAGAGGGCAATTCTGGGGGTGAGGACATCACACCATGATCTTGTTAAAGTGGGAATCAGATCACACCACACCTTTGCTCAACATCTCCCAAGCCTCACATCTCCCTCAGAATGTGCCCAAAGTCTTGCCAGTGCCCGTGGTCTGCCTCACCCTCTCCCACTCAGATCTGGTCTCCTGCTCAGGCTCCCTTGTCCATGCTTCAGCCACACAGGCCATCCCAGGCCATCCCACCGGTTGTTTGGCTTGATCCTTTGCCCTCTCTGGGCTTCACTCACATGCTACCTTGTAGCAAGGCCCTCCCTGCCCATCCTTCTCTAAATCTCTGCTCTACGACACGCCCCACCCCTCCTTCCTGTCACACTTATCCCTCTCAAACATACTGGACATTTTACTTACTTATTTGGTTCATTGTCTGCTTCTCTTGGCAGAATGCAAGCACCCTGAGGCCAGGGATTTTTGTCTGTCTTGTTCACGATTGTTTTCCCAGTCTCTGGAACAGTGCTGGCTCTTAGTGATGCTCAGTGAAGTTATTGAGAAAACAATAACAGCCAACACCCATTGAGGGCTTACTGTGGACCAGGTGCTGCACTAAATGGTTTATATGCATTATTTCATTATCACCCTCATTTTACAAATGAGGAAACTGAGGCAGAGAGGATTAACTGTCTTGCCCAAAGCCACACAGCCTGTAAGTGGCGGAGACAGAATCTTTTAAGCCAGTAATTCTCTAACTTTCTGGTTAGGACTTCTAGAACCTTCCTGAAAATTATTGAGATTTGGTTTACATAGACGGTATCTACTTATATTTACTGAATTAGAAATGCAAACTAAGAAAAATTTAAAATATTAATTTATTGACTCATTTAAAAGAACAGCAATAGATCTATTGCCTATTGACATAAATAACATATTGTTACCAAAAATAACTTTTTTAAAACAAAAATTATGATAAGCCTGAAATTGTTTTACATTTCTGCATCTCTCTGTAGTGTCTGGGTTAATAGGAAACCGCTGGTTCTCATGTCTGTTTCTGCATGCAATCTATTACCAGATGTTCTTTGGGTTGAAGTATATGAAGAAAATCAGACGTAATACAAGTATGTAGCTGGAAGGGAGGAATATTTTAAAAGCCTTTTCATATAATTGTGGATAGTTTTCTTTGATACTATGCTAAAACTTGTTGAGTGAGAGTTTCCTAAAGGTTAGTTATAATGTCGAATTTGAAACCATTTCAGTGAACTTCTTTTACTTTGTTACATTAAAATCCATCGGTTGGTCTGACACTTGAATGATCTTTTATCCACGATATGATTTGGGAGCATCCTGCACAGGTGATTTGGAAAATAGTGCCTCTCTGGGTTATGCAGATCTTCCAAGTGTTGACACGTTTTATTTTTCAATATAAAAATTGAATTCATTAGTATCATTTCTGATCTCATCAGAAAAGTTATTGAGAAGCTGGCAATCTCCAGGAGGCATATATGAGTTTTCAAAATTCTAATTTTACTTGAAAGTTCTCATTTTATCCTTGGCTACTAAGATTATCAGTTGTTTTCCTTAAAGTAGTAAGGTCAGTTTGTTTATCTTGAAAAAAATGTCTGCCAAATACTCATGTCTGAGGAACCATAGTTTGTCAGTAGTTCTTTCAAGTTAAAATGAAACAATGGCTGAAAACGATGACTAGTTGAAAACAATAGCTAGTTCAGTTTGCTACTCCAACAATTAACAATTGCACAAGTGCTTTTCCTCGAGACAACCAAAGTGCTAAGGCTAATGTGAGCTTCTCGTTTCATCTCACAGAATATTAAAAAAGGGAGCCCTCAAGGGTAACTGTGTAGTATAGTTAATAATTTGTCTGTTTTCATCAAAAACATTGTTAAGGGAAATGGGCATTTTCTATTTTGTTTCATACTGTGGGTGTGTGCTGGTGAAGGATACAACGACTGCTCTTAGAGTTCGGGGCCATGCCGTTGATACATGTTGAAGAGCCAGCTGCTTTAGCCATCATTACTTTGGTACCATCAGTGCAAGTGTCAACTCAGTGGGGAAGGCAAATAACATCTTGTTAACGTTATAGAAATAACTTTGGCATTGTGGAATCTGAAAGGACCACGGGGATCTCATATGTTGAGAACTGCAATTTTAAGAGATGCCCACTTTTTTTTTTTTTTTTTGAGGAAGATTAGCCCTGAGCTGACATCTGCCACTAATCCTCCTCTTTTTGCTAAGGAAGGTTGGCCCTGAGCTAACATCCGTGCCCATCTTCCTCTACTTTATATGTGGGATGCCTGCCACAGCATGGCTTGATAAGCAGTCCATAGGTCCGTGCCTGGGATCCCAACCTGCGAACCATGGGCCCCCAAAGTAGAGAGCATGAACTTAACCGCTACACCACCGGGCGGGCCTGAGATGCCCACTTTTAAAAGGTTCCTCTTTACACCTTATAGGTCGTTGCATTGACTATTCCACTGGCTATTGTCCCTGGTTATGCTCCTCATCCTGTAATTGAATATGGGTTTTGGAAAATGAAATCCAGGAATTCTATTGCTTCCCCAGGTTCAGCAGGTTCATCATGGAAATCTAGAATATTCTCCAGCATTTGTGCAAATAGTCCAAAATAAATACCCCAACCAAAACAGCTACATCATTGAAATTATTGAAACTGATTCAATCAAGAGTTGAGCTATTCTTAGTTCTGCTTCCATCCACACCCCACACCCAGGTTCTAAAAGGATATTATGCTGTTAAGCTGCATCCAACAGCAAATCATTAAGCCCCTCAAAGTTTCTTGGAAGTGGACTACAGCAGGTGGAATGCCTAGGACTTTTCTGTTTTTCTGGCAGTAAGTTATCTGATTTTACTTACCAAGAAAGATGATATTGGACAGCCCACTCCGGAATAGCCTTCAGAAATGGCATGGATGACCTGGAGCATCTTCATGTTATTCAAAGAGAAAAAGAGATGAGATATTCACAGGCCACAACCAAAGTGAGGCAGCCCACAGCCACTAGTAAGAACCAGACTGACTGATGGTGTCACGGTAATGGGCCATACTTGTTTTCTCCCCCAAGCGTTTTAAAACCAAAATCCTTTCTCATACTGATTATAACCTACAAGAGTGACATTATTCATCTTTTTAATATCATTTCGTGTCTCAAAGGACATTCTTTTAATCATAACATCGATAGAATCCCTGATGGGCATTCTCCTGTCTTCAAAGTTGCTTTATGTACTGCACACAGAACTCTTGAGAGCCCCTGGGACCCCGGGGGGTGATGGGACAGCCTTCACAGACTCTAGCTGGAATGGCATAGCCTCTGAATTGCTATTCTATAGTTTGAGCTATTTCTTCCACATAATTTCAAGGCTACTAATTTGGATCTCAATAGTGGCCATCATATGAACTTCAGTTCAAGATGGAATTTTTAAATTTAAAGATCATATTTAGTTAGAAAAAGTCCTTTTAAAAAAATACAACTGAATTTCATTATTATTATGATTATTAATTTTATTATTTTTTTAAAAGTTTTCCTTTGCGGGGCTGGCCCCGTGGCTGAGTGGTTAAGTTCGCGCGCTCCGCTGCAGGCGGCCCAGTGTTTCGTTGGTTCGAATCCTGGGCGCGTACATGGCACTGCTCATCAAACCACGCTGAGGCAGCGTCCCACATGCCACAACTAGAAGGACCCACAACGAAGAATATACAACTATGTACCAGGGGGCTTTGGAGAGAAAAAGGAAAAAATAAAATCTTTAAAAAAAAAAAAAAGTTTTCCTTTACATCCTCTACTAGTTCTGTTCCACGAGGAGCCATCTTTTCTGGGTTTCGGCTTGTTCCTCACTCTTGGGCTGGGGTCTCCAGGTCCCAGGCTCTAGTCATTCTTAGGCTAGGGGTCCAGTTTCAGAGGCTGCAATGTCACACGCAGTGGGATGCTCGACAGGCCCCATCTCTAAGAGCAGGTGTTGTCAAGGCCCCCGCAGGAAACAAGGAGACCTCAGAGCCCACCTTTCTCCTTGGCTACAAAGGCTAGGGGCGCGTGCTCTCCAGGCCTAGGGGTTGGGGCTGGGGGCATGCAGACCATCTTTCTCTCTCTCCTATTTGTCTTCCCAGGACCCCTTACACAGGCTGTTTCCACCAGGGGCCCAGTGGTTGCCAAGGGGCAGCTATTCTGCAGAACAGCAGAACTCCTCCAGGTTACCCCACAACCAGCCCCCAGAGGGAACAAGGGCTCCTTTTGTACCCTGCAGAACTGGCCCTGCCCACTCCCCACAAGGCCAGTGGGCGCGCCTCTAACAAGTGGGGCCTGTGCTTACACTGGGGTTGGGAGAGGAGAGTGTCGGAGTCAGAGAAATCCATTCCTGCCCCCATATCGCCTCGGGTTTGGCACGTGGAAGAGTGTGCTCCTTTGAGGGCGTTTATGGTCATCCATATTCATGACTTGTTGGCCCAAATTCTGTCTCTACTTGAAATAAACATGAAGCCATTTTTCAGAAGGAAGTTTGTTTTTTTTCTGTCTTGGTTATAAGGTTAAAAACAGCCATTAGGTGATTAGCATGACTGCATACATGGAGCAACATTCATTCGAAAGTTGAGTTCTTTTTAATATACAAAATCCATTTTATTATACAGTGTCTTTTACAGCCAGTTTTGCCTTTTTTCCATGCTTCCCTGGCGTGGCACCAGATCAAAAGGGTATGGTGGAGCGAAATGTCTATATTTTAGGCAGGGGCTCTGTGACCAAGTCCCAGGATCCATTAATGGAAAAATATGCGTACCTCTTGTGCCCTATTATGAAAATGTGCCTTATCTTACCTGATTAAACTGTCAGCTCTTATTAAAACGGATCCATGGAGCTAAAGAAATTCAAGCTTGGTGGAACTTGCAGAGAAGTGTAGATAAATTGTTACCTCAGTAAAATCTGTGTCTATTATTAGAACTTCAGCCTTTCCAACCCTTAGGATGTTGAGGGATGTGGTAAAAACCAATTCTCTCACTCTATGGCTTCTGAGGGAAAAAACAATCCTGAAATGAACTTTGCTAGTAATCTGGGGGCAGGAGAAGAGACCACAGCTGCATTTGCATTTCTGTGTTTTGTCGATTATCTTTCCTCTCTTGAATAGTAGAGATGAGGTTCTCCCTAAAGACTGAAGACTTTTTACTGAAGCAATTTTCTCTCTATCTTTAAAAAAAGTGCATACATATGGGTTCGTATTTTTTTTTTTTCCTTCAACTAAAGATCGAGTCTGAGAAAGGAAATGAAGAATTAAGACAGCCGAACAATTCAGGCAAAAGTAATGGATAAATTACCTAAAGGCTTCTTTTTTTTTTTATTGTCCTTTGTGAAAATGTGGCACAGAAGAGGGCTCTCAGGTGATGCAGAAGGTTCATGTTTTTCCCCGGCTCAATTTTATGGAGGTGTCCAGGGACAGTCAGGCAGAAGGTCAGGGCCACGCTGCCACCAGGAGAGCCCAGAGAGGCCAGGTGGCTTCTCAGAATCCGAATTTCTGGAAGGAGCCCAGGCTGGCTCAAGGTGGGTGGAAGTAAAAAGATCATGGAGATGAGCCAGCCCTGATGGCCTAGCGGTTAAAGTTGAGTGTGCTCTGCTTTGGTGGCCTGGGTTCAGTTCCCAGGTGTGGAACCACACCGCTCGTCTGTCAGTAGCCATGCTGTGGTGGCGGCTCACATAGAAGAACTAGAAGGAGCTACAACTAGAATCTACAACTATGTAATGGGGCTTTGGGGAGGGGAAAAAAAAAAGAGGAAGATTGGCAGCAGATGTTAGCTCAGGGTGACTCTTTCCCAGCAAAAAAAAAAATCATGAAGGAACTGAGCACCATGGAGAGCCATGTTCAGGGAAAATGGCCGTGAGCATCCTTCTTCTCAAACTCACCCAATCTATTTCATCTCAGTCTTTGCTCTCACCCCCGCTTGATGAACGCGTGTCTCCCCCTAGTCTGAATCCTAAGGGGAGGGCAGCGTGACGTGGTCTCTGATGTCAGGCTTTCTCGGGCGGCCTCTGTGCCCTTCCCTCACCTTCCTCAGCTACAGTTCTTTTTGTCACCCAGCAGAAGCTTCCCCCAAATCCAAATATTTGGGTGGCTTCAACCCCACACCTGTGACTGCCTTTTTGCCTGGAAGCAGTATAAACATGCTTTCATAGATAAAATATAGATTGACACCATCTAGGGATAATCGCCAGGGGCTCTTTTCAGCACTTTGACGTTCACACTAACCTGGCATGGAGGGTCAACAATTAGCCCTCTTTTGCAGATAAGGAAACTGAGGCATGGAGGCTTAAGCAGCTCACCTAAGGTCACACAGCTAGCAGGTGGGGGCATCCAGGAGTCAAACCCAGGTATACTGTCTCATCCAAGACATCAGATGACACGGATGAGACCCAGAGCTGCACCTCCTCGCTGGAGCTCTCCTCTGGTTTCTCAAGTGGGTGGATGCAGAACAGCACCGGCTCCCAGCAGGCTGCCTGTCTTCTCGGGTCTTTCTCCCCCGCACTTTGTCCCTCCCCCCGAGTCATTACTCTGTGGGTGCTGCCTCATCCACATTACCAATTGTTTGTTCTTCTGAATTCTGAAAACTGCTCATATGGAATATATTTCAACAATGGGGTAAATAGACATTACCATATTTCATCAAATCCAAAATCCACCGATTGTAAGAGTCACCATTATTTTATGTGCAGTTAACAAAGACCAAAAAAGAAACCAGAAACTTGTCAGTTAAACTATGACACACCATCCCTTGGAAGACTTCAGAGAGGTTAAATTGCTTGCAGCAGCAGGGCAAACTGGCTTACAAATCATATCCCAAACGCCTGTATTGACACGGACTCTGAGCAAACCAGGGAAGCAGTAATTGGTGCCACTCCTACCCATAAGGGCCTATGTGCTCCTGGGACTCAGCTGTGTGCCAAGGGAAGCATTTAAGAGCAGGGGTTCTGCAGCCAGACCACCCCAGTGGCGATCCAGGAGAGCCCTGCACAGCTGGGCCACCAGCTGGGGGTGTCTGGCTCTTGCTTCTCCTGCCTCCCCTTGTGGGTATAAGATGCAATATTCCGTAGAAAGTCCAGGGCTGGGAGCACAGCAACTGCTCAGGAAGGGTTAGCTTTCATCACTATTACCATGATTATGATGTGCCCAGCTGTTGGCTCACCCAGGTGGACGCTCAGGAGTTCAGGGAAGAATTTACTGGCAATGCATCCAGCACCTTCATTGTAGCTCAAAGCTTGGGAAACGGTGATTCGTGTCACATTTGAACATTTCTGTTTAGAGATGTGGCTCATCAGAAGGGCTTATCCTGAAAGAGGAGCAGACGATCCGGGGGACGCTTTTCCTGGAGCTTGGGCTGTGGGCCTCACTCAGAGAGCACAGCAGCTCTCATGCTGGGAGGAGGCTGGCTGTAAAGAGGGTATTTGCACAGTAACAGGAACAAGAGCGGTTTGACTAGGCCTGCTTTTTCCTAAAGCCAGGTGCTTGCTCCATGCTTCTTCATCCTCTAGGATCCTTTGCAGCATATCGAGATGAGACAGGAGAGAGGGTCACCGTATGAGAAAGTCTTACTGTGCTTTCCTGCTCCCTGATGGCAAGCAGAGGGCAGGCCATGCTCCCTGCCTGCTAAGAGCTGTGGTGCCCCAGCCTCGGCATGATCGGAGGTCCTCGTGGTTCCTTAGCAGGGCGACTTGCTGGTTATTCTGGTCCCAAAAGAATGTCTGTGTGGTAGGAACCTTAGAGCTCGGAACTTCTTCCAGCTTCAGAATACTAGGGTATAACTAGAAAAGTGATCTTATTCTATTAAGATAAAAAAATAGTCATTGAAGTCAAATGAGATATTTGGTGTATAATTGCACCAAAATGGCAAGAAACTGGGGAAAAACTGATTGTTTGAGGTCAGGCATCATATATGATGCTTTCGGAAAAAAACAAAGATAAATAAAACACAGTTCCTGCCTTCAGTGGCCCTTAATTAAAACGTTGCCTTTAAACATAGACTTGCAGAAACATACACACACATACACAGATGCAGTCTTTAGTGTGTACCTGGACCTGCAGTACATCTTGTAAATTTTCTGGTTTGAGTAGACAGGAGCATCTGGGTCGCTGTTTTTTTTGGGGGGAGGTTGAAATTTAGTGCCTCAGTGAGATGGGTTTCCCTCGCTGGGTAGCGGGGTGTTTCTCTGCTCTCCTGGTGCCTCCTGAGCCCAGCACTGGGCGTTGCTTGGTTGCCCGGAGTACACCCATGAGCTTCTCTCTGCATCTGTCCTTTGCTCCCCAAGGATTTCCTGCTTGCACACAGCACGGGTCTCTGCAAACCGGGGCTCGGTGGGTGTTTTCATCTGACTGGTCACGAGGGGGATAATGAGATTGCCCTCAAGAGTTTCCGCGGCATCTCCCAGGGGAAGTAGAGCTCGGATCACCTGTGCTCAGCCTGCCAGCTGTGGTGAGCTGGCCACCTGCTGGCCCTCTGGGCTGCAAGAAAAGTCACCCACCTGCCCCCCCCCCCCCCCCCGCCCCCACCGTGACGGAAGCCTGGTTCCCATTAACTGAGCTCCCTCTGCGTTTTTATTTCAATAATTTGACTGCAGTGACCAATAAGAAACTTCTTGGAGGAAATGATAGACAATTATGGCTCAGAACTTAAACATTTCCTCACCGGCGGGTGATGGCGGGAGGTGAATGACATTCCCTTCCTGCTCCCTTCCCTTCCTTCCACCCCCGCTATCACAAAGCTCTGCTCCAAGAGGGAAAACAAACACGCAACGCTTCCTGGAGGGAAAAGACAAGCTGAAGGCCACCTACTGCCCTGCCTTCTCGATTTCCTCCTTTGCAGAAGTGGTTAGTGTTCGTGGCATAATGAAAGCAAAAAGCACTTTAAGGAATATTAACAATTGGAAGGGGATTAGTGCCCAAAGCCCCTATTACTCGCTTTTCTAATCCACCTCTAATTGCACACGCAGCTCTCAGTGAAGCACTTAAACCCTGCAAAGCAGAGGGGGCAGCCAGAGGGGGGCAGTTCCCCCGGTGTCTCCGAGGAGGCCACAAGGGCCCGTCCAGTCTCTCTCTCCTGGTCTTTCCCAAAGGGCTGCTCTTCCATCCATTGAAAAATGGCTCCATGATCTTCCTCCAACCTTGCCTTTTCAAGAGCGGAACTCCAAGGCGGCCCAGCATCTTTATCTCTGTAGTGCACCAAGTTCGGCTTCCTGTGTAGCGGAGATCTGACCAGAAAGAGCAGAGACTTGGGGAACGTGAAACAGGCCTAAGCTAAGGCCCACTGACCCTGACAGAAATGTCTTCAAGTTTCTAAGTTACTGTCAGCAAAATTGCAACTAGAGGTTTGCCAGCAGGTACATGTGAAGTTCTGTTTCAAAGATAGAGTAAAGCTGAATTATAGACAATCACAGCCAGCAAATCCTTCATCATTTAATTGGAAAAAAGAAAGAGAGAAAGAAGGAAGGAAGGAAGGGAGGGAGGGAGAAGGAAAACCAGCAGGCCCGATGCCCCCAGGTTTCATCCTTCCCCTCCCCACCCCAGCGCCGGAGATGGAAATGCTCCCTGGTAAACTCATTAATTTCACTCAGTTTTGACAGCCTGCTTAAATCAGCTCAGAAATGCCACCGCTGAATACGTCCATCCATGAGTTGATGATTGCTTCCCTCCTAAAGACCAGCTCACATGCCAACTGCAAATGAAATGGTGTGCTGAAAGACTAGCTTAATTACAGGTCTGGGAGAGGAAGACACAGAGGAAGTGGAAGGACTGAGGAGGCTGCAGGCAAGGGGCGTGAAGCCGAACAGGTGTGATGGATGCTTAAATCATAACCTGTTAGATGGCATAGCTGGAGGACAAGGCAGGATTTGTTCTAAATATCTGCTTCCAGTGGATTTGGTATTCAAAGATATTAATTCCCACGTGGTCAGATTATAGGATGTTCAAAAGAGAAAGATGTCAAGAGGATATTTGCTATTTCTTTCTCTCTTCCAAGAAAAGAGCACCAGATGTAATTATTTACCTGAGTTTATAGCACACTGCACAGGAGGGTCAAAGGCTAAGTTCTGCTAGATCTGTCATCTCAGAGCTGAGCGCTAGAGAAAGGGCAGAGTGAACGGTGCTCAGTGACCTGGGTGTGGGACCAGCTCTGCCACTGATTGGTAAAGATACACGAGGACCACAAGGAAGTCCTTGGAGATCTCTAGGGGACCAGGACCGTTTACAAGACAGTCAGTCATGTTACAAGATCCTTCTTCCTTTTCTGACACGCTTACCAGAGCAGCAGGTCAGAGGAATGCTGTGAGTAGGGTCTCTCCCATGAGGCATTTGCCCACGTCACTCATGATGACCTTGAGGGAAGAGTGGAGAAACGTGGGCTGGTAGAGTGAACCAACATAGCTGGTAGAGTGAAGGGTGTTCCAACTCAACTTAGAAGGAGAAGGGGTCTCTTGTGCCAGAATGCACCTTGTCTTGTTTTGACATTTGCAGCAATGCCTTAGATGACACAGACAGACATTGATCAGATTTGTGAGGAATTACTTATATCCTAGATGACAGAATCTAAAATGAAGAGTAGAAGCTAAGAAGATAAAATGTAATAGGGATAAATAGAATCTTTTCCCCAAACCCAATCAGTCATTGAGTTCTGTGGATGAAATCTCTTAAAGCTGTCTCAAATGCACCCACCTGTCTCCATCACTGCCATCCTAACCCCAGCCACGGTCATCTCATTTCTCCTAGTTGGTCTCATGTCCTTTCCAGTTTACTCTCTTCCCAGCAGCCAGCTATCTTTTAAAAAGGCAAATCTGATCAAATTAGTCTGCTGCATCACTTTTCCTGCCCTTAGAACAAATCCAGGCTAATTAGTATGTTTCCCAAGGCTGTGTGTTATCTGGTGCCAGATATACCGTCCATCCACTCCTTTTCATTGCTGAGTAATATTCCATTGCTTGGACTTACCACTGTTGTGACTGATGTAATTATAAACATTTTCATACAAGTCTTTTGTGGACATATGTTTTCCTTTCTTTTTGGATAAATCCCTAGGATTGGATTGCTGGGTTGTATAGTAAATCTTTGTAGTTTAACCTTATAAGAAATTACCAAACTGTTTTCCAGAGTGAACTGTATCCTTTCATAGTCCCCCCAGCAATGTATGAAAGTTCAGATTTTTTTGTCAGCACTTCTATTGTCAGTATTTTTTGTTTAAGCCATTTTGTGTAGGTGTCTAGTGATATTTCATTGTGGTTTTAATTTGCGTTCCCCTGATGACTAAAGATGTCAAGCAGCTTTTCATGTGCTCATCTGTCATTTGTATATCTTTATTTATGAAGTGTTTGTTTAAACCTTTTGCTCATTTCTTAAATTTGAGTTGTTTTCATCTTATTGAGCTATAAAAATTCCTTATATAATATGGATACAAGTCTTTTGCAAGATATATGTAATGCAAATATTTTCTTCCAACCTGTGGTTTGCTTTTTCACTTTCTTAATGGTATCTTTCAAAGAACATGAGATTTTAATTTTGATGAAGTCCAGTTATCAATGTTTTTATGGTATTTTTGCAGTTCTGAACAAGAAATCTTTGCTACCCCAAGACATAAAGATTTTCTATGTTTTATTTTGCAAGTTTTATAGTTTTAGCTTTTACATTCAGGTCTATAATCCATTTCAAATTAACTTTTGTATATGGTATGAGTTAAGGGTTGAGGCTCATTTTTTTCTAAATGGGTAGTCAAGTGGGTTATTTTCTAAATGATACAGTCCCGTGAACTTTAGGATTCCCAGCACCCAAGATAGGAGCCTCGCTGTGATATGTGTCAATGGAAAGGGGTACTGAGTAGGTCTGGGGGATCCTGGATTGTCCACCCATTTCAACCTTGGCCTATCCACTTTGATCTCTGCCTTCATTGGTCTTCCGCACAGAGTTTCATCTGAACCAGGGATTCCATGAGTAACGTGGTTAGGATTCTGTCTAATCCCTAAGTTACAAGATGGGGAAATTGGGCCCAGGGAAGCTTGTGATTTGCCCAGGTGAGTCTATGCCCAAACTGGAGCGGGAGGCCAGGTCTCCATCTGCCATGCAGCCTCCCTGCCCTCCCCTGGGTTAGGGTTAGTGTTAGTGCTGGGTTTTGGGTTAGGGTTAGGGTTAAGGCTGAGAACTGCTGGAAATTCCACAAAAATCCCTTATTTGCAGGTTGCCTTTTCAGCATTTTAACCATTGAACACGGGTAACCAATAAAGCTAAATAATTTAGGTCCTCTTTTTCTGACGCTGTCACTTGCAGGGGAGATAAAAGATGGGTTTCTCAGGAGGGGTGGCAGCTGTCCAAAGGCTACGCAAGCACATTTTGAATCTCAGTGGAAGAGCCCAATCTATCAATCAATGCGGAACAGAGGTCAGCTTCATGGGTATCAATTAGGATTTCTTTTCCACTTTCTGAAATGTGGCCTGACATTCTAATGATCTGCTTGGGTTTCCAAAGACTCTGCATTCTTGTAACCTAACTAACAACCATAAGTGCAAGTGGAAGCAGAGCAAGGGCTGAATTCCACAGTTGAAGAACAAGGCCAGAGAATTCCAGGAGTCGTAAATGAGGGCTTGTAGAAAATGAATATATTCTCTTTGCGACCGACTCTGATCCACATTGTCTCCCTCCCACCCCTGAAACCACCAGTGTCCAGGTCATCGGTGACAGTTGTGTTGTCACGTTTCTACCTCGCCGTACTCCCCTCTCGGGAGCATCTGGGACAGCAGGTCATGTTCTTCCTGGACCACCTCTGCTGTAGCCTTTAAGGCCACTCAGTCACCTGCCACTCCTTTTCCTTCCCTGTATTCCTTGATGTCTCCTCCACCTTCCCCAGACCCTAAATCTTGGTGTGACCCTGAGCTGCATCCTCTCATCTACCTGCTTCATCTCTCAAGGTGACATCATCTCGCCCCATAGTTGAAGTACCTTCTAGGGGCTGCTGAGGGCCTCTCTGATTCAGAGCATCGGTCTGAACCTTCTCCTGGGTCCCACAGCTGTCTGTGGGACCGCCTACTTGTATCTCTTCTTGGAAGGCAACTCAGACTGGCACCTCTGATGATTTTCCCTCCAAATCTTGCCCATACTCCCTGCCCGTCCTCAGTCTGACCAATTTCAGCAATGAAACCATCTTCCACCAAGCTTGTTGGCCTCCACTCCAGGGTCACAGTTGATCCTTCTCTTTTGCCACATCCCACACTGAATGCATCGGAAGTCCTGCCAAATTTCCTTCAAAAGCAGATCATGAAAACCACCACTTTATGCCATTTCTGCTGCCACTCTGCTTGGGCCTGTGCCCCTGCCTCTGCAGCAGACTGATCTTTCTTAGCATAAACCTGATCATGTCTCTTCTCCTCCACCTGAGAACTCTCCAGAGTCTTCCCATCTCACTTAGAATACAATCCAAACCCCTGACCTTGTGAGAGGCTCCTGCCCACCTCTCGAGCCTTCTTTCCACCTCCTCTCTGTTGACTCCTCCCTGGCCCCAAGAGTCTCCTTTCTGTCTTTTGAACCCAGCAAGCTCTCCTTGGCTCAGGACCTGTGCTCAGGATGACCCTCTTGCCTGGAATGTTCTTACTCTGAAACTGCTGTGGTTTGTCCTCAATCATTCAGCTGCTCAGAGAGGACGTCTCCACCCACTCTGCCATTTCCTTTTTTTTTTTTTAAAGATTTTATTTTTCCTTTTTCTCCCAAAGCCCCCTGGTACATAGTTGTGTATTTTTTAGTTGTGGGTCCTTCTAGTTGTGGCATGTGGGATGCAGACTCAGCATGGCTTGATGAACGGTGTCACGTCCGTGTCCAGGATTTGAACCCGTGAAACCCTGGGCCGCCAAAGTGGAGTACGCAAACTTAACCACTAGGCCACGGGGCCGGCCCCCCACTCTGCCATTTTCTATCACGTACTCTCCTGAATACTCTCCATAGCATTGATCTGCACCTGATTTTACTTACTTATGTTGTTTGTTTATTCTCTCCTCCCACCTAATGTAATCACCTGGAGGGCGCTGCCTCTCTGGTTCACCCCACATACGTAGCATCAAGAATGGTGTTCAGCATGGGTGAGTGTTAAGCTGTGCTGACTGCTATGAGAGTCAGTTCAGGAGGCCCTCATCTTCCATATCCAAACTCCCTCCCCAGGTCCTCACTGCTCACATGTTCGTGCATTTCCTGCCAATCCTTTTCTGGACACTTACATATCTATATATGCACTTACATTGGACACGTACGTGATTTGTCTCTGTTTTGGGCTTCTTTTTTGTTTTTTACGTAAATGAGATCTTTCTATCCATCCCGTCCTGCAGCTCACTCTTCTCACCTGGGAATGTGCCTGGAGGGAATCTCTCCCCTTCAGCACATAGAGATCTACCCCATTTTTGGTAAAGTCGGCCCGGTCTTCTATGCTTGGGTCGCTATCCAACTATCAACAGATGTCCGGGTTGTTTCTGCATCTGTGGTTCTAGAACTTCACCAGCAGTTCCCTCCCTTGGCTGATCCTGCTTTTCAGCCCTCATTTTGCCCTTCCCTTGTGGAAGCTCATTCACAGTGTGGCCCTCCCTGTCGTTCCCACCCTTCGCATGCAGACTCAAGGTAGATGACGCCTTGCTGGAATGCCAAGGATGCTATTCCTGTGCATAGAAATGGTAACACCCCCCTCCGCCGACACAGTGTTTGAAAGCAAAAAAGGGTTTTTTAAGACTACAAGGTGGCAGAGAACACAATGTATGGTAGGAAACAAGTAATTTTAAAATAATATACATCCTAGAAAACACTATATTGCTGATAATTTTGAGCTCACCTTACCCTGTGGTTTCTCCGCCAGCCTTCAGGTGTCTGTGGACTGTAAGCACACAGCTCTTTCTCTTCTTGCCCCTTGCTCCTCCCTGGAAATCCTGGTAGTGTCCTCTTGGCAACTCATTTCCTTGTGTGGAGTAAGGAGTGGGATGTATGTCACATGTCTCATCGCTGCAATTTACTAGTGCCTTTTGACTTTAGGTTCTTGAGCCTCCATAGCTTCAGCTGGACTACCTTTCAAAGATCTGTGAGATGGTTGGTTGGGGCCTAAAAAAATCACTTTAATGGCTCAAAAGTGTGAAAAGAAAAAGTATAAAATTAATACATGCTTACTTAAATGTCTACAGAGTATCACATTATGTCAAGTAATCAACCACATCTCCACTCGACTCCTGAAGCTCTATGGGGGCATTTTTATTTGTTTCCTAGGATGGGACTCACAAAGGCCTTAAGATGCCATGGATCCCATCCACGCTTTATAACATAATTATATAAGAAAATATAAAAGTGGCCAGAACAGTGAGGCCTCCCTGATGTCACTGCTGTGATGTCACTGGGCTGTGACATCACTGGTGGTCATAGATTGGTGGACTCCATCATTCTTAGGCATGAGACCTCACAGCTAACCTTTCGTCAGCTATCATAATGGTATGACTCTAAAAATGGATAATTACAGAATCCTGTTGTCTCAGTGCCGCTGTAGCCCGGTTGTCTCCTTTGTTGAGAGAGGAGGCCATGCAGGGCCCATTCCTGTGCTGGCCTCTGAGAACCTCCACATCTTGGACTTTGTGCAGAGTCGGATTCCCGAGGTTTGGGGTGAGGGCGGTGAGTGGAATGTCTCTGAGGAGCAGAGTGTGTGGCCAGCACAAAGCTCATGCTTTAAAACTGAAGAGCCTCCTCACGACACCAGCGTTTTGATCTCGCTCTGCCTGTTTGCCCCTCCCCCCTGTCATCTGGGAACTTTGAGACCCTCCAGAGTCTCTTGCCCTCCACGTCTGACACTTCTTTCTGTTACCTTTGGGGATTAGGGGACCCAATTAAGAAAACGTTCTATAGGCCTATTCCAAGCAGCGGGATGCAATTTAAGACCTTCAGGAAAGAAACAGATGCAAATAGCCATTTCGAAGGTGCTGGGCAGCAATTACTGACCTGTTTTTTTAATCTGTTGTTTTGTGAACAAAGTGACTCAAAGAAAGCTGTATCCTGGCAGCTGCACAAACTCTGAATGTACTCGCGCAGCGGCATCACGTTTGGTCAGAACCCCTTCCAATTTTCACTTGCCTGACCTCTCATGTGAGTGCCTTGGGGGCCACCTCGGTCCGGGCTCCACAAATGCTCTCTTTTGCTTAATTAAAGCAAAGGTTTTACAAGCTGCAGCTGCTGAGGGATGTCAACGGCTTTGGTTTCAGGGCAGCATCCTCACGTCTCTTTCCCCTCAAATGGATTTCCTGTGGCCCTTATTCATCACGCCTGGCTGCTGGTCTAGGGAGGTTGTTTCTGTGTTGTCAATATTAGGGTAGCAAAACCACTCTGAAATAATCAGAGCCGAATATTAGAAAACATGCCATTGGGGCGGCCCTGTGGTTGAGTGGTTAAGTCCGTGCACTCTGCTTCGGTGGCCCAGGGTTTCGCCGGTTCGAATCCTGGGTGTGGACATCGCACTGCTCGTCAAGCCATGCTGAGGTGGCATCCCACATGCCACAACTAGAAGGACCCACAACTAAAATATACAACTATGTACCAGGGGCTCTGGGAGGAAAAGGAAAACTAAAATCTTTAAAAGCTGGCAAAAAAAAAAAAAAGAAAGAAAACAAGCCGAAGGAGAAGGTATGGAATTAGGAGGACATGAAACCACTTAGACTTTGAATTTACCGTTCACATTTTGAGATGCTGGGAAAAAATAAGTTGCTTCAGTTTTTAGGACAGATTTAAATCACTTCTCTGCCCAGTCATCTCCAACATTTCCCTATTGCTTACAGCAGTGGGTCTCAAACTTCAGCAAACTGGAGGGCTTTCTTAAAACTCAGATTGCTGGGCCTCATGGCAGGGCTGTCTGGTTCTTTAGGTCTGCAGGGTGGGGGAGGTGACGTGAGAGTTTGACTTTCTCTGTCGTTCCTGGGTGATGCTGTTGAAGCTGAAGCTGATGCTGTGGTCTGTGGACCCCACTTGGAGAACCGCCAGCTTATAGCATAAGGTCCACGTGCCTTAACCTGGCCCTGAACGCTCCCTGTTATCTGGCTCTAATTTGCTTTTCCAATCTGGTCTCCAACTCATAAATTCTTTACTTTAGTCAAATGGAATGCTTTCTGTTCTTTGTACTTGCCCTGTACAAGCTGAATTTTGCCATTTCTCCCTCTCTCCTTTCCCTGCTTCCTCCCTTCCTTCCCTCTTCCCCTACCTCTCTTGTTCCCTTTCCCCATCTTTCTCCTTCCTTCCTTCCATTCTCCTTTCCTTCCTCCTTTCTCTCCTCCCCTCTCCTTCTTTTCTTTCCTTTCTTCCTTCCTTCCTTATTTTCTTCCAATGCCCAAATCCCACCTTCAAGGATTCAAGCATCACCTTAATTCCTACCTTCGTTATCTTTGTCCTGAACAGCTAGAGACTAGCATCCCAGCAGGAATCCTGCCTCCAGCCTGTTCCCCCTCCGTCCATCCTCCACGCTGCTGGGAGAGGCATCTCCCAGATAGAAATCTGATGCCACGTCTGCTCTTCTGCTTAGGCTCCTCCAGGGACTTTGTACTGGCCACAGCCAGTGTTTGCCGCCCTGGGGGTTGAGAAGTATGTGTGTGTACTCATAGGGGATGGGATGGAAGGACAGGGCTTGTTAGACCCACCCAGGGAACTTCGAAAACACATGCAAACATCATACAGCACCTCTCAGGGATTGGAGTGAATGGGTATGAGAATTGTGAAAAATTCTAAAATAATAATACTATTCTAAAATTACAAAATAAAATAAAATCGTAAAAAGCAGTAATATTCCTCAACCCTCTTCTCCAGCTTCCGGAGTGTCAGCCACTTTCAGATCAGCTGAGTTCTGAGAGGGGACAGTGGGCATCCCTTGTGCTGTTGCCACCAGGAGGGGGACAAGACTTGAAGCAAACAAAACAGTGGAGGTGTCCTGTAGATGGGAAGGTCCAGGCTGGCTTTTTCGGGTATTTCCCACGCAGCACAAAGCGTGTCCACAGTCTGCATATGGCTCTGTTCATGCTCCTAAATCCCACGTGCTGGATGGAGACGATCACTGAGCACCATGGACAGATGTGTAGACTGGCTGACGTGGTGGTTGTTAGTGGGGTTTTCCCTTCCAGGTCAGAGCACTGAATTTTTATCCAGTTTTGCTTATCATTCCCACTAGCCTGTTGGGCACTGGGGAGATGGGTAGCAGGACTGTCTTTCCTGACGCATCATCGGTGGGTCCCGAACACTGGAAGAGCTGAGAGGGCAGAGCGCAGGAACTCGGGGAGCTGCGGCAAGTCCGGAGGCAGAGCCGGCTTCAGCCGTCTGTCCTCACGGGGCCAACGCTTTGACAGGGCACAGGTCCTTGGAAACACCACAAGAGCCTGCCCGCCATGCCAGGCTGCACTCTGAGTAGCATAATGCCGAGAAATGGCTGTTTAAAAGAACAGAGCTGCTAATGTTCACGCTCATAAATATGAAACAGAAGAAAATTGAAGAATATAAATTTAGTGCTTATTTGAAGCCTGAAATATAAAGTTGGATAAGGGATCTTTCGGACAACCTAGGATCTATTTTCGATATAACATCTCAAATAGAGGGAGATGACTTTTGAGGTTGAGAGATTTTTGAGCTCTTTGTATTAGAATTCATAATGATTTTTCCTCTCTAAATGTTTCAGAGATAAAAGAAAATTACCTTGAGATTTAGTGTACAACTCTTGAGATTTTGACTGAAAAACATTATTCTTTAAGCTTAAACACTCATGTGCATGCACACACACACACACACACACACACACACACAGTGTTTCCTGCACTTTGGTTTGGCAAAGTGGCCTATTGTGTCTACCTCTAGAGCAGTAGTTCTCAATCAGGGTGATTTTGTCCCCAGGGCTCATTTGGCAATGATTTCTGGAGACATCTTTGGTTTTTACAACTGGTGAAAGGCATCCTACTGGCATCTGGTGGGTAGAGGTAGAGATGCTTCTAAACATCCTACGATGCCCAGGACAGTCCCCACAACTGAGGAGTATCCAGCTCAAAATGTCAATAGTGTCAACCAAGGTTGACAAACCCTCCTGTAGATTGAGCTTGAGCCATTGAGGGGACAGTCTCTTGATCTGTGATTTAGTGGCACACCACCTCTTTCTAAAAGTGGTGCAAGGTCCATATTTTCAAGTTTTTTTCTTTTTTCTTTTTTTGCTGAGGAAGATTTGCCCTGAGCTAATATTTGTTGCCAATCTTCCTCTTTTTGCTTGAGAAAGATTCACCCTGAGCTAACATCAGTGCCACTCTTCCTCTATTTTGTATATGAGCTGCTGCCACTGCCTAGCTGCCAACAAGTGGTGTAGGTCCACGCCTGGGATCTGAACCTGCAAATCCCTGGCTGCTGAAGCAGAGGGCACAGAACTTAACCACCAGGCCCCGGGGCCAGGCCCCCATATTTTCAAGTTTTAAGTAGTCCATTACACCTTTTATTTCAAGACTTTGGGCTCACTCCTTGAGATCATTAGAGGTAGCATGGGATACTGCTTGCATCTCTTGATTACATCATTTTTATGATGTTTAGAAAATAGGAAAGAAATGTAATCACATGAAGAAGATAAAGAGAACCAAACTGGAAGACACACATCTCCCCATTCATTTCCATGGTTATGTGATTATATTCATACCTCCTTCTCCCTCATACAGATCGAGGGGCTTTGTCTCACTTTTAACTGGAAATGAAAATGGAATCTGGAGGTAGCAGCCACCCTCACTGTTCTACGGGGTCCCAGCAGATCCTTTCACAGCGAACACTGATGTTTTCAGCAGGTTGCAAATGGGCACGCCCATTTGTGTGACACACTTTCCTCGCAGGCTTCATAAGTGTCCTTAGGTTTCATCTGAATCATGGAAACGAGGAAAAATGAAATCAGAAGAGATGGATCAGGAAGCAGAGCAGTGCATGCAACTGCACATTTCGATCAAAAGTGTGGAAGCTCCCGAGGAGGTGGGAGCGGGGAAGCAGCAGTCCTAGTCTTTAAAAGTGCCCTTAGCACACACTCAGCATAGACTTATGGAATTGGCCAGGTTCTTAGTTGCAGACCACAATGTCCTCTGCTGCTGGTCTGGGACCAGTCGAGGGACTGTTTAAAGGACATCCCTAGAGGGGTGCTGGGAGCAGGCTCCAGGCTGCCTCCAGGACCAAGTTCCCAAGCCACTGCAGGATGACCTGGCGGAGGAGCTGCTGCTGATGCCAGGAATATGCTGTCCCTACCACAGCCAGGAAGCTGCCTCGTCCCCATGTCCCTTCACCGGAGCCCACTGTCTCTGCTACAACCAGAAGTTGGCACCACAGCTGCCAACCTCAGAATCACATCACCTTCTGTGACTGGGATGCTGCCACTGTGCGCCAGTAAGAGGACCCCACGAGATTCCTTCTACAGCCGCTTTCTGAACCAAAGTGCTCCAGGGGCACACCTGGCTGGCGGCCTCTGAGTCACATGTCTGCATCCTCACAGCAAAGTATGCTGGGAAATGGAGTTCTTTGTTTTTGTTTTAAAATTATGCACTATAAGTGAGGAATTTTGAAAATACGGGGAAGGCGTTCATCATGTTTTATGCAGCCACATGTGATAGCTAGGCACGAGTCCACATTTAACACTGGCAAATATGAGCTGCCATTCAATTTAGACTCTGGCCATGAGTGTCATGCCTGTGAAGAGGATGACCCACCTGTGGAAAGGTGGGAGGCAAAGGTCTGCTCCCTAAGAAGGGAGAAGAGAGGAAACATGGCCGACATGATGATGGAGCATCTGCAGAAGGCCCCAGCGCTGTCTTCAGGGCTGCGCGGTGCAGCCAGAAGGCGTCATGGCAACGGGCCAGCATGGACTTCCACACCGCTGGGCAGCTAGCCCCCCTGGCCATCCCCTCTCAAGGATGTGCTCCTAGGAAGAGGGTCAGTTGGGCTGTTTGCTCTCCCGTGGTGCACACCTGCTGCTCGAATAAACTCTGAGCCTGGAATTCTCACCACAGTGGGGCTTTTTCTTTCTAATTCCTGGAGTTCTTCAGAACAAAAGGCCCAGCATGAATATTCCTGTTAGTCCCATTTTGTCAAAGGGCCTAAGTGAGGCAGAGGAGGGAGAAAGCTAGTCTAGCTATGGTTCTAGCTAAACAAACAGCAGAAGACGTGGCGCGTATCCCCAGGGCTCGCAGTCTGCAATGCAGCTCATGCAAGCGGTGGTGTCTCAGCCAGGCTGTGAGTGAGCTCTCTGTGGACACCTGTGGTTTTGCCTTGTTAGTGTAAATTAATGCCTCCTATAACAACTGTGAATGTCAGTCATGGCTGTTGGAAAAATAGGGATGAGAACGTGGGACAAAACTGACCGTGTGCCTAGTGCTTCTGGGTGGGGCAGAGGGAGGGTAGAAACCTGTCCTGAATACACACGGACGTGCACACACACACATAGACACACGCACACTTCTTGTTTATGCTGTGGAGAAGTAGACGGTATGCATCTTGTCTTAGTGGTCTTTTTCTTTTTTTCTCACTGTGGTGAGAGAAACCAACTCAAACTAGCTTTTGGAAAATTAGATTTATTAGAAAAGAAACAGATTTCATAGGATCCAAAGAGGAGTTGAAAATTCAGGTCTCAGGAAGAGAGAGCCAGGCATGCTGGCCCCCGCCTCCCCCCCCCCCCCCCCAGCCCCCGCAGTAAGAATTCAGGTGTAGCTGGGTTTCCCTCAGGCGCTCACCATTACCACACCTCCATCCCATCCTTCTCACCTGGTAGCTTTCAGATCAGATTCTGGATGCTGGCCAGCAAATGGGTCAATTTCCACCAGTCAGGTGTCTCCCCCTAGAAAACCCGCCATGACCCAAGAGAGGCACAAGAGAAGATCATTTCCAGGTAGAATCCTGAGCGCAGGAACCAGGCACTGGGTTTGTGGCCTATCGGCTTCATATAAGCGATTTACAATTGTGAACAAACTGTTTAACCATTCAGCTTCCCCGGCTGTAGAAAGGAGCTAAGAAGACCCTACCCGGTGGGGTCATCCTGAGGACCGCTGGAGGGGGGATGCATGGAAGGTGTCTGCAACTACACCTTCCATGTGAGAGCTGGGTGAGAATCGGCTCTTTTTTCCCGTTACCTCACCAACATATATTTACATGTGAAATATTTTGTAATAAAACGATGGTAGGTTTCAATACGAGATCGCTCCTGAAAAACTTCTGTTGTTTTCTCTTTTCTCTAGCTATGAGTAATATACACGCTAAACTTTTTATAAGTTTCAAGCAGTCTTTTATTTGAACAGAGTTCAGTGAAATTCGTTTAGTGTGAAACTGCATCACGAAATA
Source organism: Equus quagga (assembly GCF_021613505.1). NCBI lineage: Eukaryota > Metazoa > Chordata > Mammalia > Perissodactyla > Equidae > Equus > Equus quagga. Next base: position 178,304,501 of record NC_060268.1, on the reverse strand, counting down.
TAGATTTGTGAAACCCTTTCGGAATGCAATCTCGCTGAAACACTGTGTGCGACTGGTTGATAAGTCTGACCTTGTGGCCCTGCCTCCTTAGAGAAAAGAATACGGGTGTGCTGCTGCTGCCTGAGCAGCTGGCACTAAACACCTGCTCGTAAGAGCAGAACTGACTTTTTTTTTTTTAACTTGTAACTGAGGTGTATTATCTGTACACAAAAATGCACGTATCATAAGCGTACAGTTCCAGGAATTTTCACAAAATGAACACACCTGTGTAACCAGGACCCAGATCAAGACATGGAATGTGCCCGGCCTCCCTAAAGCTCCCCGTCTCCTTCCTGACTCTCCTGGGATCGACACACCGACCAGTTGGCTGGCCGGTTGGAACTTGCATTCGTGAACCTTGCAGTATGTACTTTTCATGTCTGGCCTCCTTCACACCTTGTGTTTGTCAGATTCCTCCATATTGTTGCATGTTGTCGTGGTTCACTTATTCTCACAGCTGAGTAGAATTTCTTTGTGCAAATGTATGATTTCTTTGTCCATTCTGTTGTTGCTGGACATCTGAATAGTTTCCAGTTTGGGGCTAAGAACAGAGCTGCCATAAAAATTCTTATGCCTGTCTTTGGGTAAGTGTATGTAAGCATTTCTGTTGAGCATCTGGCCGGGAGTGAATTGGTGGGTCATGGGGCATGCCAAACAGTTTTGCAAGGCGATTTTTCTACTGCACTCTACCAGCAGCACTGTGTGAGATTCAAGGGCTCCATACCCTCACCAACACATGGCATTTTCTTACTGTTTCACTTTAGCCATTCTGACGAGAGTCTAGCAGTTCTCATAGCGGTTTTAATTAGGTCTTCCCTGATGATTAATGAAGTTGAGCATGTTTCCCTTTGTTGATTAGCCATTAGAATATTCTCGCTTATAAAAAGCCTGTTGAAATCCTTTGCCCGTCTTCAATTGGGTTGTTTGTCTTTTTCTTACTGATTTGTAGGAATTCTTTCTAGACCCTAGATATGACTTCTTCGTTGGATATGTGTGTTATAAATACCTTTTCTCACTCTGTGGATTGTATTTTCCCTCCCTTAATGGTGTCTTTTCATGAATAGTTCTTAATTTAGTAGGATCCAATTTATTAGTGTTTCATGCATTATGAATAATGCAATTATTTTGTTTGTGACATTTTTTGCCTACTCTAAGGTCATAAAGATGTTATTGTCTAAGTTTTCTTCTAAAAGCTTTACTTATTTTCTCCTTTCACATTAAGATCCTATCCATCTGGAAGTGATTCTTGTGTATGGTGTGAGATAGGGGTCCTACAAATATCCATTTGACCCAGTTCCTTTTATTGAAAGACCATTCTTTTCCCTGCCACATTTCTGTATCACATTTGTCACAAATCAGGTGATGGTCTGTTTCTGGACTCTATTCATTTCAAGTGGTTAGTTTGCCCATCCTTCATTAGGATCACACTGTCTTAATTTTTGTAACTTTAGGGTAGGTCTTGGTGTCTGGTAGTGTAAGTCCCCCAGCTTTGTCTTTCAAGATTGCCTGGAATTTCCATTTGAGTTTTAGAATCAGGTTAAGTTCCACAAAAAATATGGAATTTTGCTGGAATATTGATGGGATTGTGATGAATTTATAGGTCAATTTGAGGAGAGCTGACATCTCTACAAAATATGGTCTTCTACTCCATGAACATGGTTTATCTCTCCATTTATTCCTATCTACTCTATTTCAATAATATTTAAAAGTTTTTAGCCCAGAGGTCTTGTACAGCTTTTGTTAGATTTCTTCCTAGGAGGTTTTTTTAATGTTATTATAAATAAGATAATTAAAATTCTTTTGTTTTCTATTTGTTTGTTGCCAGAAAATAGAAATACTAGTAAATTTTGTATCCTACTCTCTTACACCCAAATACCTTGCTAGTTTCACTTATTAATTCTAACAGTTTATGGATTCTTGTGAGTTTTCTCTCTATATAATCATGTTATCACTGAATAATTAGTTTTATTCCTTCCTTTATATTGCTTCTGCATTTTATTTCTTTTTCTTGTCTTATTTTATTGAGTTGGACCTTCAGTGCCATGGTGGATAAAGTGGTGTAGAAGGCATGTCTATCTCATTCCTGATCGTCAGAGGGAAAGCTTTTAATAATTTACCATCAAGAATAAAATTTGCTCTAGATTTTTTTATACCACTTGTCACATTATTTTTACATCTTTCAAGATGTTCGTGTTATTTTTCTCTTTTTTCTCCTGTTAATGTGGAATATTACATAGATTGATTTGTTAAATGTTAAACTACCCTTGCGTTCCTGCAATAAACCTTACTTGATCTTGATGCATCATTCTTTTTACATATCACTGACTTTGATTTGCTAATATTTTGTTTAAGATTCTTGCATTTATGTTCAAGAGAGAGTTTGGTCTCTAATTTTCCTGTCTGGTAATATCCTTTTCAGGTTGTCATAATTTGTATTTCTCTCTTTATAGTGAGGTTAAACATATTTTCATATGTTTAAGGGCCAGTTCTAATTTTTTTCTTGTGAACTACCCATTTGTGTCCTTAGTTCATTTTTCTCTTTGGTTGTTTTTCCTTCTCTTATTGATTGTAGAGGCTATTTATGCATTAAGGAAATTCATCTTTTGTCTAACATGTGAGTGTTCAATATCTTTCTGCCAGTTTGTCATTTATCTTTTGATTTTGTTTATGGTATTTTTTTTGTTCACTATGCAGAACATTCTAATTTTTTATGTAGTCAAGTTTTCAGTTTTTCATGACTTCTGGATTTGGGGTGTTCTCACTCAGGTTATTAAAATATTTCCCTTTTCCTCCTTCTAGGGCTTCATTTCTTACTGTAAGTCTTTGATTACTAGAATTTGTTTTGGAACAAGGAACATAATGCATTTTTGCTAAACCAACATGAACTACAATAAACTCAGGCCTATAAAACTAAAAAGTAAATTCTCCCAGAGCAGGACCAAGCCTGTTTTCTTCAAGGTCCTATCCTCATGTACTCTACTTGTCTGAGGTAGAATTTGAACAAATCTCTCAAAATGACAACCACCATTTATTAAGAGTGAAAAAGACAAAGTTTAAATATTTTTCTTCTGCTTACGAGATTTCTTCTAAGTGTTCCTTGAACAGACATTATGTTGGGTAACAGAGCTATGGGCTCTCTTAGGAATTGTTTTGGGGGTGGTCTCCCTGAGACTTCTCAGAGGCCGGAAGGGGGAGCAGGAATCTGCTCAGTGGACAGGGGTTCATGGAAGAGACGACCAAGACAGGGGAAAACAGGACTATGGAAGGCCCTGGTGTGCTCTGGGGTGGGCAAAAAATGTAGTGTGAATATAGTGCTATGGAGTTATTTCTGCAGCTAAGGCTACTGAGAACAGAGGCCAGATCAGCGGCTCCTCAGGAGGCCATCTGAGGTTGTCCTGCCCACCATCTCCAGCCAGGTCTTCCTCTGAGGGGCACAGGTTCCAGGTGCTGGCTCTCCAGCCAGAGGTGCACAGGCCTGACCACTTACACTCATCCCACCTGCTTGGTGCCCCTTTGCTTTGGCAGCCAGAGGTGTGAGGTCTTGAGGTTATTTATGCCCTCCTAACTCTCCCACCCCCTACTCCATCCCCACCCCCTCATGGATGTTCCTTTCAAGCATTGAATGCTGGGTGGAGGGTCAATCCTGGGCATCAGGTCCTGCCCTCCCAGTTCCCCCTGCTTCATCCCTCCCAGGAGGCAGGGGCTGTGCCTCTCCTTTTAAGCTGGGATGAGAAACGGATGCTTCATTTGCGTAGTTTGAATGGCATGCTAATGATGGGAGGCGAGAGTGTATTCATTATTCATGTGCCGCCTCCTACCTCGGCCTCCTTCCAGGGCTCTGGGACTCCCTTAGGCTTACCTGTGACTGAGCAACAGGTGACTGCCCCGCCCGACTGACTGCACAGAGGCTCTGCAGCAGGAGCAGCCCTCCAGCCCAGCTTCCCGGGTTCCCGACTACTGCTGGTGCTGAGTGTCTGGGGCCACAGGGCTCCGGGCCAGCCCTCCTGAGAGAGCGAGTGACCCTGGTGAGTCTCACCCGCCCGTTGGCTTGCACTGAGGTTGTGGGAGTGAAAACCGATTCCTGTCTTTGAAAAGTGATTGCTCACCTTCCGTTCTAAAGGAAATCTCTGTGTCTCCAGAAGGACGTTGCGGGTCAGTAGCTGGGTGCATTGCGCTCACTGACTGCATCTTCTAATTACCTTTGCATTTCTAATCCTGACCTCTGTAAAAGGGACTGGCACCAAACCCAACACATATTTCCCTGGCCACCTCCTGCACGGAGCACATCTATTTTAATGTAAGTAAATCAAGCCATGGGCTAAGGTTGGGTTTGTGCAAAGGGAAGGGTGGAAATGCTGTCTGTGGAGATGCCGCAGGGGAACGCATTGGGAAAATGTGTTCCTGGGATCTTGATAAAGATTCTGTTATGACTCGAATAGTTTTCCTTTATTTTCTCTTTTTTTCTTTTAAATGAGATCACATTAGTTTGAAAGACTGTGAGAGAAATGGGAAGTGTGAAAAGAGCACAGCTGTACCCAGTGTAATGAAACATTAAGGATACTTAGGGACCTCCCCAAAGAATAGAGACGTGAGACAGGAATGCGGATTCGCTTCTCAGAGGAACTTCTCTTAGGAACTGGGGCGTTCCTGTTTGGTTTCTTATTTCTTTTCAGTAAAATACCTTCTGCGAAACTGTAAGAAACAGTACCCTTGAGAATGATTTTACAACAGTTCCAAAAGCTTTTTCCAGGATTTCCAGTAGATAAATCTCAGGAATATCAGTACATTATTCCAAAGTTTTCAGAAATTCAGTAAGAATCCTATATAGTCTCTAAATTTTCCTAATTAAGTTTTAAAGTAACTCCTTTTATTACTTAAAAATCGTTGAGCATTACATTATAGTCCTGTGAAATGGAATTGTGCTAACTGGGTAATAATATATTAACTTCTAGGGGTCCATTTAAATGCATCTGATTCCTGCAGTTTAAAGAACAAGCTGGCCTGGTGGGAAGGTAACAGGGGAGAGTAAGGCCATGTATCAAGTTCACCATGTGCTGGCGCTCTCGAAATTTCACATAACTCTCCGCTGATTGACACCAACCTTAATGAAGTCCCTGCCCTCAGGAGTTTCTGAGTCTGCAGGCATAAAGTGTGCCATGCAGGGGAATTCAAGACAGACAGAGAATAAAGCAGGGTCTGCAATAAAGCAGGAGAAGATGATTAGTGCCGAGCTGGGTGTGGAGTGTACACCAGTGCTTGTGGAGAGCTTTCGCTTTATTTAATTTTTAAAGAGAGATTTCCTTTAGATGTATGCTGTTGCCTCTGGTTCACAAGGATTACAATGAATCATTTAGAACAGCCACCATGCAATGTACTGGGTCACCAGCTAAAAAGAAGCATTGCTTTTCTGCGCCCCCTCCCCCACTTTTTTTTAAGCTTGAAGGTGATACATATCTGCTTTCTCTGTGGTCCAGAAATACTTCAGGAGTTTTGGGGCCCCTTCTGAACTTGGTTTTCTCATAACAAGGGTTGATTTTAGTGGGGACGATCACAAGGTTGTCTGTTGTGGTGATGTTTTGGTTGGCAAGGCATTTGTAACACTCAGAGCCGTTAGCCTAGGTCTGCCACAGACGGCCAACAGGTTGGGGGGAGAGATCAGACTCCACTCCTCCAATTAACTCCCCTCCCCTCTTATTTTCCCAAGAAATACCCTTCTCTTTGCTCACCCTGCCCTCTGCGTCTAACTTTTATTTTCACGCCTCTTTCTAAAACTTCCAAGGCGTATACTAGGTTCCACCTGGTCTGTGGTCTGGGTCTAACCTGTGTGATGATCGTCTGTGGGTGGTTTGCATCAGGCTGTGGAATCCTCAAAGGAAGGACCAGAGTCTCAGCCCCTTCTACACAGAGCCTGGCACTGGTTGGGCTAAGTGGGCTTCCCAGGTTATGAGGATCAGAGACCCAGGCAAGTTCTACCACATGAAGACAGTTGATTGTAGGGATTTGTGTTGTAATAAAGGAGGCAGGGATCTCGCTGGACCCCAGGAAGAGCTGCTTTTTTGTATCAAATGCAGTGCTAGGAACTAGTTCTCTTCTTACCCGAGAGCCCTAGGAGTTCACAGACTTGTTCCTCCCATGGCCACCCTTTGGCTTCTGCTCCCTCGCAGCTGTTTCTTCTACACCACCCCCCACAAGCTGGGAATTAAAGGAGGTATCCTTGATCCCCTCTAAACAGCTCCCAGACTATTTTTCCCTCCCTTTTTGCAAAGGCTGGCTGGAGTGAAGCTCCTGCCCGCTGACTTTGCCATGCATCCCTCTCCCCAGTTGCTAGCACCACTCACATCCTGGCCACACCCTCCAACTCAGCACCAACTCCAGCCTTCCTCTTGCCAGCCTGGCCTTTTGGTTCCTTAACCTCTTGTCTTTATCCTTCAGCCCTCCCATGCTCTCTCCTCCAACTTTCTCAGCAGATGAGCTTGCCTCATATAGCATTGAGAAATAGACACTGTGAGTTGCAAAATCTCTTGTCTGCCTTACTCAAACCCTCCAACTATGCCTCTGTCTTTCTCCATCTTTTCCCTCTTTCCACGGTGGGCAGAAGTCTAAGATTCCTGCCCGCTAGTATACCCGTCCTGTGTAACCCCCTTAAGTGTGGGCCAAGCCCGGGAATGGGATGGGATACCACTCCCATGATTAGGAGACTGACCAGTTGAATTTGAGTTAATCAAAAGGAAGATTATCTGGATGGCCCCAACCCAATCAGGTGAGCCCTTAAAAGGGTCAGGCCCTTCCTGAGGTCAGAGACATTCCAATGTGAGGGAGATTCTTTGTGCTGACTTTGAAGATGAAGGGGCCATGTGGTGGGGACGTGAGAGTGGCCCTTAGATGCTGAGAGCAACCCCAGGCCAATAGCCAGCAAAGAAACAGAGACCTCAGTCCTACAACTGCAAGGAACCAAATCCTTTCTCTTCTAATCTGAATGAGCATGGAAGAGCACCTCAGACTCCTAATGAAAGCACAGCCCCGACTGACAGCTTGACTTCAGTCCCAGGAGACCTTGATCAGAGAGCCTAGTTGAGATCTGCCCAACTTCCCACCTAAAGACTGTGAGATAATAAACCGGTGTGGTTTTAAGGGCTAAGTTTGCTAACAGCAACAGAAAACTACGACGTTCTCTCTGTGGCGGTGGAGATTTGCCCATCTTTGGTTTATGCCCTAAGCCCCCATTTGCTTCTGTTCCCACCCCTTCTGCCATCTCAAGAGTGTCTCTCCTGTTATCTCTCTACAATATCTCCTATAATACCACTCGTCTCTGCTTCCTGGACTGTTTACATCAGCATAGTAACCGGTCCCACTTAAAAACTATCTTCCTTGACCATGCATCTCTCCCAAGAGACCACTCCAGTCCTCTGCTTCCCTTTAGGCAAACTTGTCAAACATGCACACCATACGCTCATCTCCAGTGCCCTCTCCACCTGCTGCCATCTGCGTTTTGCTTTGATCAAGGTCAACAGTGGCGCACCTCTCTGTCCTGATATTCCTTGACTTCCTAGCAGCATAGGTCAGCCGAGCCTCCGTCTTCTTTTGGCTCAAGGACATCATTTTCTCCTGGTTGGTTTCCTCACTTCACCGGCCATGTCTTCTGGGTCAACCTTTACCCGTCCCAGCCCTTACTCTCTCTTCTCTACCCTCTCCCATACGTCCTGATGGATGTAAATATGTATCTCCTTATGCCAAGACTCCCAGATATCTCTCTCTTCTCCAGGCTCTCCTCGAGCTGCACATTCTTGCAGCCAGTTGCCCACTCAATGCCACCAATGGCTGGGTAATGCGCATCTCAGTCTGGACATGTGTAAATGAAATGTTCCACCTCCCATGCAGTCCCCAGTCTTCTTGCCTCAGCAGAAAATCTAGAGGTCATTTTTAATTCCTTCCCTTGCTGACTTCATTGCATGTGCTCCATCAGCAAGTCCTGAATGCCCTGCCTCCTAAGTGTATTCCCTAACTGGTCTCTCTGCCTCCACTTTTGTCCCTTTCTGGCCCATTCTCTACCCATCAGCAAAAGGGCTTTTCTGGAAATGTCAACCCCTGTGGTCATCTACGCTGCTGCCCCTTGCTCACCAGCTCTAGTCTCTGTCCTCTTTCAGATCCTTGGTCTCACCAAAGTCCTTCTTGCTGCAAGGTGGCTGCCCAGGCCGTTGCCTCCTGTTGGAATGCCTTCACCCTGTCTTTGCTGGCTGCTTCCTCCTTGCCTTTCAGCTGGCTCCTCAGAGAGGCTAGCCCTGTCTACTTGTCCAGCAGTGCTGTCCCAGCGTCTTTTATTCAGTCCCTTGTGTTTCCATCATCGAAATTTCTGAAACTTGAAAGTAATTCCTTATATTTTTGCCTTGTCCTTTTTTTTTTTCTTGTCTTCTGAAAGGCAAGGATTCAGTCCAGTCTCTTCACTCTTCTATCTCCAGCACTTAGCACGATGCCTGACACGTAGGGGCCCTCAATTAATATTAGTTGAGTTAGAAAAATAATGAACAACACCAGTTGTTGGCTTGCTATCTTTCAAGCACGGATATTCCATTTGATCCGCTCAATAACCCCACCGCGTAGTTATTATGATCATGAATATTTAAAAGATAAAGAAACCAAACCGGAATGAAGTGCAATCATCTAACCGAGGTCATCCTTGTACGAATGCCGGAGTTGGGCCTTGAAGGCAGGCATTCTGACTCGGGGGCCTGCCTCTCAGTCACACACCTGGCTGGGTGATTAGTCTGCTCACAAGACTATTGAGAGGAATTAGTAACTAATGACTGTAGACTAGCTTGAAAATACAGAGAGCTGCAAAGAGGGAAATGGTTTTCAATGCGGATGTAGAAAGGTGAGGGAGATACGGAGGGGGCGATCCTTATTTTAACCAGCATCTCCTTAGTGGCTGGTAACATCGCAGCAGGTGCATTTGCTTGCACGGTGCAGCATAGTGTCTGGGAGGCTGTATTTGCTCAGTTTCAAAACAGCAGGAGGAGGCTGCTGGGACTGGCTTCAGGAGCTCTGAGAGAGGAATGTGGCCACAGGGCCACATCAAAGGCTGCCTGCCAGGACTGTGCTGCCTCTCTGGATGGAGGATGCGCGCACGAGGATGGCTTCTTTCTCATCCCTTTGTTGTCTGTTTCCAATTTGTCCAAATGACAAGGAGCTTTGAAGTGCCTTAAGTCAGCCCAGTGTGGGCCAGGACCACTAAGTGGGGAGAAGTGTTCTGTTCTCCTGGAAACATGCCAATTTCCCAGATGCTAATGAGAAAGCAGAGCTTGGGGTTCCTAAAGTGCCTTGTTTTTAGGGAAAGCGACAGCAAATTCATTGATGTATGAGTTTGAAAGTCTTATATATATATGTATATATGTGTGTGTGTGTGTGTGTGTGTGTGTGTGTGTGTGTGTGTGTGTGTATATAATAGACCTCGGGTCTGGAGTCTCATTCCTACACTTATGGTTGAGTCAACACAAAGACGTCTTCGTTTTAGCATTTGATCAGGTGGCTTGGGGCGGGTGGGGGTTAGTAGTCATGCCACACACCAGGGGGAGACAGAGAAAAGCAGAACAAAGCCAGTCTGCATGGCGGAGTGGACATGGGACAAGGCTGGCCACTCCTACGTGAGATGGAGGAGGTTGCTATGGTTTCATCAGCAAACTTGTCCAGGCTGCGAGAGGCAGGCCCTTTCTTTCCTCTTGAAGACAAGTGCTCAGAGTGTATGCAGAAGTCCTTCCAAGCAAAGTTGAGGGTGAGGGGTGGTTGGTAGTATATGCCTGGATTTGATGGCTTTCTCTGTAAGTGACCCTCCTGCCATTGGGCCCTACCTGTCCATCGCCTCTTTGCTTAGCACGAAGTTACTTGGCTTGGGGTCAGGAGTGTGGGCTCTGTTTATTTCCAGCTCTGCCACTTCCTGGCTGTGGGACCTTGATAAAGTCACTTATACCCTGTAGAATGGCAGGAATAACTCCATACCTAACTCATCGAGGGCCTTGGAGACCATATACGATGACATTTTCAATGCCCTTAGCCTAGCCCTGACCCTTGGAGACTGCTTGCTTCAAGTGGTGGCCATCAGGTGTCATTATTATTTTTCTCATTTCTTTCCCTTGTTTGCTTCTAACATGTTCTGAAACCGTGGGAAAGTCACTTTTGGGACCACAGTTTCCTTGTCTGCTAAGCAAGGGGGGAAGGGTACATCAATAAATACTGCTGGTGTGCCAACAGTGAGCCAGGCATTGATGGGTTCCCTGGACACAAAACCCCATGGGCCTCAGTGTCCCTGCTGCTGGGACAAGCCTGCACCCCTCTGAGAGTCAGGTTCTTTGTTCACTGAGGGGTTTTAGTTTTGACTGTTGGCTTGTGTTTGGCCTGGAGGGAGAAGGATGGCCCCTATGGGGGGCCTTCGTCCCTGCTGCTGCCTCAGTGAGGGCCGCCCTTGCTGCCTCTCAGGCCTTGGCCTTCAGGATCCAGGTCCAGTCACCCCCTGAGGACCCCTTTCCTATGCTCACCCAAATCTGGTGGGATTTTCAACCTTGTTTCCACAGGGATGTTTACAAAGGCCGAAGGATACCGAAATGCTCAGTTTGTAAAGGAAAGTCACTCCAACTCTTTGGTGAGGCACTTCCAGATTTCTTCTGAGCGTGTAGGTCTGCAGAGCCTGGCAGTTTAGAGCCCCTGCCCCCACAGCCCCTGGAACAGACAGCTGTCTGTCTAAACCAGACCTGTCTGTTGAGAACCAGAGCAAGTTTGCCCCCCGGAGACATTTTATAATGTCTGGAGACAGTTTTGGTTGTCACAACTGCAATGGAAGGGGTGCTACTGGCATCTATTGGGTAGAGGCCAGGGATGCTGCTAAACATCCTACGATGCACAGGACGGCCCCACTACAGACAGTGCTCTGGCCCAGAGGTCAACAGTGCTCAGGCTGTGAAAGCTTGTTCGAAGCTCTGCTGCTCTGGCCTTCTACTCATCTGGCTCCTGTGCTGGGCTATGAGTCACTTAAGGTAGGGACTGCCTCTGGCTGGTCCTTATTGAGTGTCCATTTAATGAAGGAATGATGAGTATGCATCTTAGCAATTTAGCTGCTGCAGCTTACTTGTCTGGTCTCAGGACCAAATAGTTTCACTGGAGGCAAATGAATAAGAGTTGATGCAGGACATCCTGGGCTGTGTGCCTTCTGTTTGGAGCTCACAGCTGCCTCAGCAGTGCAGCCCGGCAGGCTGCTTCTCAGCACAGCCACCTCTCCCATAGCCGTCAATGTGGAGTGGGCATGGTGCCACATGCTGGCCTACACATTTTTATAGGAATGACTTCATTTAATTATCACAAGAGCCTCTAAGGAAGTGACTCTGATGATCCCCTGTTGCAGATGGAGAGACGGGCTCAGAGGCCAGAGATCTTCTTACCCACCATCACATATCTAGTGGGTCTGGGAGCCTTGCATTTGGCCATTTGTGGCTCCTGGTGGAACCCTGGTAAAAGCAAGGCAGGACTCCACTTGCGCTGCCCTGGATCCATTTCACTGTGCATTTGGGTTGAAAGCTCAGGCCTCTGGTGCCATTCTGTCACATGGTGGATGATAGATGTTGGGGCATGGGGCAGGTGTGCTGTGGGCCAGGGTCCCCTGTGTTTGGCCACACTCAGCTGTGTTCCTGGCTGACCTGTCTCCCCTAAGTGCACAGCAGTGCTTGGACAGGGCCAGCAGTGTGCTGGTCAGTCTTCAACAACAAACAGCTTGGGGAGGAGGTGGGAGGAGGGGAGTTGCCCTGAGCTGTAGTGTGTGCTGCTTTCTGTGGTGTAAATACTCCCACCATGGCTGGTTTCAGGCTATCAATGTGATACCACTGAACGAACACAGAGTAGGGAAGAGATGCACACGCTTGTCTCTCACAAGCCCATGCGAGCTGGTTCTAGCATGCCACTGCAAGTGGCCATGAGGAGTGAGCTAAATCAGATACCCTACTCCCTGGGAATCTCAGTTTCTGCAAAGTATGAAAAAGCAGGCTTGCACTGGCAGATGGGGTAATGTGCATTTGCTAAATTATAAGGGAGAGACATGACTAATGGTTTACTTCCCGGGTTGCAGAGCTGTGGCAGGCTCTCCTTCCTGGATATTACTGACCCTCAGATGGGTATAGGGCTCTTGGTGGCAGGCCACAGGAGTACGGGTTGTAATCATGCGACTGATGCCCCTTAAAATTGATGGTGACTTCTGAATCTGAAATAGTCCCTGTCCCTGGAGAAGAGACAGGAATCACTAACTGAGCCTCTGCAGGTTGCTTCGTGCCCATTTGATGGGTGGGGCAATCTGCATATCAGCAAGGTTACTTGGGCTCCCCAGGGTGGCACAGGTACAGTTAATGGAGCCAGAATTTCCACCTGGTGTGTCTGAGACTGTTCTGTCTCATGCAGAGACTGAAGGGATTCTGTTCAGAACCATGTCTCCCATCGCTCCAACCCTGGGTCAGCCCTTTGGTCTTGCTGGAAGAACACAAGGAGCATCTGAGCATCTGTTAAAGATGTCCATCTTGGGCAGCAGCCGTGCCTTGGGGTTTCGCTTTCACCTGCCTGGGGGAGGTGGGACAAGGCAGATCCTTTTGTGTCAAGGAAGCTGCAGCTGCTGGCGTGAGCATACAGACAGGGAGAACAAGGACCTCTTTCCCCCTGCTCCACAGGTCCCCCTGGGCTGCGCTGACAAAGGCTCGGGACAACACTGGCAGGAGGACGCTGAGCTTGCAGCTTCCCCTGGGCAGCCTGTCCTGCTCAGGCAGAGGGGAGAGAAGCCAGCCAGCTCCTCAGCTGGGGGGCAGCCCCTCTGGCTCCACAGCTGCCAGGAGTTAATGCTTCATGCCAGGCCCGGCTCTCTCATTACTGTTGTTTAATTGCAGGGACCTTCCTGGTCACAGCTTTTACCCTCCTAATTCAGCTCTCAGTGGGGGGGTTCTTTCTCACTTAACTTCCAAATTTACACCTCTCGTCTCTCCCTGGCACTCCTATCTGCAGTTGTTGATGGGTGCTTAGCAGATCCCCAGGGGCCGGAGGAAGCTTCGGGAGGGGGGCTGGTTCCCCTCTGTATCAGGCGCGCATCTCTGCCTGCTGTTCGCCCAGCCTCTGACTCTGCCCTTGGCCCTTCTCAGAATGCAGGCATGGTTTCTCTAAGAGTCCCCTTGTTTAATTTGCAGCTGCAGTTCCAGGAGGTGACATTTGTCAGTCACATCCAAGCCTCATTGCAGTGCGGATGTTCCGTGGCTCCCGGCGGCACAGGGAGTGAACACTTGCTTCTGTTTTTTTTTTTTTTTTCATCAGGACCACCAAAATTTCACAGTCCCGCAACCTGGTCCTGAGAGCAAATTTTAATGAATTCAGCAGAAACTTGTGTAGCAGTGATAAAATGTAATTGCCTACAATTTCACACCCACACTCGCCTCTGTTCGGCTGCAGAATTCCAGAGAGCTCGCTCCTCGACCGTTTTGCAATTTCATCACCATGGAATCACCCGCTCCTGAGGTATTCAGGCCTCACAGACGCTTGAATGAAATGTGTGGTGAATTCTCATCGTGATGCCATGAGCAGAAGCAGGCAGCGCTGCCATTAAGATTAATTAGGGGGTGAGGCCCACACTTTGGACCCGGCAGCAGGCTATGAATTATATTCTTAGTGCATTTTTCAAAGACTCTTTCTTCCAGAACATCTCCTGATTTTTTTTTCCGGCCATTCTGAAACCGTTGACTGCACATGTTGACTCAATTTTTTGTCTACTCTGAACACCTCTTTGAGATCAGCCAGGGTAAAAACCAGCACATTCTTCTAGCATCTTAAATAATCTGCAGGCATTTAGTTTACTCCAGTGGCTTCAGGGACATACTTTCTACACGGCCTCTGTAGGACCACTAGATACCGTCCCAGAAAATCATATTACTTTTCTGTTTGTAAGATCTCTGAGCTAAGAATGTCTTTTTACGTTCTTAAGTGATTGAAAAAAAAATCTTTTGTGACATGAAAATTATGTGAAATTCACCTTTCAGTGTCCATAAATGAAGTCTTGGTGGCACACAGCCAGGCCCATTCATTGTCCTATTGTCCATGGCTGATTTTGTGCTGCACAGGCAGAGTTGAACAGTGCAACAGAGATCATACAGCCTGCAAAGACTACGATATTCACTCCCCGGACCTTTGCAGAAAACATTTGCTAATCCCTGGTATGGAAGAGCAGGTGCCTCAGTGGGGACGGCTTTGGTCCCACCAAAGCTGAGCTGGTGTGTCTCTCCCTCAGTGAGGAGCTGTGTTTTTGCTGATGTCCACGAAGGTCATTTTGGTTTGACGCCCTCCAGTGGTGCTGGAGGCCGATATGAGTCAGGGCCCTACAGGACAACAAGGTTTCATCCCAGAGGGAGGGCCACGTGACATTGTCCTTTAAGACAAAGTCAAGGGGCCTCCAACCATGCACTGAGCGCGCTGGTGGCTTATTATTTGCCATTTATCACCATGCCTTGAATGTTCACCAAAGTGAAAAATAGTTTGCCAATGAAGTAAAGTGGAAAATTAGTTTCAGTTTTCCTCCTGCTGCAGGTAAATGCAGAAATTAAAAATGAAGGCTTTAATCACTGGTGTGTTTTCATCTTAGGCTGAGTCTTACCCACTTAAAAATTGGGGGGGCCCTTGCTTATTTTATTCATGAGGTAATTCTCGCAGGCCAATGAGAACTGTCCAGTGAGAAGGGGAAAATTCTTTTCTGTGTGTGTGGCTTTGCTCAAAAAACAAACTTAAGACCGTTGAGGAAATAATGGAGTGGTCAAGTAGAAGTATAAGATTTATTGTCAAGAGCAAGTACTGTAAACTGAAAATGTACACCTTCGGGCAGCCTGACTCTGTACAAGCTTCTTTTATGAGGGAAAATAGGCTGGAACTTTAAAAATCCAAACATCATGTGGTTCTCCAACGGGCTTAATTTGTGTATCAATTATAGATGACGTAATCCTGCATTTTCTCCGAAGCTGTTGAGGGTCTAATTTCAGTAGAATTCTCAACAAGCATCTTAAGCATGACCAAGAACTGTTGTTAATAAACTCCAGGTAAAATATTTCTAACTTGCTTACTCAAGGAAAACAACTCTCGATTAAGCTCATATAATAAAATGTCTTAACTTTGCCAGCTGGCATCATCTAAGAACCATGTAAGGCTTGTTGGTTGGTTGGTTTGTTGGTTGGTTGGTTGGTTTTTTAGCCATTGGACTGCTGTGTAGATACAGCAGAGATGATCCGACTTCTCTGGGACTCATCTTCAGACCAGTTCCACCAGGCCAATTCCACTGGCCCAGTTGCAACAGTTGCATGATGCTCTGCTAGGCTGTGGAGCAGAAGGTGGAAGAAGAGGAGGGAGGGAGGGTAGTGGGAATGGACCCGCAGCTCCTCTGAGGTCCTCCGAGGTGTGTGGATTTCCCTGGCTGCCTTCAGGGCAGGACTTTCCCTTGATGACTGAGAAGTGACAGATGACAGCAAAGATCATTGACAGAAGGGATATCAACCCTCTACATAAAATCTCAGCTGGGCCAGCCCAGTGGCATAGTGGTTAAGTTCACATGCTCTGCTGTGGCGGCCTGCGGTTTGTGAGTTCGGATCCTAGGCATGGACCTATACACCACTCAACAAGCCACGCTGTGGCAGCCTCCCACATACAAAACAGATGAAGATTGGCAGAGATGTTAGCTCAGGGACCATCATCCTCACCAAAAAGTAAAATAGACAAATTAAAAAAATTTTAAAAAATAAATAAAAGCTTAGCCGTATGGGGCCCGTAGAGACAAAACCTGGTATGGATTCCGCCACTTAAGGATGGATGCTCATAACAATGGAGCATCAGGAAATGTTGGAAACACCTTTATTGATTGTTTTAAAAATTTAAGAAAGCAAATAATCAGGAGCGATTTTCAAAATATTCAACAACTGTGGGGCACAGGCACTGATCTATGAGAATAAATGTGGCTAGAGAAAACCGGTCCAGACATCCCAGAGAATATTGGCCAAATACCAGTGGCATATAGTACTTTTAGAAAAATTTCTAAATAAATTACTTAATACAGGTATTTCTGGCTTAAAGAGGTGAATTTCAATTATGTAGAAAATCCACTTTTTGAGAGTGCCATGTTTCTCAATAATTCCAGTAATGAGATGGTTGCACTTCAGGGTCTCCACAGGTATGTGGCCATCAGTTTCCTCCACGTGGCCTGAGATAGTTCACCCAGCATTCACCCAATACCTGCCAGGTGTGGGCACTGAGCAGGGTCTTGGAAATACGGATCTGGGAGCCCACTGCTGTGTGGGGAAGAAGAGAAATGGACAGGTGAGTACTGATCAGTGTGAGCATGCCATAGGAGAGGCAAGCAAGGGGGATTCTGAGGACCACGGAGCAGAGGGGCCAACTCAGATGGAGTGGGAGCTCAGAAAAGACCTCCTGAGGCTGCTCAGAGGAGTCTTGAAGGACCAGTAGCCAGCAGTGGCCAGTCAGAGAAAGGAGGGGAGACCATGCAGACAGAAGAAACCACAGGTAAGGTGAGAGGGTGTGCAGCCGGTCTGGAGAATTTCAATAGCTCTTTAGTGGTGGATGAGATGAGGCTGGCCAGATGGGCTAGAATCAGGTTACAAGGAGTCTTACACATCAGGCTTCCAGTTTGAATTTCATCCTGAAGACAATGAGAAGTCTTTGAAGGATTTTTAAGGTGGAGGGGATGGTTTCCTGAGGTTCAAGTTTCTGTTTAGAAAGCTTCTTCTGGCAATGAGACTAGAGGCAAGAGACCAGTAATGAAGCTGGTAAAGTAATACAAGCCTAAGACGATGGTAGCCTGGCCTGGGATATTAGCAGTTGGGATTAATAAAACTGGATTTGACCCCGGGCAGGGCAAGGAGAAGGAGGCTGGGCAGATAGATCCCCCCAATCCAAGTGAAAAAAGATAGGCTCCTGATGTCAGGCCGTGAGAGCAAATGGGGAGATAAGAGAGGTAAGAAAGGGACTTGAGAGATGTTAGAAGGGGAACCAGCAAGACTTGGTCGTTGGCTGGGGGAGTGGAGGATGACTCCAGGTTTCTACACTGTCATTCCCCGAGAGAACTTGGAAGAAGGAGGAGTGAGGAGTAGTCATGTGGAGGATGTCTCCCCCTTCCCAACTTTATTCTCTTGTGATGGTAAAAGTCATACCTCTCTGACGCAGAAAATAAGAAAAGTGTGGGGGGCGGGGGAGAAAAGGAGAGAGGGTGAAGAAAGAGGCTGCCCATTCCTATCATACAGCAGAGAAAAGGAATCAATTGGAGCTACATGTGTTAACATGAATGAATCTCAATTAAATTGCTGAGCAGAAAAGGCAAGTTCTAGCAGGGAATAAACAGTGCAATACTATTTATAAACATTTGACAACATCAAAACAACACCACAGATTGCTAAAGGAATCATACATTTGTATAAAAGTAGATCATGGGAAGGACAGACCCCAAATCTAGGCCAATGTTTGCCTGAGAAGGCAATGTAATTGAGGAAAGCTACAATCAATATATAATCAGGGAAGAGATGTCAACTGTTTTGGTAACATTTACTTCTTAAGCTGAATTCTGAGTATGCTATTATGAAATTTGTTATTTATTATAACTCTGTATGTCTTAAATATGTCATGATTTTTTTTTTTTTTTGGTGAGGAAGATTCGCTCTGAGCTAACATCTGTTGCCAATCTTCCTCTTCTTATTTTTCGCTTGAGGAAGACTAGCCCTGAGCTAACACCTCTGCCAGGCTTTCTCTATTTTATATGTGGGTTGCCACCACAGCATGGCTTGATGAGTGGTGTAGGTCTGCTCCCGGGTTCTGAACCTGCGAATCAGGGCCACTGAAGCGGAGTGTGCTGGACTTAACCACTATGCCACAGGGCTGGCCCCTGTCATGATTTTTTAAAGTCATTGAAAACCCATCCCCTGAGAGCATCAGTTTAACATATTTTCTGGGAACAGCCTTATCTCTGCTCTTATGCTGAGAGCCTTCACAGAGATAGCCCCGATCCCCTTCAGAGTCAGGATTCCTGCTTGCACACAGGTTCCTTGTCTGGGGTCCTTGTTGGGGGTCCCCAGATGTATCCATGGTGTTTGACCCTCTTGTCTTCTGTGGGATCTCTCCCATGCCCTTCTCTTCAGAGATCACAAAACAAATTGAAGAAATTGGGTGTCTGAGTTGCCACTATCAGTTAAGACTCCAAAATCTGTGATTCAACCCAGTGGGAATGAACACGCAGACAACTTTGCCCCTAAAGGATTATTTGTTCTCACCTTGGGAGAGAAACCCACTACCCGGGAACCTGGTCTCATAGCTAACAACATGCTGCTGGTGTGTCATGCTTAGCTGGAGTGTTCCACAGCTTGGCTCATAAATTGAATTTCATTTTCAGAACTAGGATGAAATGAAGAAATAATTTCACATACTGTACACTTATTGAAATTATATCAAAATAAGCAATGAAGGAAAATTTCTCTTGGTAATATAATTTCAAGGATCATTTCATGAGCTTGCAGCTAGAAAGCATCTAGGTTTGATAACCACCGGGAAAGACTGTCTGTGCTCTATTTTGAGCGTGAAAGAAGAAGATGGTGTCACTTTGGTTTTCTTTGCTGAGTACACTCAATGTCTCTCCTCCCGGTCCCTGCTTCTGTCATTTTAGTACCTGCTGTTGATATTTTGCAGTCTTCCATATCACAAGTCATCATTTCTTCATCCTGATAGAGGACCAGAGATTATTATTGTGGGACATGGCATTCAACCAATGGTCCTTTGTGCCCATGCACTGGCATAAGTTGACTAAGTGCCTGGCAGCCAGCTGATTTTGATAATATCGGAAAGTAAAGATTCATTTATGATCTGATGCAGGCTGAGCCAGACATTTTCACCAGCTTTGGTTAACGCTAGGATGACTCACTTCACAAATTCACAGGCATCTACCAAAATTGTATAATTTCACAGAAGTTTTACAGCAGGTTAAAATGTGAAATTGACTCAGGCATAGACAGAATGATATCTTTGTGGAATGTAATCATTTCTCTCTATTTCTAAGAATGAGCACCTTCTGAAGTGAGCTAAGCGTTCATGTAGAGAGAGGGACTTCTATCTGCCTACTTCCATCGGCATTTCTGCGTGACGCTGATTTCACTTGCGTTGACCCAAGTGTGACTTTGAAGAGTTTGATTAGCTTATTTTAAACAGTGTATGATGAGACAGGTAAGTTACTGTGTCAGTCTCTTCCAATTCCTTCTCTATTTGGAAGCCGGTGCTTGGATCCTGCTGTATTTTATGTTCTGTTTATCGCTCCCCACCTCCTCTCCCTCCAAAGCCCAATCCATTTATCCTGTAAACACTGAAGGTTAACCCAAAGTCAAGCTGTGAATTAGTAAGAAATGAAATGCTGATGAGTCAGGTGGGACCAGCTCCATCACTGCCCCAACCTGCCTTATTTAATTTCCTGGTTTGAAGGCGGAGTCCTAGTGATAACATACAGATGACACATCTCGGGAGAGGTTGCTTCTTTTGTGTAGACCTCGATCTCATGGTCTTCCCCAAATAAAAGGGATATTCAGGGGAGATTTTCCAGTATTTTAAAAGACTCCCGAGGAAGGCGAGTGCTGTGAGAATTAGAGCAAGCAGCACGGTGCCCTGCAGTTCCCAGGTTATTTGATGTATCTGATTATCAGCTGTCCTCTGCATTCGCTTTCTTTCCTGTCTTGATGCTGGCTTGATTGTGCTGCACGTTTTGTTGAATATCTTGCCTAGGTATAATGAGCAGGGGGAGTCATTTGAAATAAAGGTGTCTTTGACTTCCATACTTGTTTTCTGAGACAAAAGGGAAAGCGGAAGTAGTTTTAAAAACTACTAAGTTAAAGTTTAAAAGGTACTGTATTGTTCCTGCAGTGTTTCTGGAGAAAACTGGTAGCAGGGGATGAAGTTGGGAAGGAATCCGTCATTGTGATAGTAAAATTAGCAAAAATGATATGTCACTAACTTTTTTGAGTGATTGCTATGTATCTTGTACTCTGTTTAGTGGGTTATTGTTATCATATATGTTGGGATATCACATACATGCAGCACAGCACACGGATGTTAGGTGTACAGCTTGATGTGTCTACTTCTATATACCGCCACCCAAATCAAGATGGAACATGTCCAGTAGATCAGAAGGCACCTCCAAGTTCCCTCCTCATTCATAACTACACTACACAGTAACCACTATTCTGACTTCTATTGCAATAGATTACTTTTGCCCATTGAACTTAATGGAAATGGAATCATGCAACCTATACTCTGGTATCTGGCTTCTTTTGCTTGACATTATATCTGAGATTCATCTATGTCCTAGTGTGTTTCGACAACCTAGTGTTCTTTTTCATAGCTACGTAGTATTCTATTGTGTGAATATACCACTGGTTATTTATCTGTTCTACTATTGGTGAACGCTTGGGTGGTTTCCAGGGTTTGGCTGTTAGGAACAAAGCTGCCACAAACATTCTTGTTTGTGCCTCCAGCGGACAACTTCATCCATTTCTCTTGGATATACTAGAAGTGGAACAGCTGCATCATAGGATAGGCACTGGATTTCTTTTAGCTCTGTGGACAAGGTCCAATAGTTTCCTAAAGTGGCTGTATCAGTTTACCCACACACTAGCAGTGTATGAGAGTTGTGGTTGTTCTGCATCTCTAAAATTTAGTATTGTCAAACATTTAAATTTTAGCTTTTCAGCAATGTTTTCTTAATTTAGTTATTCTGATGATTGATGTTGCGCCCCTGTTCATATGCTTATTGGACACTGAATATCTTCTTTCATGAAGTGCATTTTCAAGTCCTTTGCCTAGTTTTTTAAGTTGTGTTTTCTGCTTTTTTCTTATCGATTTGTAGGAGTTCCTCATATCTCGTAGACAAACTTATATGTACTACAGATATCTTTTCTCCATCTGTGGTTTGATTTTTCATTCTCTTAATGGTGTCTTTTGATGAATATAAGTTCTTGATTTTTCTGAAGTCCAGTTTATCCATCTCTTCTTTTATAATCCGAACTTTTTCAGACCTTTTTAAAGGAAATTTTTCCTGCCCCAATGTCATGAAGCTAGCTATTCTATGGTTTCCTCTTGAAGAATTACAGTTTGACCTTTTTAAATTTAGGTCTATGATTTGTCTGGAATTGATTTGTGTTTATGGTGTGAGGCAGGAATCAAGGTTTTTTTTTTTTTTTTTGTCTAAACTGATATCCATTTGGCCAGAACCATTTATTGGAAATATTTTCCTCCCCCTCCTGCACTGCAGTATCGTGCTGGGTGTTTTGCATGTTTCCTTTCATTTAATTCTCACAGTAACCCTAAGATATCGATACTGGTTCTACCCCTATCATGAGGAAGCTGTCCATGGAGCAAGAGCTCAGGGTCTGAGAACTTCACCCTCTGCCTTTGCTGCTCCCACATTTCCTTTCACACTGGGTAAATGATATGACAAGGTGGGAGGGGAATGCCACTTAATCAGATTGCGGGGTGGTGGGGATTGTATTGCATTTCAGGTGAGTGTCTTTAGCCCCACTGTCTCCGTCTCAGGGCTCAGTTCAGCCTCAGCTCAAAGCAGACGTGGCGATTTCTCAGCATTGAAGAAGTAAACTCTGGTGAGCATACTCTGGAGAAGAGTCTTCTTCGGGTTGAGCAGCCCTTGAAGGCGCAGCTGGGTTCCACCCTTGCAGGGAGAACACCTCCATAGGGGACCAGTCCTTCCCTATTTGCCAGGAGGACTTCCTTGACTGAACACGCCCAGTTCTATTGAAGCTGTGTTTCCTCGGAATTTGTGGACCAGTGTGGAGATGTCAAGGTGGAGGCTTCTGTCCTGGGACTGGCTTTAACAAAGACAAAGGCAGACCACATTTAGCGCTACCATCAGTGCCCTGAGGCACTTGAGGGTAACAAAGGCAAATCCTTCATTTGTTCAACAAATACCTATTGAATATATACTATGTGGTTCTAGGTCCTGGCAAAACGGCGGTGAACAAAACAGATGGGGACTCCTGCTCTCAAGGAGCTTACGTTCAAAGAAGAATCTTGTAACAAAGGTGCTTTCAAGCTGGTGAACCTAAAGCTTTTTCATTTAAAGATCAGTTGAACTTTAACCAGCTTCTCTACCCTCACTGGCATCTCAATTGACAACCTAGTTCTTCTAGGTTATAACCCCAGGCAGTCTTCCAGTTTCTCACCTATTTTCTAGTAATTTTTGCTTTATCTCCAAAGATTGGAAAATGGAAAGAGTAGCTTGAAAGGCCTTGGAAAGGCAGTGGGTCTTCTCTCGTTCTAGTGGGTGAATTCAACTGTAGATGTTACTGTTTGTGGTTACTACCAGTCAACTGACACATAGCTGTCCTCTTCACTTCTGTGCAGGCCTTTTCAAGATTGCCCCCAGCAAGAGTACAGGGCCCTCCTTATCAATAAGGAAGCCGTTTTTGGACTTAACCCTGCAAACTACTGGTTCCTGTTCTCCTGGATGTTTTTCCTGGAGACATTATATCTAATATCTCAAGTGGAACCTGTGGCCTAAGACATGAATTTGGAGAAATTGTCCGCGTATATGCTCCTTGAATCTGCTGAAATACAGCAGGTTGCTTTTAACAAGGATGTTTTCTTTCTCTTTATTGATCTTTCGTTTTTCTGCCTCAATTTTTTTTTTTGCCCTGGTCCCCCTATATACTACTTTATTCCATGAGTTGAATCCAGTATGTGTTAATGAGGCATTTATCATGTAAAAGGCTAGGATACGTACTGAGGGAAAGACGAATCAATAGGATCCCATACTTGGCCCAAGGAGTTTCCAATCCACTGGGGAGGAACCCATATACCATCAACTATTGCACCAAGCGAAGTGGACTGAATTTCCACCGAGGTGGTGGTAGCAGCGGAGAAACAGTTACTAGTTATTAAGCATTTATTATGTGCTAGGCACCCCGTGGGCATGTTGCACATGTTCTCTCTAACCTCAGGGCAGCCGTTCAACGTAAATTTGATCAGCCCTCTTTTGCAGAACCGAGGCTTGGAAGGGATGAGTGACATACTCAAGGTTTGCAGCTGCCACATGAAGAGCAAAGACTTAAATCCATGACCCCCTGGCCCCCAGGCTGATTCTGCCCTCCCCTCCCCATCCCTTACTCTGAAAGAGAGAAAACACAGGCAGGGCCAGATGAATTCTCATTTAGAGAAAGGCAGTGACGTTGGAGATGTTCACAATTAAATTTTTTTTATTTTGAAATAATTGTAGGTTCACCTGTAGCTTTAAGAAATAATACAGAGATGTCTCATGTCCTCTTCGTCCTGTTTCCCCCTAATGGTAACATCTTACAAAACCACAGTACAATATCACAGCTATTATACTGATGGTGATACAGTCAAGAAGTAGAACACTTCCATCACCGCAAGAATCCCTCCTGTTGACCTTTTATAGCCACACCCACTGCCCCCTCCCCCACCCCCTAACTCCTGGCAACTACTTATTTGTTCTCTCTTTCTCTCATCTTGTCATGTCGAGCTTGTTATATAAATGGAATCATACGGCATGTCGCCTTTTGGGATTGGCTTTGCACTCTAGTGCAATTCTTTGGAGATTCATTCAGGTTGTTGCTTGTATCCATAGATCATTGCTTTTTACTGCTGTGTAGTGTCCCATGATGTGCGTGTACCACAGTTTGCTTAACCAACCCTCCGAAGGACATCTAAGTTGTTTCCAGTTTGTGGCTCTTATGAATAAAGCCACTAGAAACATTCATGTGCAGATTTTTGTGTGAACACAAGTCTTTGTTTCTCTGGGATAAGTGCCCAGAAGTGCAACTGGTGTGTCGTATGGTGTTGCATGTTTAGCTTTTCAAGAAGCTACCAAACTGTTTCCCAGAGTGGCTGCAGCATTTTACGTTCTCACCAGCAATGTATGAGTGATGCAGTTTTTCTGCTTTCTTGCCAGCATTTGGTGTGGTCATTATTTTTTATCTTAGCCATTTGATAGATGTGTAGTGGTATCTCATTGTGATTTTAATTTGCATTTCCCTAACGGAAAATGATGCTGGACATCTTTTCACACGCTTGTTTGCCATCTGTATATGCTCATTGGTGAAATGTGTCTTCATGCCTTTTGACCATTTTTTAATTGGATTGTTTGTTTTTCTTACTGTAGAGTTTTGAAGCTTCTTTATATACTCTAGGTACTAGCCTTTTGTTGGATATGTGGTTTGCAGATATTTTCTCTCATTCTGTAAGTTGTCTTTTTCTTTTCATCTTTTAAACAAAGTCTTCACAGAGGAAAATATTTTCATTTTGATGGAGTCCAGTTTATCACTTTTTCCTTTTATGGATCATTCTTTTGATGTCAAGTCTAAGAACTCTTTGCCTAGCCTAGATCCTGAAGATTTACTCCTGTTTTTCCCCTAAAATATTTATAGTTTTACATTTCATATTTAAGTTCACAACCCATTTTGAGTTAAGTTTTGTATAAGGTGTGAGACTTAGATCAAGAATAATTATTTGCCCTATGAATGTCCAATTGTTTCAGCACCATTTGTTGAAAAGGCTATCTTTCCTCCACTGAATTGCCTTTGCATTTTTGTTAAAAGTCAGTTGAACATATTTGTGTGGGTCTATTTCTGGGCTCTTCGTTCTCTTCCATTGGTATATGTGTCTGTCCATCTGCTAGTACCACACTGTCTTGATTACTGAAGCTTTATAATAAATCTTGAAATCAGGTAGATTGGTTTCTCCCACTTTATTCTTCTTCTATAAAATTGTTTTAGCTATTCTAGATCATTTGTATTTCCAGATAAATTTTAGAATCGTCTTGTCTATACCTATAAAAAATCTTGCTGGGATTTTGATAGGAATTGTGTTAAGCCTGTATATCAATTTGGGGAGAATTTATATCTTTACTATATTGAAACTTTCAATCCATGAACACGGAATGTCTCCCCATTTATTTAGATTTTCTTTTATTTCTTTCATCAGTGTTGTGTAGTTTTCAGCACACAAGCCCTGTACATGTTTTCTTAGATTTATACCTAAAGATTTCATCTTTTTAAGCAATTATAAATGGTATTGTAATTCTTTTGATATTCCTGTGTTCATCATTAGTATATAGAAACACAATTGGTTTTTGTATGTTTATGTTGTGTCCTGCAACCTTGTTGAACTCACTCATTAGTTCAAGGAACATTTTGTAGATTCCTTGGGATGTTCTATATAGACAATCGTGTTGTCTGCAAATAGGGCTAGTTTTACTTCTTTAATTCCAGTCTGTATGACTTTCATTTCCTTTTCTTGCCTTATTGCACTAGTTAGAATTTCCAGCATTATGTTGAACAAGAATGGTGAAAGCAGACATACTTGCCTTATTACTGATCTTAGGGGAAAAAGCATTTGACAAAATTCAATACCCATTCATGATAAAAACTCTCAGAAAAATCAATACAAATCTACAGAAAGCCTAAAACTAACATTATGCTTAATGGTGAAAGATAATGTTTTTGCTAGCCAAATTATGTATTCAGTATTTGGTGGTAGTTTTCAAGGAATTTGTCTATTTCATCTCAGTTGTCAAATTTATGTGTGTAGAATTGTTTGTAGGACACAAATAACATATTCCCTTATTATTCCCTTATTATTCTCTTGATGTCTGCCAGGTCTGCAGTGATAGCTTCCTGTTTTATTCCTGATATTGGTAATCTGTTCCTTTTCTCTTTTTTCTTTTTCTTGTTAGAAGTTTGTCAACTTTATCGATCTTATCAAAACAGCAACTGTAGTTTCATTGATTTTTTCTATTGTTTTTCTGTTTTTCATTTCATAGATTTCTGCTTCAGTTTTGTTATTCCCTTCCTTTTGGTGCTTTGAGATTAGTTTGCACCTTTCCTAGTTTCTTGAGGTGGGAGCTTATATTATTGATTTGAAACGTTTCCTCTTTTCTACCATATGCATTTAATGCTATAAATTTCCCTCTCAGCACTGCTGTGCCTGTGTCCCACAAATTTTTATATGTTGTATTTTCATTTTCATGCAGTTCACAGTATTTTCTCAATTTTCCTTGAGACTTCCTCTTTGACTCACTGATTATTTAGAGGAATGTTGCTTAGTTTCCAAGTGTTTGGCAGTTTTCCTGTTATTGATTTCTAATTTGACTCCATTATAGACAGAAATCACACTAGATATAATTTCAATTCTTTTAAATGTGTTGATGTTTGTTTTATGGCTCAGGATATGTTGTATTCTGGTATATGTTCCATGGGCACTTGGAAATCGTGTATTTTCTGCTGCTGTTGGGTGCACTGTTCTATAAATGTCAATTAGATCCTGTTGGTTGTTGGTGGTGTTGAGTTCTTCTGGATCACTAATTTTCTGTCTTGACAGAGGGATATTAAAATCTTCACGTGTAATTTCAGCTTTGTCTACTAATGCTTTCAGTCTATCACCTTTTGCTTCACATATTTTCCAGCTCTGTTGTTTGGAACATACACATTTATGATTCCTGTCTTCTTGGTAGATTGACTCTTTTATCATTATATATTGTCCTTATCTTACTCTGGTAATTTTCTTTACTCTGAAGTCTACTTTATCTGATATTAATAAAGCTACTCCTGCTCTCCTTCAATTAATGTTTTCATGAAATATCAGTTTCCACCCTCTTACTTTCAATCTGCCAGTATTCACATATTTGAAATGAGTTTCTTGTAGACAGCGAATGGTTGGACCACATTTTCTAATTCACTCCTTGACCCTCTGTCTTTTTTTTTTCTTTCAGTTTTTTATTTTTATTAAGATTATGATAGTTTACAACCTTGTGAAATTTCAGTGGTACATTATTGTTAGCCATGTTGTAGGTACACCCCTTCACCCTTTGTGCCCTCCCCCCACCCCTCCTTTCCCCTGGTAACCACCGATCAGTTCTCTTTGTCTATATGTTAACTTCCACCTATAAGTGGAGTCATACAGAGTTCGTCTTTCTCTGTCTGGCTTATTTCACTTAACATAATACCCTCAAGGTCCATCCATGTTGTTGTGAATGGGACAATTTTGTCCTTTTTTATGGCTGAGTTGAACCTCTGTCTTTTAATTTGTGTATTTAGACCATTTGCATATAACGTAATTATTGATATGTTAGGGCTTAAGTCAGCCGTTTTGTTTATTGTTTTCTGCTTGTTCTCTATGTTTTTCATTTCTCTGTTTTCTTTTCCTGACTTTCTGTGAGTTACTTCAACAATGTTTAGAATTTCATTATGATTTAATGATAGCGTTTTTTGGTGTGTCTTTGTATAGCTTTTATAATGCTTACCCTAGGTATCAAGTATTAGGTGTGATACTCTAGCTATTGCATTGTATATATACGTGGTATGTGTATATATATCACATTAGTATACAATGCAAATGTAAATGGTCTAAATACACAAATTAAAAGATGGGTTCACAGAGTAGATTATAAAACATGACCCAACCCTTTGCTATTTACAAGAAACTCACTTCAAATACAACAATATAGGCAGGTTGAAAGTAAAAGGATAGAGACAGATATATCATATAAAAATTAATTGAAGGAAAACTGGAGTAGCTAAACTAAATACATACATGCATATATATATATGTCTACATATAATCACAGTCTCTTGATGTCATCATTTAGCCAGTTCAAGTAAAGTACAGAAACTTGCCCTCCCTTACATCCCTTTACCCTACGCCATTTGTAATATAATTGTTTAAATACTTCCCTTACATACATTTAGAAGCACAGCAGGCAGTGTTACAATTTTTACTTCAACCGTCAAACACAATTTACAAAACTCAAGAGGAGAAGGAAACCCTACTGTATCTACTATCCTTTTGCTCACTGTGTTCTTTCTTTCTTGATGTTCCAAGTTTCTTTCTTTTATCTTTTCTTTTCTATTTAGAGAATTGCCTTTAGCCATTCCCTTGGGGTGGGTCTGATGGCCACACATTCTCTCAGTTTTGGGGTTTTTTTTTTCCATCTCAGAATATCTTGATTTCCCCTTCATTCCTGAACCATATTTTCGCTAGGTATAGGATTCTGGATTGAAAGTTCTTTTCTTTCACCACTTGAAATATATTGTGTCACTTCCTTCTGGCCTCCATGGTTTTAGGAATTCCAGTAAATGGATTTAGCAAGGGAAGAAAGAGACCACTATTTAAATATTATGAGAAATTTCTGCTTCCAGGTTTATTAGCTATCTTTGGATCACAGGCAATGGATAGAGTTAAGCCTGAAATAGTCATAGTATATTGGTAAGAATAAGTGAATAATTTCAAAGGTTTCTTTATCAGTGACCAAAAAAAGCGAAGCATTTGTGTCATTCACTTGGCCTGCAAGTTATGGTGCCTTCTTTAACATAATGAAAGAGGAGGGACAAGGAATTAATTAAGGCCGAAGAGATAACTGGACCATGAGGGGTTAGACTATAAGAAAACCAACCATAGTTTGTACATTTTGTATCCGAATAATAGTCTATGGGAGATTTTTACTATGCTCAATCTCATCTCATGTCCCCTGGGTCCCAGGGGTGGGGACCTGGCTCTGGTGAGAGATCAGAGGGAGGCCAGTGTGACTAGGTGCACAGAGATGAAGGAGGGTGTTAGAAGTGCGGTCACACCCTCTGAGGTGGCACGGGCCACAGGGAAGTGGAGGTGCAGTATGCATGACCTCAGCTGGGCTATAAGTCACTTTCATGCACAGGACAACATGCACCACATCTTTTAAATAATGGGTAAAAAAGCCTTTATTTCTTCTAAAACTGACTTTGGTATTTAAAAATAATTTAAACCTAGACTACAAATTGACTTCAACATTGTTCACCCTGATCAAGAAGGAGGGAAAGATACTAAAAATCACCAGATCATCAAAGAGCGTCCACCCTTTTGGGAGTGCATGTAGTGGGATCGATAGGGCAAGGCAGGGGCATTACGCCATCCGGAAAGAATGGGTTTCAGAGTAACTCTCCCAGGCCATGCATTATGCCATTATTCACTCACCTCACTTAAGAAAAATCAATTCTGCTCCAGCATTGCCTGGTGGCTGTGTAGTTTCTCTCCCCCTGACTCCAACATTCCTCTTTATATTCATTTAAGGTAATCTTTCTAAAAGCTCCACTGACAAAAGGGAGACCCCGAATGTCACAAATTCTGTTGACTCTTTAAGTGGAAAGGAAAACAAGGTTCTCACACATGCTTTCTTGGTGGAGAATACAGCTTGTGGTTTATTTTTGAAAAGTGAGCTGTACGTGAAGCACTGTGCAGAGAAACGGGTGTTATTTCAAACGATGACCCCCCCCAGCAGGGGGTGTAGTGTGCAGAGGAAGATGAGGCCGAATCCCAGAGACAGACGATTGATCCGGTGGGGATGGGAAACCGACTCACATCCAAGGATGGGCTTTGCCAGACCCAAAGAACATGGCGGATTGTTTCCTACGACATCCATAGCCATGCCTGTGAGCACCTTCAGATGCACAGTTGCAGACCTGTGAGGGCAAATGTACTTCACGGAACTCACCAGCTGGGGCCCTTGGGCCAGGTTCATCACACACGAGTATTTGGGTAGGCCCCAGGAGTCTTGTTTTGGTTGTTTACTTTGAATTAGTTGACAACATTAAAAAATTGAGAAATTTCAAATAAAAATTCAGTCATAGAGTTTCTCTTAAAAAAAACTAGAAGGTCTGGCAACAGCAGACCTGTGCTTCCATCCCGTGAACTGAGAAGCACCCACCCCTGGGGGGGCACTCTGATGTGCCCAGCCCCACCCAGCCTGCTTTCCACTTCCCCAGCACCTGTTGGCTTCTGTCGGCATGTCATTTCTCGACCCTAGCGTACAGTGGAGGTGAGATGATAGCCTTGAAGCTTGAGTCACAGCACGCTTAGTCCTTCAGGGAAGGTCAAATTGGCATCAGCTTTTGGAGTGTCCTCCACCTCTTACATTTGAGAAAGGATTTTCTTGAAAGTAATGGCACTGCTAAGGAAAATTGATCTTTCTTTCCAACAGTGTATTTTCTAGAGAACAGACAGGGGATGCTTAAACATACGTGCTAGTGGTAGAGAGCTCAGGCATGCAGAACTGAAATCTGTGATCCCCGGGGAGAAGCATATTAGTCTTGGTCTCAACCATGAGGCCTGGGCCCAGTTTCAGGGAACAGGGTGATAGCCAGCTTCCACGTGGACTGAGAGGTGACAGGAAGGGCTCCTCTGGGTGGTCAGCCTGCCCACAGTGCCCCTTCTCTGTTCTCTGTAGTACCTGTGCCTGCAGCTGCCAGAGCCCTCATCACATTGCATTATATAAAACTGTCTATGAATTAGTTACCTCTCCTTCCAGAATGTCAACCCCTTGAGTACCTAATTATATCCACATTTACCGCACGCTAAGATGTGCCAGATGCAGTGCCAGGCACTTCACCTGAGTTAACTCGTTGTGTTCTTTCAATGACCCTTTGAGGCAGGTGCGTGTAGCACCCCCACTTTCCAGAGGAAACAGCCAAAGTGCAGGGACACCTGATTATTCTCAGCAGGCAGAGCCAGCAAGTTTGAATATTTACAAGTTCGTTGAAGTGTGTCTAAGCAATGTAGCACTTGAATGATTTAATTTTTATTACAACCACTTTATGGAACTACATATTATCCATTATTTGTGTAAATTATATATTTTTACACTTTTATTGCTGTACGGAGTTGTTTACACAAATCGCACATATGTCATTTATGAGTGACTTCAGGGATGTTCAAGGGCAATTTGAGACCAAATGGTCCTTCCGTTTCTTCTTTGAGGCTCTCAACAAAACCAACACCACCCATATGCCAGATTTTTATTCTTTATTTGTTTCATTTTTTAAACAAATAAAGTATCAGTGAACATACACATCTACCTTGGGGCACACGTGGAACTGAATCCTGTAAGTGAAATTGATGGGTCACAGGTACGGGCATTTTAAATTCTGACAGATATTGCCAAACTTCCCTCCCCAGATGCTCCACCTGTTTACGTGCACAAGTTTTACACTTTACGGATTGTGCATTGAGAGAACTCACTTTCCCACATTCTAACACTAGATTTTTATAGATGTGTGTGTTTGCCAAACTAAGGAAAAGATAAAGGATCTCATTGTTGATTTTTAATTGAGGTGAAATGCACATAACAAAAAGTTTAACCATTTTAAAGTGAACCACTCGGTGGCATTGAGGACATTCACAATGCTGTGCAACCCCCTCCTCTGTCCAGTTCCAACACTTTTTCATCACCCCGAAAGGAAACCCTGTTCCATTAGGCGAATCCCTAGCAACCACTAATCTGCTTTTCCTCATTGTGGATTTACCTATTCCAGACATTTCACATAAAGGGAATCGTACAATATATGACCTTTCATATCTGGCTTCTTTTACTTAACACGAGCTTTTCAAGGTTCACCGTGTTGAGTAGGTGTCAGTACTTCCTTCCTTTTTATGGCTGAATATTATTCCATTGTATATATGTGCAACACTTTGCTTATCCATTCATTAGTTGATGGACATTTGGGTTGTTTCAACCTTTTGGTGATTGTAAATAGTAATGATATGAACATTTGTGTACAAGTATTTGTTTTCAATTCTTTGGGATATATATAACAGAATACGGTCATACGGTAATTATATGTTTAACTTTTTGAGGAATAACCAAACTATTTTCCAGAGCATCTGGACTAGTTTACAGTCCCACCGGCAATGTACAACACTTTCCATTTCTCCACATCCTCGCCAACACTTGTTATTTTCTGGGTTTTTTGTTTGTTTGTTTATTTTGTTTTCTTTTAGGTTTAATTATAGTCGTCCTGGCCCATATGAAGTGATATCTCATTGGGGTTTTGATTTGCACTTCTTTAACTGCTAATGATGTCGAGCATCTTTTCATGTGCTTCTTGGCCATTTGTATAGCTTCTTTGGAGAAATGTCTACTCAAGTTCTTTGCCCATTTTTAAATTGAGTTGCTTGTCATTTTGTTGCTGAGTTGTAAAAGTTCTTTCTATATATTCTGGATTCTAGATTGTTATCAGATACATGATTTGCAACTATTTTCTCCCATTCTGTAGTGTGTCTTTTCACTTTCTTGATAATATCCTTTGTTGTACAAGGTATTATTATTATTTAAACATTGTTTTAATTTGTATTTCCCCAATTGCTAAAGAGCTCCAGCATGTTTTTAATGTCTATTTTATTTAAAGTGAAAATTATCCCATTGTATTTATTTTTCCATGAAACCCATGTTCAAACCATTTACTTGCTTTTCTTCTAATCATAAAAATTATTATTATTTTGGTGAGAAAAATTGTCCCTGAGCTAACATATGTGTCAATCTTCCTCTTTTTGCTTGAGGAAGATTGTCACTGAGCTAGCATCTGTGCCAGTCTTCCTCCATTCTATGTGGGACACGGCCACAGCATGGCTTGATGAGTGGCATGTATGTTCACACCTGGGCTCCGAACCCATGAATCCTGGGGCTGCTGAAGCAGAGTGTGCCAACCTAACCGCTATGCCACTGGGCCGGCCCCCGTAAGTGTCACTTTTATAGCCTGGGTATTAATCCTTTTAATATTTTCTTCTAGTCTGTTACTTGTCTTTTAATTTTGTTTGTAATAACATTTGTCATATAAAAGTTACCCATTATTTTTTAGTTTAATTGTTAATCTTTTATGGTCTCTGGATATTTTGTCTTCTTTAAGCTTAAAGACTTCCAATATTATAAAAACTATTCTTCTATTATTTTTTTAATTTCACTTTTTTATGTTTACACCTTTAACCCATTTTAAATTTAGTCTTGTGTATGGCTTTAAATATGGACCTTAACATTATTGTATCCTCAAATGGATTCCTAGTTTTGGATGCTATCTTATTTCCTTTGATTTAAAATGTCCTAGTCATAATCTGAATTCCCAAATGCACACAGGTGTCTTACTCTGTGTTTTATTACATTGATTGATTAATTTCTTCCTTTGCTGAGGCCACACTGTTTTAATTAACAGAGCGTTAGAGTAAGTTTTCATGCATCGTGTGGCAATCTGCCGCTCTTACTGCACGTTATTAAATTGTCGTGGGTAATCTTATGCATTCTCTCTGCCATAGACATTTATGACTCAGACTGTAAATTTTTATTTTATTATTTTATTTACTGTTTTTTTTATTAAATTGGAATTTATAAATTCATTTGGACAGAACTGACTTCACAGTTCTGACTTTTTCAGCCAGAAACATGTCACGCCTTCCTTCCTTCATTTCCTTCAGTATACTTCTGTAGTTTTCTTGACAGAGGTCTAGCATATTTCATGTGAGATGTGTTCCTGGATGTTTTATAGTTGTCTTGCCATTGTTGATTTATTTTCTCCTGATGTTTTCTAATTGATTAGTGCTGCTCTTTATGAAAGTTATTAATTCTTGAAGGTTGCTTTTGATTGTCATTACATTAGATTAATTAATCTAGATTAATTAAATTAGAACTACCAGCTCTCCTATTAGTACTAATGGTTTTCAGCTTAGACCCTCAGGTTTACAGGTAGATAGTCATATCGTCTGAAATAAGGAGAGTTTTGGCTCTTCCATTCCAGCTCCATGCCTCCTACTTCTTTATCTTACTGTGTCGGCAGCACCTCCATGATCTTAGGAATGCTTGTTTTCTTCTCAGCTTCAAAAGTTTCATTGTTTGGCATTTCAGATTTTGTCACAATAACTCTCATATGTGAAATTGCAAAGAAATCCAGAAGTCATGTAACATGTTTAGTAACTGCATGCTGGAAAAGATTTAACTCAAGCTTTTCCAAAGATAGAGGTCTTCAGAATTTTGCCCGTTTTATAAAAATCACAAAAGGAGCATTTTATTTATTTTGCTTCATTAAAATTTTTTAAATCATGTTTTAATATTTGATCATTTCACTTACACTATATTTATGGAATGAATTTATTTCTACAGCAGTTGGCTGAAGGTCTGTGTGAATAGAAGAGTCATTAAAATGCATGTATTTATATGATCTCACCTTTTAAATAATGTAGCAGCTGGAGGTGGCTTCCTTGATAGGAAACCTTTGCCCCTGTCATAAAACACTGCTGCAGAGACGCCTGTTAACGACAATGAATCCTCGCTCACCCTCCCCACTGTGTTTAGTTTCCCAAACATGACGACCTTGTTTGTAGTATAAACACAACTTCACCTGCCTGTGATGAGTTCAGCCTGTCTCTGTTGTGGAATGGAACCCTGTGGTGGATTTTTTTTTACTTCATTCACAACAGTTTTACTTTTCCCACTAAATGCACTAATGCAAACTACAATAGAGTCACTGAGTATTTCAAAATGTGAAAAATGCTTCCGAAATGCCCCGCTGCGCCACTGGCGTGGAAAGGTGCCTCCTCGTCGCCTTGCTCAGCTCTGGGACTGCGGGAGCTGCCTCCAGGCTCTTTCTCCCCGTGGCCCTAGAGACACGGAGATTTAATAAACTTCAAAGCTAATTTCACTCCAGGCTCAGCTTTCTGCAGCAGAATTCTCTTGCCCATCAGCCAAGGACCTGTTCCTGGCTTCAGCTCAGCTGGCAATAGGCCTCCTATCAACATGGTAAATATTTCCTTGTGCCTCGGCTCTTTGGGTTTCCCTGCCCTGGTTGGCACTTAGCTCTGCTGTTAGTTACTGTGGGAGGAAACCCCTCCCTGTGAGGTGACGGGAAGACGTCTACAATGAGCAGAGGGAGACCAGCAAGGGGGTTAGGGGTGTGAACTTCTGTGGCATTCCAACTTGAGTTTGAATTCCAGCTCCTTTGCTCGGGAGCTGTGGGATGTCGGACAAGTTACTCCATTTCTCTAAGCCACAGCTTCCTTATTGTTAGCTACAGTGAATCATATACGGGGCTGCAGTGATAGCTAAACGAGACAGGGAAGTGGTACCCTATGGCAGTGTGTGGAAAGTGGGAGACATCAGTGTGAGTTTCCCAGGGCTGCCGAAACAAAGTACCACACCCTGGCGGGGCTTAAACAACAGAAATGTACTCTCTCAACGTTCTGGAGGCTGGGGGTCCAACAGCAAGGTGTCGGCAGGGTGGGTTCCTTCTGAGGGCTGTGAGGCAGAAGCTGTTCCGTGCCTCTCCCTTGGCTTCTGGTGCCTTGCTGGCAATCTTTGACGTTCCTCGGCTTGTCGAAGCATCACCCGGATCTCTGCCTTCACCATCACATGGCATTCTCCCTCTTCTCCTGGTGCATGCGTTTATGTCCAAATTTTCCCTTTTTATAAGGACACCAGTCATACTGGATTTGGGCCCACCCCAAAGACCTCACTTTAACCTCTGGAAGGACCCCATCTCCAAATAAGGTCATTCTGAATTCCTGGGGGTTAGGACTTCAACATGAATTTTCCGGGGGGACACAATTCAACCCACAATATTCAATAAATATTATCAATTTCAAAATTTTCGATAATAAATCGAAACCTGGAGAATTGCCTCCAGATGAAAAAGACAGCAGCTTCTTTGCCAGGCCATGGACTTTCTTGAGTATCCAGAGAACTCTTTAGAAGGAAAAGAGTAAATTTCTGTTAAGCCGAGTTGCAGGGGGACTTGAAAAGTGGTGAGGAATCCCAGGATCTTAATCTTAGAGGAAAACAAGCTGTGCAGCTTAGACATGAGGCTTTTGTGCTCATCTGTCACTGGGAGAACACCCAGGGAGGAAAGAGGGGTGCTCCCTGCGAAGCGCTTTGCTTTGGCAGCTGCAGGCAATGGCTGCATCTATTAAAGATGTTCAGTTTCACAGGAGCCAGGTAACAGGCGGGAGTTTTGGGGGGCCGAGTTGCTAGGCAACAGCTTTCTCATTTCCTGGGAAAGCCATGAACCATCTCATTCCCCTCGTCTGAACGTCTCTTCTTTGGTAAAGGCTACGTTTAGAGAATTGATGACAATTGAGAGCTTTCTTTTTTTTGCAGGGGGAAGCATGTGTATATGTAATCAGTTCACAAAATCTAAACATGATGCCCTCCTCTTGGAAGTGGCATGGTTGACATTTTCTTTGTTGCTCCTTGCCTATTTTTCTTATTGAATTGTGTGCGGGCATCAGGGTGGTTTGGCTATCGGTCCTTAGCAGCAGAAGTGGAAGTTAAGGATCTGTGGACTGCAAAGTTGAGGTGTGATATGGAGCCTTGCTCCTTTACTTTCAAATTTCAAGTGCTAGTGATAAAAAAGCAATTACCTGTTATCTTTTATTGGAAAAGAAGATAAGCGCCAAACCCACTTACATCCCTCTTTATTTTTACCTTCCTGTGTTTGTTTAATCTCAGGCGGTCCTATTCCAGCTTCTGAGGGCTTGGCAGGGTGATGGTAGACTTGCCAAATCCAGCCCTTGGAAGATTTTTGTTTCAGGGGAAACACGAAGGCCATGATAAGGACCTCAAGCCTCCTTGCCCAGCCAGGCCTCTCTGGCGGCAGGATTTTTAGGGCTGCCTTTGACCAGAAGGCATTTTTATCAGACTCAGGCAGGGCTCTGAAAGAATTCAAGGGCAGTTTTGTCAGTAAGAACACAAATATGGCTTTCTGCACTGGTCTGTGGTGGGCGGTCTGGGTGTTGATGGCACAGGTCTAGCACAGAGAGCAGGCACTCGGCACGATGGGTGCAATCTTCACTCTTTCCTTGGACAGATCGAGACTAGGGCTGATCGCTGAGAGTGGCCGTGAGATGGTCTTAGGCACGTCTGCCACCGCATATTTACTGTGCCACTACCCCAGCCACCTCTCTCCTGACTTCAAGGTTGTATCAAGACCCACGTCACAGAGGGAGGATGTTCTGTGCTCAACAGTGGGACCCGTTGTCCCCAGCTGAGGACCTGGTTCCGGAAGTCAGTGCACACTCATTCCCAGGGCAGCACCACTGCAGAGGTCCCTTGCAGAAACCTGTGACATGCAGAGTGGGCTTGCTCTCTCTCTGGCCAGGATCCTCTTGTAACCACAATGACCCCTTAGGGGCTGTACCTTTGTTCCACGTCAGTGGGGAGAAAAATACCAATCAAGATTCTGCTCCACCTGTCACCTAATGGTGGGTTCTGTAGTGACAGCTCAGGTTGTTCTTGGAGAAGAGAAACCACCGGCAAAGATTCTAATACTTACACCTGATGTGGCCCTGAGCCTGCGCGCACTAAAAGTTTAAGGGCAGCCGTGCTTCATACGGGGTTTTTATGACTCATTGTTATTCATGCTGTGTTCCCTAATGAGGATGTTCCGAAGGGAGAGTCCTGACTGCGCGAGGCAGGAGGAGGCAGTGCTTCTCTGTTGCCTGCTAAAGAAATAACCATATTTTCTCCACATTTATTTCTAATGGGAAGATGTAAGACAGATTAAAGGAAAATGAAAAAAATCGCAAAGTTATTTTTAAAAAAATCTCTGTATATATAGTCAGAAAGCCTGCTGCTGTGGGTTTAAATTGAATACTTTTCTTGCTATTTCCTTTACATCCAGGAATTTCAAACAATGCAGTTGATTTATAGAGATCTGCGCACAATTTCATGTTTTGCAATCTCGTAGCAGGAATCTATTAAGAATGTTGTGATATGTTTGGGGATCTGTTTAGAAATTTCCGGGACTGAGGTGAAAATATGTGGCCCTTCACATGAGCGTGATCTCAGACACTCTGAGCAAGCCACCTGGGCATCAGCTCCTTCACTGACAAGGTGGAAGTGGCCTGTTTTTGCTCCCAGGAGGAAGGAAAGTGCTATTATGGGTGGCTGTGGCTTTCACAGAGGCTTGCCATGGGAAACAGCTGTGTGCAGACCTGGCTGGGGTGTTGAAAGGCAGTGCCATGTCCCCACGGTGTGGGTGCAAGATGAACAGGAGCTTCCCAAGAGTCCCAGCTCACCAGTTCCTCCCCGTTTCTGTCAATTCGCTCAGGGGTAGGGGAAGCAGAATAAAAATGATGACAACAAGCAAACTTGGAATTCATTTTAGGAATTTGGACATTCTTAGTAGAAAAATGAAAGTCGTATGGACCCGGTGGCATTATCATCTTTTCTTCCTTTGAGAGTGAAAGAAAGATAAAAGAGCTGGATATGTCTCTTGGATCTTGGTTTATAGCACCAGTGATACTCCTATGAAAGGAGGGCCCATGTGTCCCAAACACTGCAATGGCCTCCGTTTGGCAGAACACCTTCCAGCCAGATCCAAAGGACTGAGAGATTTGGAAAGAAAAATGCCCAGTTACATCTGTAGGGGCAGGCACAGTGGAGAACGGTAGATGTGGTGCCAAAGAAAAGGAAACGGGAGAGAGGAGATGCCCAGAAATTCTCAAGCAACAAAACCAGAGAAGTCATTTGGGCACCAAAAGTAGGCGTTCTGAAGCCTACATTGGTAGCACAGAATATGAGTAACCAAACAATCCTGGGTTTTGCAAGAGCATACCCCCAACATCTCCTGGGTGGGGTGGGGCCTTGATGGGAGGGGACTTGCACCCTGGACATGGAGGGCAGAAGTCGTCTCCAGGGAAGCCGATCTGGTGGGGCAAGAAGGGAATTTCTCAACGAGAGAGGGCACCTGTGGCTGGTCACTGCAAGGGAGGGTGAGGAGAGCAGACAGCAGATGCTTCCCTGTCACAGTGGGTCACTGCATTTCCTCCTCCCTCTTCTTTATAGGTAGATACATCTTGGGGGCTCTGGTCTAATCTGGTCCCCGCTCTTACAGGGATCCTGACCTCAAGGAAAGGTGCCATGTGGACACCCTGGATTGGGCCCACCCCTGGAGAACCAGCACTTGTAATTCAGCCCGCTTCAGCAAACATTTAGTTAGCTCTTATTCTTACTGGCAGCTGACATTTCTTAGCTTCTACCATGTACCAGACACTAGTGCTGAGAGCTTTCCATGCAGGAAGCAATTCCCACGGTGAGTGTGGTGCGTGTTCTCATTTCACATGTGGGAAGTGGGCTCTGCGAGGTTAACTTTGCTGAAGTCAAAGTTGGCGTCAGGTCCTCCAATGTTGAATTCATTCCTTGTTTCTTTATCTCCCCAAGCAGCAGATCAGGCAGTGGGGACACAAAGATGGAGGCTCCTGCCCCCAACAGGTTACAATCCAGCCAGGGGAGCAGCCGCCTACCCCTACAGTACAGTGTGAAAAAGTCCCCTGGAAACAGGACAACTGGTTTGTTTCTTCTAGGGGGGAAAACTTCCAGAGAGAAATGATTTGAGCTGGGCCTTAAATGATAACACAGATTTCCCCTGAGTTGAAAGGGACTTACTTCTATATTTAGAGGACTTAGGAAAGCTATTGCCTTGACCTCAGATTTGCAGAGCTGAAACGTGTCTGACTTGTCTGGAAGGAGATTTGAGCAGGGGCACATATGAATATCACCCACGAAGCTGAGAGAGAACCCCAGAACTCCACTGTCGGGAGTCCTGCTGGGTTGACGTAAGGATTAGCAGTACAGTAGCAAGCTTTTTTTTTTTTTTTTAGAACACTTGCTTTGTGCTCATTCTGCATATGAGTCCTGACCCCACTTATTGGGGGTTGATCTGGGTGGACCCCACTCTGATAAAGCCCAGTTCAGGCTGCAGGCCCAAGTTCAGAGAACATGAGGGGCTTGTCTTCTGTGAGTTCCTGGGGCCCAGGAATTGCTGAGGAGTGGAACAAGATGCAGTTGTGGTGTTGGACACTGGGAGAGGGGCCCCAGAGCTCAGCCTCCATGGCCTCCTGGAAGGTGATATTTGCATTGAGGCAGCAGCTCACCTACTGAGCATGGGAACCACCCAAGAGGATCATCATAAAGTTACCCACCTTAGGCAGATGGAGCCACAGGTCAAGTTAGAGATATGGGAGGCTGGGATGGGATGAGAAGGAAAGAAACCAGACTTAGCCCAGGCAGCCTGCTGGCACATCAGAGAAGGCGGAAGTCTGACCTAACTCCAGGGCCGAGTTACACGCATGACCAAGGAGTTAGGTACCCCGGAGGTGGGGGTGGGCTGCCTGCCTTCACAAGTCACACACAGCTGCCCAGCAACCGGCCAAATAGGGGTTATTTCCAAC
Organism: Equus quagga; assembly: GCF_021613505.1. Taxonomy (NCBI): domain Eukaryota; kingdom Metazoa; phylum Chordata; class Mammalia; order Perissodactyla; family Equidae; genus Equus; species Equus quagga. The sequence goes on along the minus strand of NC_060268.1, from coordinate 178,264,394 downwards.
CCAGTGAGGGCAGTTGAATATTTGGTAATTCCGTTTGATATAGGACTATTTGTCTTTTTATGTGGTGGGGGTTCACTCTGTTTCCTGGGCATCCGTCCTTTGTCAGAAATATGGTTTACACGTATTTTATCCCAGTCTGTGGCTTGCCTTTTCATTTTTCTTCACAATTTCTCCTCATGAGCAGGAGTTTTAAACTTTGATGAAGTCTAATTTATCATTTTTTTTCTTTTATGGTTATTACTTTCTGGTTGCCGCGTAAGAAAACTTTGCCTATGCCTAATTCACAAAGATATTCTGCTATCTTTTCTTCTAAAAGCTTTATAGTTTTAACTTCAGGGTTAGGTCTGTGATTTCCCTCAAATTAATTCTTGTGTATTGTAGGAGGTAAGGGTTGAGGTGCATTTTTTTCCCCCCAGGTGACTATCCGGTTGTTCCAGCAGCATTCCTGGGATCAATTCTACTTGATTGGGATGAATTGATCCTGTTTGATCTTGTTGGGTTCTATTTAATAATCTTTTATTAAGAACGTTTGTGTCTGTGTCAGGTTTTCTCAGCCTCACAGTGTTGACACGTGGGTTGGAGAAGTCTCTGTAGTGGGACGGTACTGTGCATCGTAGGATGTTTAGCAGCAGCCCTGGGCTCTACCCGATAGCTGCCAGTAGCACCCCCGCTCCTGCCCTACCAAGTTGTGACACCCAAAAGTACCTCCAGACACTGCCAAATGGGAGGCAAAATCACCCCTAGTTGGGAACCACTGGTTTATGTTCATGAGGGATATTGATCTGTCATCTTCCTTCCATTTTTTTGTGATGTCACTGTCAGGGTTTGCTATAAGGCTTATGCTATTCTCTCAAGAGTTTTGTAGTGTTGTTTTTTTTCTTCCTTACATTTTTGATAGAATTCATCTTTCTTGGATATGCTTGCAAGCTGCCTGGACTAAGGTTTCGTTTTCTCTCATCTCATTCTATCCCAGACTCTCATTTCTTTGTCTCCAGTAAAAGCCATCTGGGCCTGGAGCTTTCTTTATGAGAAGGTTTTTGATAATGAGTCAATTCCTTTAATAGCTATAAAACAGTTAAGATTTTCTGTTTCATTTTGTGTCAGTTTTGCTAAGTTGTATTGTTTTTTTAAGCAATTTGTACATCTTTTCTATGTCATTGAATTTATTCTCATAATATTTATTCGCAATGTTTCCTTATTATCCTATTCATGTCTGTAGGCTCTGTAGTAATAACACCTCTTTCATTCTTGATAAGAGCTATTTGTATGTGTTTTTAATTTTTTTCTTGAGTGATTTTGTTGACTTTTTTCCCCCAGAGAACCCTCTTTTGGTTTTGTTATTTTTTTTTCGTTGTTTTTTCCCCCTATTGTTCCGTTGATTTCTTCTCTTATTTTGATTTGCTTTTGTCATCCATGTTAACTTGTGTATATGTAATTTATTTATTTTTACTGCTGGAGAGTTGACTGTCTCACAATTTATTTATAAATTCTATCAGAGAACATTTTGGTTGTTTCTGTTTTTTGGCCATTAAAACCATGGTGCTATGAGCAGTCTCATACATCCCGGTCCAGATGTGCAAGCGTTTCTTTTACACACATACTTTATTTATCTTAAGATGTATTTTTTTTCACTTTAGTATAGTTGAAATCAGAATGTGTACTAAAAGTAATGGCATCTTGGAGTATAATTACCAGCTTTTTTTTCCTCTTTCTTGGTGACACATAAAATAATGGTACATCTTACAATCAGTAGAATGATAGATTTTGATAAAATACTGTAAATAAGAGCAAAATTGCTGATCACCTTTGACAGGTTACTTTTCACAGTGGTTATATCAGTTCATGCTCGCCAGTCATGCACGGGGAAGTTGCTTATCTTCACCAATATTTGGTATTGTTGATTTTTTGGCCAATCAGGTAGGTGTGAAACAGTCTTTTATTGTGATTTTATTGTCATTTCTCTACTTACTAACGAGGTTGAATATCTTTTCGGATGCTTAGTGACCATTCCTCTTCTGACAAATGCTGCTTCTGTCTTTGCCTATTTTCTCATTGGGTTGCTAGTCTTTCTCAAATTAATTTACAGGAGGTTTGTTTTGTTTTGTTTTGTTTTGTTTTGTTTTGTTTTTATTGTTGATACTAAACCTTTCTTTGTCTGTGGTATAGGTTACAAATATCTTTCTAATTTGTAGCTTGCCTTCTCTCTTGATCAAATCTATAGATGATGAGAAATTCTTAAAATATTTGAATTTGGTCACCAGAGAGGAGGGGGATGGGGAGATGGGCGAAATAAGTGAAGGGGATTAAGAGGTACAAACTTCCAGTTATACAATGAATAAGTCACATGGATGTAATGCATAGCATAGAGAATATAGTCAATAATATTGTAATAAGTTTTTATGGTGACAGGTGGTTGCTAGACTTGCCATGGTGATCATTCTGTAATGTCTATAGCTGTCAAATCACTATGTTATACACCTGAAATTGATATAATATTGTATATCAACTGTACTCCAATTTAAAAAACTAAAAATAAAAATTCATTTTTTAGGAAAAAATTAAAATCCTTGAATTTATCAAACTTTTCTTCAGTAGTGTTTGCTTTGGAAACATTTTAAAGATACTCTTTTGTCCCCCGGATCTTAAAGATATTAACTATTGTCTCTTAACAATTTTAACATTTTTTCTTTCATAGGTAAGGTTTTTGATTATCTGGAGTTGATTTGTGGGTATGGTAAGAAGTAGGGAATTGACTTTGGTTTGTAAAATAACGATAACTGTCCCAACATCATTTATGATATTTTGTTTTTCCTGCATGTATCCACAATATACTGTGAATGCATGCAATGAGTCCACACCACCTCATTATTTTTCACATTTCCATGTATGTGAGGGTCTCTTTCTGGCTTTCTTATTCTTTTCCGCTAGTCTGTCTTTGTTTATTCCTATAACAATAGACTACCTTTTTCTACATCTTTAAAGTAAATTTTGATATCTGATGGGGCAAAGTCCTCTGCCCTGGCTATCTGTGTGTGTCTTTATCCAAATTGCAGCTTTATTGATATTCCTGTCTAACTAGGTTTGACATATCCCATCACACACACACAAAGAGGCTGCTGTCATCTGGGCATCTCAGAGAATCTGCAGTAAGCTGGGAATCAGTGACTAGGTTATGGGAGAAGCCTCCCATCCCAGGAGGTGGGAATACTCTTCTAGAAGGACTTGAGAGTCCTTGAGACGGACTTGAGAGGACCTGTGAGACGAGGTTGGAATTGCTGAACTCATTTTGCAGATGAGGAAACAAGAGAAGGGAAATGACTTGTTCAGTTCACACAGCCAGTCGAGGGTGGGGCTGGCCTGGGGTGCAGCTCCGTTCGGTGTGTTTCCACTGCGGTACTGCTGACCTCAAAACAGAGCAGCGCTCCCCTGATCCCAAACCTCATTTGTTCAGGGAGATTTGCGCCCAGCCCTCGGAAGAGTTCTTGAGACTAGCAGTTTTACCCTTCATCCAGTTTCAGGTTCAGCACCGCCCAGTCCCACTGGACCTGTTTTTCAAGCAGCAAGAGCTACTGTCCTCCTTTCTTCTTCCCAACACTTCGTCATTTACTTCTTTATTCTATTTTTTAATTATCTGTGTGCTTATGCTTCTAAAATTCCCCCAGATTGGTAAGTGTGTGTATTATCCCTCTCTTATGCCTAGACACCTGGAAATGCTAAATCTTGGTGTTTACTTCTTTTTACATCCTGAGACCTGGTGGACCCACTGCCAGTGGCTTCTCCGGCCCCTCTCCTTTCGTGTCTCTGCAAGTACAGAGGGAGGAAAGGCTGTGCTGGGGAGCTGGCAGGAGACATGTAATTACTGAAGCTAATGCTGTGTCTCTCTCTAAAGTTCAAGTTCATTAGTGAAACTTCTTTTATCTTGTCATTCTGGTTTCTGGTTTCTGATGAGCAGGTACTTATTTTGCAATCAAGAGTAAAAATGTTGAATTATAATAGTAACTGGCATCATTAACTTTTGCTAGAATGTTAAGCTGCGTGTAAGCTCCACGAGGGCAGAGATTTTTCTGCCTGTTTTGCTCATTGCTGTGACTCTCGGGTCCAGACCAGTGTCTGGCCCATGTTTGAGGCAACAAGAACATTTGCTGGATAAAGAAAGAAATGAATTTTATTGGGTGCTTCCCATATGCCAAGCCACAAGCTAAAGATTTTCAGTGCGTCTTCTCTCTTCATTCTCATAACAATCCAGTGAAATAGATACCATGATCCCTCTTTTGCACATGAGAAAATTAAGGCATAGAGAAGTTAGGTGACTTGTCTAAGTCACAAACTTCATAAGTGGTGAAGCTAGATTCAAGTCCACATCTGTGGGATGCCAAAGAACATTCTCTTAGCATCTATGCAATAAAGCTATCATCAAAAGTACGTAGATATGAGATGCTGCCTTAATGAAGTCTGAGAATTGTTGTTCCTTTCACTTACTGATGGGGGGGGATGGGAGGCATCATTAAGTGTGTTTTTCCTAGAGATGCTATAAAAAGACAAATAACCCAATTTAAAAATGAGCAAAAGATCTGAACACACATTTCTCCAAATAAGGTATACAAATGGCCAACAAGTACATGAAAAGATGCACAACATTCTTAGTCATTAGGGAAATGCAAATCAAAACCACAATGAGGTTCTACGTCATACCAACTAGGATGGCTATAATAAAAAAGATGGGCAATAACGAGCGCTGGCAAAGATGGGGAAAAAATGGAACCCTCATACATTGCTAGTGGGAATGTAAAATGGTGCAGTCACTTTGGAAAACAGTTTGACATTTCCTCAAAAAATTAAACATGGAGTTACCATATGACCCAACAGTTCCACTTCTAGGTATGTACCCATGAGAAGGAAAACCTAAGTCCGCATAAAACCTTGTACACGATGTTCGTAGCAGCATTGTTCATTATAACCAAAAAGTGGAAACAACCCAAATGCCCATCAGCTGATGAATAGATGCACGATATGTGGTCTAAGCATGCAATATGAATATGAATACAAACGAATATTATTCAGCCATAGAAATCTGAAACATGCTACAACATGAATGAACTTTGAAAACGTGATGCTCAGTGAAAGCCAGACACAAAAGCCCACATATTGTATGGTTCCATTTATATGAAATGTCTAGAATAGGCAAATCCAAGAAATGTATATTAGTGGTGTCCAGGGATGTGGAGTAATGGGTATGGGGCTTCTATTGGGGTTGGTGAAAACATTCTGGAATTAAACAGTGGTGATGGTCGCACAACTTTGTGAATATACAGAAACCATTGAATTGTACACTTTAAAGGGTGGACTTTATGGTATGTGAATTATATCTCAAAAGCTGTTATTTAAAAAAAACAAAAAGTGAACAGCAGAGAGAGCTGCTCAGCCCAGCCAGATGGGGTGTGGTCAGAAGATAACTTGACTGGGAGCCAGGGATCTGGGGTCTTTATTGGGGTCACACTTGACTGAGCTAGTCTGACTCTGCCACTTGCCAGCTGGGAGCTCCTTCCGCAAGCCCTGATTCTCTCCGAGCCTCTGTTTCCTTTTTCCGTAAAGTGGCAGGTGTGGGCAAGCCAATATTTAGGGCGGCCTTTGATTCTTATGCGCCTTCACATTTAAGGCGACAGTTTCCCTGGTTCTCGCCTAAGTTTAGGCTCTGTTACAGCAGGAGGGACTAGTGGAGGACACAGGGTGCTTGGATCTTTGCTCCATTGAACAACAACAACAGAAAGCCAAAACAACTCAAAAAACACAGCAGGGGAGAAGAGCAACCACCTTCTAATTGCGCAGCACAGCACAGTACCACTTTGGTTTCCTAAGTAGGGATACAGGATAAAGGCAGTAGTGTGTGTGAGCATCTTCGAGCCTGGGTTTTTCCCCTAATGCTGGCTCTCAGATCTGGTCCGGTGACAGCGGCTCTCTCCTCAGACCCCTGATGTGCAGTGTGTGGCTAATGGCTCCTATAATGAGAGATTTACGACTTGGAGCTTTCAGACCCTGCGCCAGCCTCATTTGTCCAGCTCATGGCGGAGCCTGTAATCATCTCTGTGGGCTCCTGCTCCAGGCTCCAGACAGGCTCTGGCAAGTCAGCCGAAGGGATGAGAAGCAAGAAGCTGCACAGACCCACAAGCTAGAGTCACGTTGCTCCTCGTGAAGGAGAGGAAATCCATGCTGACATCTTATGAAAATATTTTTGTAGCTTGTTTACCTAAAGAACCCTGAGCTGACAGCTTCCCTTGGTCTCACTGGAGTGCGTGGCTTTGTGGCTGGGCTGGATGCAGCTCCAGGTCCCTTTGCAGGAGGTTTTAAAGACGCCCCATTTTCCTTCATTGCGTATTTGTTGTTACCCAGCACTGAATTAAAAGCAAACAGTCCACCCTTTCTCAGCCTATAGAAAGCTGCCTAGGTAACAAGTCGGGTGATTGGGATCCCGTTGCAGCCTGGATCTCATCAAGGGGAAGCTGGGGGCTCTCTTTCTGGTCACCATTGTTGATAACAAGGTCCCAGTCTTCTGCCAGCCACCTGTGAAGGCAGCAATGGTCACCTCTGAAATCAAACCACTCCCTGACTTTCAATACAAGGTAATAATGATTCTTGTTCAGTGAGCTTGATGTTCCTTGAAGAAGAGAGTGCATAATGATGCAAATGATGCCATTTTCCACTTTACGAAAGAAGCAAGCTAAAGTGGAGCTGCTGCTCTCTCACACACACCCTCCCTCAAATGTTCCCAACACCTCAAGGCCCACACATTGTGGGACAAGAGCCGCTGGCAGAGCTGGATGCCATCCTGGAGGCCATGCAGGCCCCTGCACACTCCTCATGTCACAGATGGGGAAGCTGAGCCCGGAGACGGGCTGACCTCTCAATGTCACAGCTGAGATGGCAGGTCGCATCTGAGCCCAAAGTCTTTGCTGCCTGTCTGGACTCTTCCTGCCATGTCTTGCTGTCCCTTTTGAGGCCAAAAGAAAGGAAAAATTCTCACATTTCAACCTCTCCCACTGCTCTTTCTTGCTGCCCAAGCACAGCCCCTCTGCTTAGGGAGGCTGTGCACCCCCGGAACCCAGCAGAACTCTTGCTTCCTGCCCATGCCCTGGTTTTCTCTGACCTGGGCTGCCTCTCAGCTTGTGGAGTCTTTCCTGAAAGGGGATATGCATTCTCTTCCTTTCATGTTGAAGCCCGCGTTCAAGGTGTTTGGGTTACATGATGGAGACCACCTGTGTTTAACTGCCGACCTCTGTCAAGGACTTCAAACAAGACTGCCCCCTCTCCCTCTTCCCAACCCCCTCCCCACTGCATGGGGGTATGAAGGGAGGAAAGGATAAGTTTTTAAAGATGCCTTTAAGATGACTGCTAAAATTATCTATAATGTGTCTATCTCTTTGTCCTTCCTACCCCTCAATAAAGGACTCTAGAGTTTGCTAAGAAAATATTAGGTAATTAGACCAAGACAGGACACAGAATGAAAGGCAGAAGACAACCTGCAGAAAGAATTGAAAGCAGGGACTCAGAGTGTTATTTGCACACCTATGTTCAAAGCAGCATCTTCACAAGAGCCAAAAGGTGCAGGCAACCCCAGTGTCCACCAATGGATGAAGGGATAAACAAAATGGGGTCTATTCATACAATACAATATTATTCAGTCTTCAAAAGGAAGAACATTCTGACACATGCCACAACATGGATGAACCTTGAGGACGTTATGCTAAGTGAAATAAGTCAGTCACAAAAGGACAAACCCTGTATGACTCCTCTTATCTGAGGTCCCTAGTGTAGTGAAAATCATAGAGACAGAGAGTAGAATGGTGGGTGACAGGAGCTGGAGACAGGGAAGAGGGAGTTATTGTTTAATGGAGGCAGAGTTTCGGTTTTACAAGACGAAAAAAGTTATGGAGAAGGATGATGGTGATGGTTGCACGACACTGTGAATGAACTTAATGCCACTGAACTGGACACTTCAAAATGGTTAAGATGGTACATTTCATGTTACGTGTATTTTACCACAATAAGAAAAAGACAGCCCATAAGAGGAAATGATCAAGTCCACGTTGTGTTGAAAAAGGTCTCATTGTGTGTCTCATACTCCCACTGAGCTCTGAGCTCTTCCAACATGGGGACTCCTGGGCTGTCTTCAACTTTGTTACCCAAGCACCTAACTTAGGTCCTCAATATGTTACATTCTCAGTCAGTGTCTGCTGAACCGAGGTCATGGCCTGATGGCACTACGCCGTACACGTGAGCAGGGCATCGCGGTTTACAGGATGCTGCACACAGGCATGCTCATATTTGGTTGCACAGTCCTTGCACCTAGTGGTCTTACACTGTCCTCCAAGGGAGACCTCTACTCCAGCCACATGAAGGGCAGGTCTGGGGTGCCACGCTGGACACCAGGGGCCAGAGGCACGATGCTTCAGATTCCAGGTGTCTCGGAAGTCAGCTAGAGCCCAGGAGGCTACAAAATGAATTGACAGGCTTTTAAAACATCTTTATTACACATCGTAATTTTCTGAGAAAGATGAAAATTGTATGTAAAACTGTGGCTAATAATACATTTCATTTTTTCGAGGGCCCATTGTGGCAGGCACTATGCTGAGCTCGTGAAAACCTTTGTTTACTTCATGTCATAGTTCTTAGCCTTACAAAGCTTATGTCAGTATGCCTCTTTTGCTGAGAAACAGACAGAGGTTTGGAGGTTATGTGACCCGTCCAAGGTTGTAGGGCTAGCAGGTGGTAGCACCAAGTGTCACTCAGCCCTGTTGCCAAAGCCCAGGCTGCCCCATCAGCTTGAGAGCTTCGGAGGAGATGTTATCAGATCCTGCAGATTCTGCTCCATTTCTACCTGTTTCGCATGTACGGTGATCATGAATATTGCAAGCTTGAGGCTTAGTGGACGGGTGACACTTGGCAGCTTACTTAAATGAGGCTTACTTCCTCCCTGTACAATGGGGGTAATACTAATGCCCTCCTCAGAGGGCCACTGTGAGTGTTAGAGAAAGCACTTGTATCAGCCTCTGTCTCAAAGTGAGTGCACAACGAATTTTAGCCATTATGATGTAATAGTGACATTGACCAGACTCAAAGCACCTTGGGATTATCCAGTGAAATATACATTGGTCCCGTGTTTGTGAAACAGTTTACAAAGGTGCTGTCCATTTCTAGAACAACCCATGCTATCAACGCCTTGTCCCAGGGGATAAAACCACCCTCCCGATGGAATGGGGTATTTCATTTGAAAGGCAGTGAGTTGCTCAATTTGTCATGTCCCCCTTTGGCTTTGGCTGTTGGAAACTCACCCTTAGGTTGTGATTCCTCTGTGCCACTGCCCTCTTTAGCACAGGCTTTTTGGTTCAGTGATTTCTCCAGCTCATTACTTGCTTCTTTTATCACAGTTTTACCAGTTTGTATCTGTGTTGTTAATTATAAGCTACCTCAAATGTGGTTGGGTATAAATTATAAAACAATGTTCATTATAGCTTAGTGTCAAAAGTGTTTTATTAAATTGTATGAAAACCAATCGTTCTCGTTAATAGCTTGCATGATAAACAGACTGTCATATTGCCCGATTTTCTAGATAAACCAGTTTGCCAAAATTAACACATGTTACAAGTAGGTTAAACAAATTAACATTGTGATGTTATCTGAATGCATTTTAAAACTCAAGAACCTTCTAAACAGTAAAAAGCTGTCTGGCAAGAGAACCGCACCATCAAAACAAGGTGAAAAATAAAGGACTGAGGAGTTGGGGAGAAAGAGGAGAAATGTGTGTCTGGAGGCAGGAGATAAAACAGTTCTTTGTCTCACATCTAACAGTGCTCTGCAGAAAACTTTTAAATAATGGTTGTCCACAAACTTTCTTTACTTGTCAAAGAAGCCTCAGATATAAACGTCAAAGCGATGATTGCTGTTCCTGCTAATGAGGAATGGCTGGTGCCAAGGTGGACTCCCCGCCCCCTCTCCCGGTTGCCACATAAACATTCCGGTGTCTCCATCGCAGGTAGATCCCTTTGAGGTTCTTCAGCCCAGGGCGGAAGATGGGAGCCTGACTCATTCCGAGAGTAGTTACAGATGTAAACTGTGGCTGATTTTTCTTTCCTTTAGCCAAACACATCCTTGTCATTAAAAGACCTTTGAAACTGAGTAAAATGTCTTTGAAATGCCAGTGGAATATGATCAAACTGTCTGAGGAAGGTATGTTCTGATTTTTTCTCATAGATATAACTTTTATCAAAATATAAAATAATTTGTTCATTCAGTTAACATTCAGCGAGTGTCTTTAGTTGGCCAGCGACTGTGCTGGGCATGAGGGGAAGGTGGTGACTAGGACGTCCTCTAAAGACCTTGGTCAACTTTGGGAGACAGACTCGTAATCACAGAACAGTGTAGTAAGGACGTACATAGCTACAGCCTGTCAGGGGCGCTCTTGTGGGTTGAATTGTGTTCCTCAAAAAGATATGTTCAAGTCCTAACCCCTGACACCTGTGAATGTGACCTTATTTGGAAGTAGAGTCTTTGCAGATGTAGTCAAGATGAGGTCATACTGGAGTAGGGTGGGCCTTAAATTCAAGGGCTGGTGTCCAGATAGAGATTTGGAGACACAGAGATACAGGGGAGATGGCATGTGAAGATGGGGGCAGAGATCCAAGTTATGCTGCCATAAGCCAAGGAAAACCAAGGTTTACCAGCAACCACCAGAAGCTAGGAAGAGGGAAGGAAGGATTCTCCCCTGGATTCTTCAGAGAGAGCGTGGCCCTGCCAACACCTTGATTTCAGACTTCTGGCCTCCAGAGCTATGAGAGAATAAATTTCTGTTGCTTGAAGCCACCTCGTTTGCGGTAATTTGTTATGGCAGCCGCAGGAAGCGAACAAAGGCACCGACACAGGTGGGAGGGCGTGTGGAGGAGGGGCAGACCAAGAAGCCCCTCTAAGAGGAGGTGACCTTGAGCTGTTTCAGAGGGTGAGGAGTTAGCCCAATAGGAAAACTGAGAAGGTGGCACCCAAGATCAAAGACACAGAGACACTGAAGCATGCCACATCTGGGAAGTAGACGCAGCCTTATTTTAAGGATTTCTCTCCTGGTTTCCTTGAGCTCGAGGAGCCTGTGCACATGTGCTCAGATTTTTACACGTATGTTTCCCAGGCCCTGTTCTTGGGGGAAATGTATCCCTTTCATTAGAGTTTTCAAAGGAACCTGTGACCCCTACAAGGTCACAGACTGGTGATGTCAGGACGATTTGGGGGAAACTGACAGGAGATGAGGCTGGTGGGTTACCAGCTTGATTGTGACCTTGCCGAGACCAGACAGTACAGAGAAGATTAAATTGATGGGACAGACCAGAGCCTTTTTCGTAAGATAAAGCAGGCCTTGGCTTTCAGCTGGACATTGGAGGTGAGGAAAGGGAGGAGTGTGGAGGTGGATGCCTCGATTTCTATTGTGGGTGATGGGAAGATGGTGGTTGCTCACCAAGATAACAGACGCAGGGAGAAGGAGGGAGAGGAAGGGAGGCAGGGGGAGACAGCAGCAAGCTGAGGGGAGTTGGTTGGTTCCCTTTCGGAAAAAGCTGAGTTTGAGGTGACTTGGATCCAGCTGTTTCTAAGGGCTGGTGCCCACAGACGAGATCTGGGTCCTGCCCTGGCATCGGTCTATTGGCAGAGGCCATGGTGTGTCTGAGATTTGATAAGAAGGCCCAGAGGGAGAACAGGGGAATTCAAGGAGAGAAACCCACACAAAAAAGTAAAACACAGTAGCCGGGAGGGAGGAAGACAGTGAGAAGACCACGTTCTTCCAGAAGTCAAAGATGGAAAGATTTTCCAGAGGCATGGAGTGGTTAAAAGGGTCAAATCTCACGGAGATGATTAATTTCAATCTGAAAAGTGGTTCTCTCTGAAGAATGTCTATTTTAAAACATTAAAAAGGGGTATTGGTAAAATTCAGAGCAAACCCTGACTCCCAGAAGACTAGAAGTGAGGGAAGGCATTTGGAGTCCAAGAAGTGGGAATTTGAATGTACTTTCTGTGTCCCTGATGAGAATGGTATAGATATGAAATCAAGGCAGCTTACTAGACTACAAAGGGCTGGAGTGTTCGTCGTTTACACATGACTTTGACGGATTGATTCATTAGGCAACACATGATGTTGCTTGTCTGCTATTTTTGTAGAGACAACTCAAGCAGTGGCGGGTGCCGCGTGCGAACTGTGTGCAATTCCTTGCCAGTGTCTTACGCTTCACCCAGTGTGCTACTTGCTGGTCTCCAGATACGCTGTAGCTGCTGCTTTTGTGCTGATGCAGTTTTCACCTTTACATTTTCCCTCTCCTTGGGCCACACCCCATTCTCCCTACCCTGCTTCCAGTTTTGTCTAAGTCCACCCCATACTGCAAGGTCAGTTGAAGTATTCCTTCCCCGCCGAACCTGTCTTGGGACCCTTGGCTGGCAGGGCTCTCTCTGTGGCTTACTGAGGCCAGGGATAGCAGAGCTGTGACTTCGTCTTAGAGTCGTGGGAGGGGAGAGCATCTCACCTGCCCTTGCCTTTCAGCCCAGGGCCTCCAGCACCCTGAGTGCTGCTTAAATTCCTGCTCAGTTGCATTGCATTTCTGAAGCACACCTTCCTCCAGGGAGGAAATCTCGATTCCAGAAGTGCCTGGCTCAGGCCCTCATGATGTGTTCAGTTAATGTCACTCGTGATGCTTATGGCCTCTGGGAAGGGGCTCAAAGTGGGAGGGGTGGCTTTGGACAAGCGGGTCAGGCTGATGGAGACAGAAGCACATCCAATCCTTCCAAGTGTGTCAGAGGAGAAAGCTCTTCAGACGTGCTGGTGCACGGACATACTCCTGGGGCACAGAGGACCGGAGCACTGGGCACCAAAGACGGCCGATTCATAAACCAGCAATGACTGGGTGGCTAACTGGACTCATTTTTAATTCATTTCAAAATAAAAGCATGCTGGCATTCTTGATGGCTTCATTCTAACTGAAGCCACCGGTAAAAAGCCCCATTTAGATCTCCTAGGTGTGGTTTTCTAAAAGCCATGGGGTGGTTTTGAATCAAAAGCATTATGGTTTCCTCCTAGGGCTTCAAACACACCATCCGTAGAGGAGCTTGTTGGTCTAAGACCGACAGTGTTCCTGGACTTTGGCTGCGACGAATGTCCTGGAGGGCTTGCTAAAGCACAGAGGGCTGAGCCCCACCCCAGAGGTTCTGAGTCAGTAGGTCTGGTCAGTAGGTGGGCCCTGAGAATGTGCGTTTCTAACAGGTGCCCCTGTGATACTGAGGCCGCTGGTCTGGGATCCCTACTTTGAGAGCCCCCACTCTTAAGCAGTCCTGTGTGGTGGGACGCTGTCTTAGGTGGGGTTTCCAAGAAGCAGAGCCTGAGGCAGGGATTGGGGGGCATGTGTGGGGAGTGCTCTTCAGGAAAGAACATGAGAGAGTTAGAGTGGCCTGATGGGGAAGGGGAAGAAGCCGAGCAAGGATGGGGTCTCAGGGACTGTCTGGCCCTCAGTTTATGCTCTGGAGCATCAATAACAGAGTTGCCCTGGCTTTTGTACCCCAAAAAGCCACCACTGGCTGTGGTCCAATGTGGAGAAAGGTACATAATCTCATAGAGGACCATTCTCAGAGAAGAGCAAAGCTGTGAGCCACTGACAGCTACCCTCCCAGAGGCTGAGGGATGGGGCAGACCCTCGGCAAGGGAACAGGGCCGGGCACAAAGAGTCAGCGCCGGCTTCCAATTTCACGGAGCGGGAAACTGGGGTTACTGAAACTACGCAAAGCAACACAAGTAGAATTTGGACCTGGGCTGTGGGACTCCTGCGACAAAGCCGTGTCTAGCATGTGTCCTGCTCAGGGCTTGCCCACCCGCTGCCAGTTTCCTTCTAATCAGGACAATTTCTTGATGCAGAGTGGAATTAACCCAATGCCCCTGGGGCAAGCCCCTGCCCCTGTGAGAGTTCAGGGACAGACCAGCTCCCACTGTGGGTGGAAGGAGCAGACCAGCCTGGCCGCCTCCTGGCCTTGCATGAGGATCTCTTGTAGAAACCAAGGCCAGGTGCAAGCTGTCCTGGTTTCTGCTATTTTCTGTATTGGAGTCATGAACGCTCCTCCTGTGAAAGTGATCCACCCCAGCTCCCGGGACATGCCAAAACTCCCATTAGTCTGGTTCTCGCTAACCTCCCCAAATGTCCAGCAGCTTTGCCTGCTCAGCAATGCCAGTCGGGGGGTCACCTAACGGTAGGTGCCTCTATCAGTGGTGACAGTTATGTGGTCAGGTGGAAAGGGACAGGGGATTTGTCCTCACTACATGCCAGGCACTCTGCTAAGTTCTTGATATTCGTCATCTCTTTATTCCTTGTAACCACCTAAGAGATAGGTTTTATGTTTCCTGTGACACATGGGAAGATAAGACTCTGACAATTTAAGTAACTTGCCCAAAATTACTTAAATTGCCCAAGTGGTTAGTGGCAGGGATGGATTTGAAGCAGGATCTTTCTTTACCAAAGTCTATACTTAGAACATTCTGGTAACTCACCTCCTGATGTCTTTTGGGATCATTAATGTATCGGCACCCTCATGCCTGGCTTTAGTCATACCTCAATTTCACTCAAAAATAGGCTCATGACTCTAAGTTACAACTTTACTGTTTGTGTGGATTCCCACAAACTTAAAAAAATGTCATGTCGCAATCATGTGGTTCATAAGCTTTTGATTCCTTTCTTTCAGTAAACGTTGCATTGTAAGTGCTTTCCCATGTTTCTATACAGACTTTATAGTCATTATTTTGAAGGCCCTACATTCCACTCAATACGTCTACCTCAGTCTCTCCAGATAGTCTGTGATGGGCACAATAATGGTCTCCCAAAATATGTCCATGTCTTAATCCCCAGAACCGGAGAATAAATTACCTTTTGTGGCAAAAGGGACTTTGTAGATGTGATCAAGTTAACAAGCTTGAGATGGGGAGATTACCCTGGCTTATCTGGTGGGCCTAATCTAATCACAGAGTGGTAGAAGGGTCAGAGAGAGGTGGAGATGTGATGACAGAAGCAAAGGTTGGCGTGAAGTGAGGCCAGGAGCCAAGGAATGTGGGCAGCCCCTAGAAGTTGGAAAGGCAAGGAAAGAGATTTTCCCCTGGAACCTCCAAAGGAGTGCAGCCCTGCCCACACTTTGATGTTAGCCCAGGGAGACCTGTATTAGACTTCCGACCTTCAGAGCTGTGAGGGAGTATGTTTGTGGTCATTTGTTTTGCACCAGAGATAGGACGCTCATGCACAGCCCCTGCTTATCTGATCATGGCGGCCTCCATCCCCCCTGCTAGAGATGACAGTGCTTCCCGGTAGCTAATGTTTATTGTGTGTTGTTATGCTCTGGGCATCGTGCTAAGGGCTAGTTACTGAGATCACTTCATCTTTTTCGGGAAGCCTATGAAGTAGGCACTCTTATTATCTCCATTTCACAGCAAGGAACCAAGGATGCTGAGTAACTTGCCCAAAGCCACACATATAGCTGGAGACCCTGGGACTCTGTGGTCTGATTCCAGAGACCTCTGATGCCATGGTGATAGTGGCCATCGGGATCTGGGGGGAGGCTGACTTGGTCCTACTCATTAACAATCATAACTGGTGACACACCCCACCCCTGGCCCCCGAATTTACATACATCACCCCAGTGCATCGCTGGCAAGGCTGGGCAGGAGCTGTTATTGTCTGCATTTTATGGATGAAGAAACTCAGAGAGGGTGAGCAACTTACCTACTACGAGTGAGCTTGGGGCAGAGCTGGGATGCAGACTCAGGCCTGTCTGGCCCCAAAGCCTGTGCTGACTCCAGAGTTCTTAACCATGATGCCACATGACGAGAGCCAGGAGATTTCTGTCTTCATCAGCTTTATTGTCAGTTCATCATGATGCATCGACTCAGCACAGAAATCCATGAGATCTCTCAGGTCTTATATTTGCACTTCACGGAAAGTAATCTGTGCACATCATCTTGGATGACTGTCTCTGTCACTCAATAACAGGCATGATGGAGGGACAGCCACACATCTGGGTTAGAGCTGATGGGGGCTCTGTTGTCATCTAAGGATGAGATGAGAGCTGAACAGGCTTTGGATGGGTCAGCGGTAGGCCCCTGAGCCAAGTCCTCACCCCTTTGCAAACCGGCCAAACTTGAAAATACTATCGCATCATTTTCCCCGTAAAGCGCTTTAAATTATATCTAAATTTTTTTTTTAAGACTTTATTTTTTCCTTTTTCTCCCCAAAGCCCCCCAGTACATAGTTGTATATTCTTCGTTGTGGGTCCTTCTAGTTGTGGCATGTGGGACGCTGCCTCAACGTGGTTTGATGAGCAGTGCTATGTCCGTGCCCAGGATTCGAACCAACGAAACACTGGGCCGCCTGCAGCGGAGCGCGCAAACTTAACCACTCGGCCACGGGGCCAGCCCTATATCTAAATTTTTTAATAAACCCTTCTCACAAGTTGATAAACACAGGATTAGAGAGCTGCTTTCTTAAATCTCTTCTTTCTCATCACCTTCACTAGCAGTTGGGGAACCATTCTTTGCAGCCTTTTGAAAAATCATTTTCCCCAGAATATCTGCATTGTGGAGGCAAAATTACTACCTGGTCTGGGTGGTGTCTTTACCCCACCTTCTGTGTTTGATTTACATTCCTGCATTAGCGATAAGACACCCAGGCAGACGTCATAATACTGCTAGCTTGCATCTGAGAGTGCTTTTTCCTTCTATCCAGTGCTCCATGAGGCGTGCAGGGGAGGTTTGGTGGATGAGGAAATTCCATAGAGTGATTCCATAGACTTGTTCATCGTTATCAAGCTGGTTGATGGTGGAGCCAGGAGCAGAACCCAGGTTCTACCATCTTGGTCCACTGCTGTGTGCACTTGGACCTGATGATATTCTTGGCTATCATTGTGCCAGTTGTTTATGTGGAGGGCCATCCACAGTGTCTCATTTATCCTCACAAAATTATCACAAAATTATCCTCAGACCTTCCAATGTAGTTTCACTATCAGAGTCTGAGTCGCTCGTTGCTCTTTCGAGAATGGTTGCATTAAGAAGTTGGATGAAGGCTGGTCTTATATTCCAGCCTTTCTTAACTCTAGTGGTATTGGGAAATCCATAGATGTGATTCTCTCCTGCTGAGTGTGAACTCAGGACATGGGAGAATTTGAGAAGCCTACACTCACTCAGTTGTTATGAGTCTAGGAACAGACAGCTGTGTGGAAGAAAGAATCTTGCAGCCTAATAAACTAAATAACAGTGAACTCAGAGAGCCTAAATGGAGGGGGGTGGAATGGAAGAAATGTACAAGGTTTTATCAGGAGTCAGAAGAGACTGGATTCACTATTGGCTAGTATAATACTCGAGTAGGTGACATTAAATTTTATAGTAGTTATATACTCCATTTTATCCTTTCGTATACTAAAAAGTAGCAATATTATCTCCTTTTGCCTAGGATTACGGGACAACCAGTACAGTACGAATGATCAAATTGCCCTTAAAAATCTCCAGTCTGGTGTTCCAGAGAAGAAATCTGACTTCACTGAGGTAACATATGCTTCTAACTTCTAGAGTAGTCAGCAAAATGCAGCCAATTATAAAACATGATCGTTGGCCTACTTGTGATGTGTTTGCATTTTATTTTGTTTAGTCAAAAATTGAATTAATGCAGCAGAAAATCTAACCATCAATGATTAAGACTTGTTACATTAAAGTATGCAGTATATATGCAATTATTCTTTTATAATCTTCAGCAACAATTTGTGGATTTGCAGTATCATAGGAGAGTACGGTGATTGAATCTCAATTTTAAATCAAAATTAATCTGCTAGGGGGAGAGAGAGAGAGAGAATGATGCCATATAACATTTCGAAGATGGAGAAGAGGTAATTTGAAATCTAACAAGCGGGTACAGGTTGTTATAGCTGCATAAAATGTCAGTGGTCTCAAATAGGGAAGAAAATTAGAGGTCATGCTTATAAATGTTTCTGATTCTAGAGGACCATGAACTCTGCACACGGAGGTTAATATTGCCAATGTAGCATATGCCAAGCTCTGTGTAAGTGACTCATTTCATCTTTCCCACAATCCTGGGAGGGAGGTATGGTCAATGTACCTATTTTGCAGATGAAAAAACTAAAGCTGTGATAGCTCCAGTAGTTGACTTGCCCCAAATCTCGCAGTCCACGTGCTGCCTGGCTCCAGAGCTGCTGTTCTTATCTTGCCCTAAAGGGCTGGCATAGAAGAGGTCTCACTCCAGTTATGAGAACTTAAAATATGGACTTTCCTGCCTGAAAGAACAGTCTTAAGTGTTACAGTTTACAAGGCACCTGTTCTCCTTCGCATATGGATATTCTGCTGCCAACCTTTGTAATTCTAGGAGAGAGTGGAATTATAAGAATCAATCTCTCATAACAGATTAAAGGAATAAGGTTATCTGCAAAAAATCATTCCCCCCCAAAATGCTTGTCTTAGGTATTATTCTTTGATTCAGCTCTGCATTCAATAAAGCTCAGAGACCCCAGGCCTGAAATCCCACACGATGGATCAAGGATGCTATTCTAAGTCCTCAGATTTAGTCATCGATATTGAAAGCCCTTTCTATGTGGAAGCACCGAGCTCACTATCTGAAGATGTAAAGATGCAGGACTATAATTAATTCCATCTGTGGGAGCAGGAGCAGGAACCCAAGGTTGCAGGGAAGGAAATGAGCAGGAGGCAGAGTGCGTCATTGAGAGCCATCCTGGGAGGAGATGCCAAGTTAAGAAGAGGATAATAGCATTATTCACAATAGCCAAGACATGGAAGCAACCTAGGTGCCCATCGAGGAACTAGTGGATAAAGAAGATGTATATATACACAATGGAATACTACTCAGCCTTAAGAAATGATGAAATCTGGCCATTTGTGACAACATGGATGGACCTGGAGGGTATTATGCTAAGTGAAAGAAGTCAGAGGGAGAAAGTCAAATACCATATGATCTCACTCATAAGTAGAAGACAAAAACAACGACAAACAAACACATAGAAGCAGAGACTGGATTGGTGGTTACCAGAGGGGAAGGGGGAGGGAGGAGGGCGAAAGGCGTGATTAGGCTCATGTGTGCGGTGATGGATGGTAATTAGTCTTTGGGTGGTGAACATGATGTAATCACAGAAATCGAAATGTATAACGATGTACACCTGAAATTTATATAATGTTTAAACCAATGTTACCACAATAAAAAAAAGAGAAGGGGATGATAAACGTGAAGTTGATTACTACTCTTTTTAAGAAAAGTTACCAACTGAAGTTCTTTCCTACCTGTTTTTCATATTGATCTGGCAAATTTCAGCATTTTCCTGTTGATGTTGAAATTAACGAGGTTGGTCATTAGTGATATAGATCTTTGGGGCCATGTGGCTGGGTCTCTGTAACACACTCACACACACACACTCACACTTGGTCATTATCTGTGACTGAGTTAAACAACTCCCACAAATCACACCTTCTAAACATCTGCTTTGGAACGATCTGTGTTGCCTCATTTGATCATAGCAGTAGGGTGAGTTTCAAACTTCCCTCCTACCTCGAGCTTTTCAAGCCTGTCCCTGTGTGTTTGTTATAAGGATGCTGTAAGATGATGAAACACTCCAAGCAGATGCCCTTCCTGTGTAACTGCCGTAAATCTCTGCCTCTCCTCCAGAGCCTGCACAGGGTTGATCACTTTTCCTTTCAGAACTCATCGAAGCTATAGAAATGATATGCAGGCACTTCTTCAGCCAGGTGATTATTTAAAAGGGATGAAATATGGAACACAATTTTCTCCTTTAAAAAAACAGTGTTTAAATTTTCCTGATAACAAAAGTAATGGCAATTCAGGCAGACACTTAATAAAATACAGAAATACATAAATGAGAAAATATTTATATGTATTTCTTTCTCTTTTCCCCATGCATTCTTTTTACATAAGACTGTAATATATACCCACTTTTATAGCTCTCTTTTATTACATGACATTCTATCACAGGCAATTTCCCGTATCTTTTAAATTCTTTGTAATGTTTATTTTTAATTTCTACAGAATATGATGCTGTTGTATATGCCATGATTTACTCGCCCATTCCCCTCTTAAAAAACATTTCGATTCTTGCCAGCTTTTCACTGTTGCACATTACGTTGCACTGAATCTTTGGGTTTCTAGTAAATGTGTGGAAAGACAAGAGTTTCAGGATGGAAAGTGAGAAAAGCTCTGATTTTTTCCATTTGTCTTAAAACCATCTTTCCGTATTGCTACATACCATAGTTACTCATACATTTGAAAATGTCTTACACTCAGGATGAAATGCCACTAGGTTGACCGATTACCTAGTGGTGATGATTCTAGATCAACTAACTGGGAATAAGCATGTTTGCATGAACGTGGAGCTAACTGGAGAGTGTATCTGTGGGGAGATGGGTCCACCTGGCAAATGTAGTTGTTGTACAGGTGTGGGAAAGGGAAGAATTGCCTCATGGAGAAAAATATAGATCTCAAAGCTGTAGATTGGATTAGATGCTTATCCTTTGGAGAGATAAATTGCTACAGGAATGGAGGCATCCTCACTCCAGAGGCTCAGGATCCGATTTCTCTGTCCATCCACAACTTATCTCTTTCTTTCTTCAATTTATGAAATGATACCCATCTTCATAATGTGCCTTAAGGCATAAATTCAAAAACAGTCAATAAAAATGCATAAAACTATGAATGCAGTTACCAGTACTACAAAATCATGTTTGAAACATTTAAAAGAAATCAAAAACGTACAAATGTGAGTGTTCTGTAGTGATGGTCAGGAAATGGGTGATTTACTACCAAAGCAAGACACAAAATTCAACTATTCATTTGGCCTCTCTCTCACCTTGAACACTCTACTTTAAATACAAGATTATTTTCTTCCCTTCAAATCAAATCTTACATCAGTTAATTTTATTTTAGATAAAAGATATCTTTTTTCAAAGCCATGTTCAGTTAACCCAGTAGAAAGAACAGATGGAGTGACACCCTGAAATATCTTGATTGGGGAAGATATTTGATGCAAAAGATGTGATTACTTTTTAAAGACAATTAGCCCTGTTTCAAAAGTAGTCGGCTGATTTAGGAATATCAAATAGTCCCTCTGTCTTGTCTCTTTCTCGGCTTCCCAGCCCGAGAAGAAGAACTGGACACAGAGTGGTGGATTGTAGTCTGTTATGGACTGAGTTGCGTCTCCTCCAAATTTACATGTTGAAGTCCTACCCCCTAGTATCTCAGAATGTGACTGTATTTAGTGACAGGGCCTTTAACGAGGTAATTAAGGTTAAACGAGGTCATTAGGGTGGGCCCTAATCCAATGTGACAGGTGTCCTTGTAACAAGAGACCAGGACACAGACACAGAAAGAAGAAAATGTGAAGACACAGGGAGAAGACTCAGAGGGAACCAACCCTGCTGATGCCTTGCTCTTCAGGCTTCCAGCCTCCAGAATTGCGAGAAAGTAAAATATCTGTTGCTTAGGTCATGCAGGCTGTGGTACTTTGTTATGGCGGCCCTAGCAAACTGATAGTGATTTTTAAGAGGTTGGACCTTATCTTTAATTATGTAATGGATCTCAATGAGGAAATAGGATTTTGATCAATGGAACTTCTCTACAAGTGTATGATGTATGTTGACGAGCAAAGAGCGCAGCGTTTCCTTGTTCGTTTCTCTCAGTTGATTGGTTGGGGCTTTTGTCAAAGCTGAGTCTAAACACCTGAACAAACACAGTAGGATTTGACCTCAGAATCCCTGTGCTGGTAATTTGATTACCTGCTTGATGTTATCGCCAGCTTGTTAACTCCTCAGCTCCCAGCACAGAGCCTGGCACACAGTAGATGCTCAATAAATATTTCTGTGCTGCGTGAATAGTTAAATGATCTGTCCATGGTTCTGTGTTATGCATAACAGAATGTGCATCTAAAATAGTTACACTCATTTTACATTCTCATCAAAATTTCAGTGTATTGGGCATGTCATGGGGTCATTCCCATTTATGCAATTCAAATAAACTCAAATGCATTCATTATAAATTCCACGGAAATATAGTATAACTTTGAGGTAAATACTCCCTCATTTCTCCATAGGTTTGATTATATCAGCTCTCCACTGATTTCTGCTAAATCACAGGAAAAGTCAAACCCAGGAGTTACATAACATGTTCATATTTTGAGAGGCACTTTTATGTCCAACATCGTTTTTGATCTCCAAAACTTCCCTGTGAGGTAGAGAAGGCAAATAGGTTTTTCTCTGGAAATGGGCTTCCATCAGCACTTATCCCCCAGGCACAGTGTCACCCTGACATACTGAGTGATTCCGGAGCTTCAGAAATAAGTTCAAATTCACGTCATTCGTTATTGCTCTTCCCTCATCTGATTGCTTCTGAGGGGATCAAAGGCACAGCCACACTTGTCAGGCTCAGGGTAATGAAGTGGCGGCTGATTCTTTATCCTGTTCTTCTGGGCCTCTGGGACCTCCTGCAGCGACACTCACTGTGCCTGTGCAGCCCCCAGGGCATGCATCCCTCCAGCGTGTTAGGCCCTGGGCTCCTGGCCGTGGCTGCCTGTCTCAGCCCGGGTGTGGAGCCAGGTTGACACTGCCAGAGTCAGGGTCTTTTCTGTCCTCGTTCCAGGCTGAGATGACATTTACTCATTCCTAGAAACACGCCCCCATGTTTCTGACACCCCTTGTTTATGTCAAGGCCAAGGTTTTCATGGCATCCTGAGCAAGAAGTCTGGGGTACTCTCTTGATGGTGGAGACCAGCATACAAGGAAGGCCAGAGTCCCCACAATTCCTGTTTCCTCCTTGCTCTACAGATGTGGAACCCAAGGCCGCCTCTGAGGTCCTATGGCCAGTCTGGGGGCCCCAGGCTCAGGATGGGCCCCAGGAGGTCCAAGTCCTAGCCCCACACCCTTTGCACCATATCTGTGCAGAATCATCATCTGGCTAAAAATACCAATTCTTGGCCTTATCCCCATAGATCCTGATTCCACCTATGTCTAGGGAGGGAGGGGGGTCCACAAATCTGCATTTTTACTCTCCCATAGGTGTTTTTTATGGAGGTAGTCACCGGCTCAAACTTTGGGCAACATTGCTCTATAAAATGAGACCAATGCTGCATACTTTCCAAGATGGATATTTGATTTTTTTCTTCAAACGCCAGTGTCAAAGGAGTTCCTACCGGGTATGATCATGGACTTTGTAGGGTACACAGGAACGATGATTGTACGAACTAAATTTAACTAAAATGGGAGGGATTGCATACCAAGTCAAATGGCCTAGGTTGGGCACCAGGTGCCCTTCAGTTTTCTGATCGGTAAACTACAGCCATGAAAAGCGCCACGTAGAGAGAGGAGGGTGAGAGAGGTGCCTCAGAAGCATCGCCGATGGTTCTTGTAGCGCCCACCTGCTGGAATCACGCTGGAAGCTTTACAAACACTGAGGCCGGAGCCTCACACCCAGGGATTCTGATGTCATTGTTCAGGGGTGAGGCCTACGCACTGAGGTCTTTACAAACACCCAGGTGACTCTCCGGTGCAACCGGGGCTGAGAACCGCTGAAGAGAGGCCCCACCTTGGAGGAGGAGGTTTCAAACAGAGCCTGGCTCCAACTGGCCATCTGGAAAAAGGTAGCAATGATATTTTGATTTTTAAAAAATGAATTTTAAGATGACCCTCCTATCCGTTTCTTCTTATTTACCTATCTCTTTTGAGTCTGTAATTTCCCACATATGTTTAAAATCTGACCATGACCAAAAAGACTGCCATGAACAAAGAAAAAAAGGAAAAACCAAGAAAGACAAGCTGACCATCGTCCCGTGTCTAACAGTTAGGACGCCACGAGCCTCAAGTGCTAAGATCACATGCGCTGGTCCTCCCGTCAGAAGTCCAGCTGGAGGGGAGCGTTTCATTAGTTGAGTAAAGAAATATCTATCCTGCTCTGAAGAAAAGAAAAATGCCCCCGTGCTTTCTTATCACATCTTAGCAAAAGAGAACAATGTGCTCCCGTCACACACAGGCTCTTCCCCTCTCAAAAGCACTCTCTTGAAAAGACCAGTAGCTCCATGACTCTGTCTGTGTTTCTCAAAGTGTGTTCCCTGGATCACCTCCATCAGAATCACAGGGATGTTGGTTAAAACATAGGCACCTGGGACCCACTCACAGACCTATAGAATCAATCTCTGGAGCCTGGGAAAGCTGCAGGTGTAGCAGCCCAGGTGATTCTCAGGCACCTTGGAGTTTGAGAACTGCTGCTTAGTGTTGAGCACCAATTATACCATCAGGCTCCCAAAGTGAGGACACATGAGCAGTGGGAGCTGCGCGCTGCAGTTACCGCTATTATTTCGGATCCTGTGCAGTTCCATGCAAGCGTTCATTTTAAGCACTTGGAATGACGAACGTCAAAATGGGGGCTCAAGATGCCGCGAGCATTCACTAACGCTGGGTATATTCAGTCTTCTGTGTAGCTTCCTGCAGTACTTCATGCATACACGTAATACAAACAAAATGAGGGCAGGAGAGACTCTCCTGGTCTCAGACTGGTTAGACGCTTTATTAAAAATCACAGCACATTGTTTTGAACACACTAGCTATTTACTGTTAGGACATAGGATCTGCTGGTTAGGAAGCATGAAACACCTTGATCATTATGCTGGTCAAAACTCATGGTTTGCAACTGAGCATTGAAATGCAGCAAAACTACATCTGTCCTGATCTAAACCCCTTCCCCACCCCATTGTGATACGTGATTGTCCTGGTCATTGTGTTCGTCTGAGCAGTTGTCAAGCTTGCGTGTTTGCTTGCCATTGTTTCATTGTCTGGAGTTTGACCCCCCATGTTGCCAGGCCTGGGCAGCCCTGAATTCCGGTTTAAACCAGCGAAGGTGGAGGGCTACACGAGGGAGTTGGGGACCAGGGCAGAGAGGGGCTCCCATAATCACATTTGCTGTTTCCATGGAAGAGCGCTGACTCGTCTCCCATGTAAACCTGTGCCCCCCAGTCCTAGCCCCCCTCTGGAATTTCATCTTCCCTCCCGGGTGAGGCTGTGAACCTGTGTTCAGGCGTTCTCGGGCCTGGTGGAGGTCATGATCGAAATTGACGATCCCCATCAGACACAAACACCATTAAATAAACTAAGAGTAGACACCCAGCAAAGAAAACCAACTCCCTAGTCAGAGGAACGTTTCCAGAATGTATAACCATCTCACAAACAGATCTGGGTTTCTTCCCCTTCCAACTGCTTGGAGGTGGTGTCAGGTGTGGGAGAAAAGGCTTTGGAGGAGAAACTCTTGAGTGTTAGTAACAGAGTTCTCTGGAGGCCTGTTGGCCCTTGAAAGAGAGTTTACTGCCTGCATTACAATGGACTGCTTGAATAATTGCCATCTTTTCCATTTGCAGGAGACTCTGGCATCACAGAACACAAAAATGATTTCATCCATAGTCATTTCACAGCTGATTGATGAGAATAAATCAAAAGAAAATGGGGCTGCGTTGCCCGCGCCGTGTGCAGTCGCTCAGCCTCCAGCGTGTCCCATGAAGCAACCTTTGGCTAATCGCAGTGGAGTCACCATCAGCAGGGCGTTCACCTTCCTTCCTGGCAGATTAGGAATTCAGACACCAGCAGAGGAGCGAGGATCTGAGTCAGAGCGGCCACCCAAAGAGGAGAAGCTGTGCGGTGGCCCCCAAAAGGGATTTGCGTCCATCACCATCACGGCCAGGCGCGTGGGCCCCCCAGCCAGCACCCTGGTGTGGGAGGCTGTAGGGGACCCCATGTGCAACAAGTGCAGAGCCCAGGATGCTCTGCTCAGGGACCCCTCTGCTCTGGCCAGTGGTGTCGCTCCACTGCAGCATCATGGACCTTTCGCTTGCACGGAATTCTCCAGAAACAGCTCTGTGATGAGGTTGAAGCTTCCTGAGGCCCACACACAGCTGTGTGAGGGACACGAGTACTGGATCACCAACGGGGACAACAGAGAGAACAGTTTTTCTCCAGATACCCCACAGTCGGGAAAGAGCCCACTGGTGTTCAGCTCCTGTGTCCATCTCAGGGTGTCTCAGCAGTGTCCGAATTCCATCTACTATCTAGACAGGCCCCTCTCTGTCCCCATTGAGCAACCTCATCTTACCAGTCCTAAAATGCACAGGTCGGTCCTGTCGCTCAACCTAAATTGCAGTTCACACAGATTGACACCAGATGGAGTAGATGGCACAGCTAACGGAGAGCCAATAAGCAGCGCCCTCAAGCAGGAGCTCACAGAGGGAAACAAGAACCTCCTAGGCCCGCGCTGGAACCCAGGTTTGCAAGAAAGTTTCTTGAAGGAAAATGTATCGTTGGAACAGGTGCATTTGGGGACTGGCACATGTCCTTGGAGTGGCTCCCCTCCGTTGGAAAATACAGAATTTACAGATGTGGGAACTAACCTGGTCACTGTAAGAAAAGGGAAAGAGGACCATGCAACTCGTTGTCACACCAGCAGTCACACCAACCAGCTGTCCATTCACATTCCTGGCTGGAGTTACAGGACAGGTGAGTGCAACTCCTGATCTCACGAGGGCGGCCGCCAGTGAGGACACCTCCCCATCAGGTGATTGATACAAACGCCCTGCCAGGGTGGACAGGGGGCAAGTTTCTTCTACACAACCTATTCTCGGTAGAGTCGCTTTATCTGCTCCCTCAAAGCTGACTGTTGACAGCTAAGTGACGATGTCTAGTTTGGGTAGGTTTCTTAGAAGAGAGTTTTGTGGATTATGAAAGACCTTCCCTCAACGTTTTGTCTCCAACAATAGTTCCAGACCATATGTAACAAGTAGAAAAGTCAAGCCCCCAAATGAGGTCACTTTAGGCCTGCGTCATTCCAAAACAGGTGACAATAACAAAGTACCATCCACTCCTGAGTGTTTCGTCTCTCTGGTCCGAACACCTGAATATCTGGAATTGTCCAGAGTGCTCACCTTTTACCTTTCAATCAGATAGTTGATATTTATGGATTGGCCTTAGAAACCTAGGCCACACATCTGCATAATGAAGTGTCTGTGTGTGTGAGAGTGTGTGTGTACAGTAATTATAGGATATTTTCAAAAAGAGGGAAACTGGGGATGCTCCGTGCCAAAGAGTAGCAGGAGCTTTCTCTTTCTTGAGCTGTTTTCTGAGGCGACTCTGCCGGGATTTGTGGCTCTTTCCCCCACTCCAGGACCAGGCGGCGTTCCGGAGGTCAGCTGCCCCGGACACCCCTCCCCTTTCTTGGGAGTTGAGGTGGGGAAAGCAGATCTTAGCCAGAGGCCAGATTTCTTTCTTTCTCTGTGTGAACTTCCGATTCTCAGCTTTACTTTCTGCAAGAGACTCTGGTTTATGAATTAGTGACTTTCCACTTGGGGGAAATATTTAAAGATAATAGTAGTAAAATTGAAAATGCAGCATATGCATAATAATTTTACGGTGCAGTTTTTGTCCATTAAAGCTTTATTAATTAATAAAAATGACTGTAAAACATTTTAAAGCTATAATGTGCGTAGAAATGTTAAATGATGTAATTACTTTTAACAAGCATATATATATTGAAGGCTGAGAGATTTTTAAGGCAGTTTGACACGGCTTTCAGATTGATTAGACCATTGAAATGCCTCTGAGTCTTGTAGACTTATTGCAAGAAGGAAAATGTAAGCAGCTGTCAGTGTTGCAAAGACAGACCTCAGTTTAGTATTTAAAGAAATTGTTCCAGCCGACCACTTCCTTTTCCTCGTAGATGAAGGTTCCGGAAATATATGGGCTGCATTGTTGTAATGCACATCCTTGTCTTTATGTCGTTTCTCATGGTGTGAAATAATAATTTGGATTTATGGCACTTCCACTAAAGGGTCTTTAAAAATCCCTAGAGTCAAGTCTCAAACGTTTATCTAGGGAGCAGGAGCAGGGAAAACCTCCCCGACTTGTTTTTGGTTTTGATGCACAGGAGAGTTTTGAGCGTGTCTTTGTGACATGTCTCCTCCTGTAACTGATTTTCTTAGGCAAAGGGTATGAGTTAATTCTACTTCCCGTGGCCAGCTTCCCTCAGAACAGCTCTAGAGCCCAAAGAGTCGCAGGTGGAGCTTTTGAGCAGCTCTAAGTCACGTGATCTCATTCTACCATTCCAGGAAACAGAGATGCACAGAGGCCAGATGGCCTTTTTCAGAGTTGCTGATCTATTATTTTCTAGCACAGTGAATGTGGACAAGCCACACTGCCTCTCCGAGCCTGTTTCCTCATCTGGGTAACTAAAGAAGGGGGTGGATTGGGTGTTCTTGAAGGTCCCCTTGAGCTTGGAAAAATTCCTGCTCTATTTGCCTGAGGTGGAACCTGTGAGGGAGAGAGGTTCTTTGTGACTCTGGGTCCCTTAGTCATGAAGTTCAAAGCCGTAGAAACTCGGGCTCACCTTTTTGAGCACCTGCCTCAGATGTGTACAAATGCACACTCACACACACACATATCCCTGTCCTTTCGTGCTCTCTCACTCGGAAACTAATTTGCAATGGAATGTATTTCTTCCCAGGTGACAAGAAAGCGCTTCTTGTCCACGCTATAGAATTCTTGCCTGAAATTTATAAGCACAACTCATGGACTGTTACTACCACCGGCTGTCCTAGTGTAATCTACACAATGCTTCAAGGGTGAGCTCGCTGACCTTCAGTCTTGACAAAGCTTTTTAGCCTTAATGCAAGTACTTTCCAACAGTGGCAGAGCTCATTAAAACACCAAGGAACTGTTTGTATTTTCCTGTCTGAAACTGGAATCTTGTCTGAGGCTTTCTTGACAGCCTCCTGTGGCTGCACATGCTATTAGTGGTCTTCAGACTTCATAGTTACTGAATCTGATTCTTTTTTATCTGAAAGATTCCAAAATACCACATGAGCAGCATCCTTACTGCTGACTTACTGACATCCGGCTGCAGGGTAGGTGCGGCCTGGGAGATGCTACAAATGGAGGCAAGGCAATTTTAGCTCTAGTCGTTAGGTCATCAGACAGAAAGTCCTGTAAGTCGTATTCTTGAATGAGCCTCCAGGACACGTTCTCAGAAAGATTGCCAAGATTAGGGAAAATGGGATACATTACTTACGAACCTTTTGTGCAGGACAGATGGGCCGTGTCTACTGGGACAGAGCGTTCTAGCAGACACGGGTACTTGTTCTCTTTTCAGGGGCTGAGGTCTTAGGGACTGGTTCTCTCTTCGCTCGTCTCCTCAGTCCCTGTATGTTTGTCTCCACCACTAGTCAGCACCCTGCTAGCACCTGCCTGGTGGGCATCCCTGCCCCTATTATAAGGAAAAATTTCATCATCATTGTCATTGTCATCATTATCATCATCTTATCAACAACCACAACATACAGTGTGGACATCCTAGATGCCAAGCCTTGGGCTACATCGGTGTATCCATTAGTTTGAGTCATTCAAACAACTCTGTAAAGAGAGAATCTTTGGCTCTGTTTTGCAGATAAGACAAATGAGGCTTGGAGATTACATGATTTGCCCAAGTGCCAGAGCTGAGAACAGTCCTGTGTGTGTGGCTCCTGCTGTGCCCTTCTCAGTGACAACCCTAACCAGAACGGTTAGGATGGTGGGGATCGACTCAATGGTGGGCCCCATCTCCACTATCATTAAAGGTGATGTTGGAAGACCGCTCATGGACATATGAAGTAATACCAGAATTTGGTGGCCACTTACCCTGGTAGAATCTATTGGGAGAGTGAGCTACACAGTTAATTTCTAATTAAGTGTAATAAGCCATGTCATTTGATATAGTTAAAATTTATTGGCTCAGAAATCCTTCTCAGCCTGAAATCTTATTCTTTGCGGTGTTCTATGGGATATACCATATTGATCTGCATGGTTCTCTCCTCACTGGGTGTTTCATGCCTCGAACAGTGTTGACTTCAATACATCACTTATTGCCAGTTTCATTTTGCCTTCATGACCTAGAGCTGAAGCTTTCCTCTACTCCTGAGACACCCAAGTAGATGGAACAAAACCATCTGATTTTGTTAGACGCTTCTGGAGAAGAGACTGATGCGCAGTTTGCCCAAGTCTATTTGCCCCAAACGTTGGTGTTCTATGGTGGACTCTATCTTTGAATGCCTCCCTCAGTGCACAGGCTTCTGGTGGCACTGGCCTAAGAAGTCCCCAGGGGAGTTCAGTATCACTAATGACCCAAGATGTGAATGGCTGGACAGGATTCATTGGCGAGGAATCACTGGATCTCTGCCAGATCACCAACTGAGCGCTGTGTCTACTAGTGTTCTGGTGCTGTAGTCTAAGGCATTGGTAGTGAAGAAAGCGCTTATACCCATCAAGGGAAGATGACAGACTATATGTATATGTGTCAAGCCCACCAGAGAAATCTTCGTTAGATTCAGCTCCCCCAATCCCCTGAGGACTACTTCTTAGAGGGGCCAGAAGACATTTGCGGAACCCTTATTTTACAAATGTGATTTTTCTTTAATGATCTAGAACTGAGGTCGACCAATTTTTTTGTAAAGGACAAGATAGTAATTAAGTTAGGCTTTGTGGGCCAGATGGTCTCCATAGCAACTACTCAACTCAGCTGTTGTAGAATAAAAGCAGCCACAGACAATTCACACATCAATAAGTGTGGCCATGTTCCAATAAAACTTTATTTACAAAAACAGGCAGTGGGCCAGATTTGGCCTGCAGGCTGTAATTTGCTGACTCTGAATCATCCATCCTCCAAGACAAACTTTACCCTGTTTATCAACGTTGCGTGTTGGATTCTCTGGAAATCCAACCCTGAGATGGAAGTGAAAGGACAGGGCATTTACTGGGGAGTGCTGTTGACATGGCACCCGCGGATGGGAAGGGAAGAAAGCAGGAATGGGCAGAGGGAGAAGTTGCTCTGTGATGCAGTCATAATGAAGGCCTTAGGGAACTCTGAATTTGGGGAGCCCCTTCAGAGTTACTCTCAGTCGAAGCAGGGGGTTGGGCTTTATACCCCCTGAGAAGGGGATGTGACCTTGGATGAGCAGCTCTCTTCAGCCAGCCAGTTGCCATAGTTGTGGTGGACTGCAGGACTCCCAGCGTCTGGGGGATACATCTTTCCATCCTGAGGGGGGATCTGAATGCATCACAGTTGGCCATTCTGTTTAATCTACTCTTTCCACGCTGTGACCTCATAATTCTCTAAACCAAGTCAAAGATCTTGCAAGGCTGGACCTGGAGCAGTGGGGTGGGGGCGTGGGGTATGGACCTTTGCACCTGTGTGGAGAATTCTGTTCTCCCACCCTTGACACTTATTCATTCGTTCAGCAAATGTGTATTGGACAATCATGCAGGTGTGGGCATGATGACTTGGACCACAGTGGCAGTGGTGCTGAGAAGTGCTCAGCTTCTGGGCTATGTTTTGAAGATAAAGCGCACAGGGTTGCTAGGGATCAGATGGGTTGGCAGTGCCCACAGTGACGTGTCTACCGGGTATATCTAACCATCTCGTTTCCTGAGGCTGACTCAACTCGGCAGTGCTTCCCAAGCCCTGCAGCTTGTCTACCAGTGCCTGGCCAACATTTATACCATGGCTGCACACTTTCCTGCTGATGGAGTGTCGTTGAGGACCAGGTGAACAATTTTATGATGACAGCTTCTTTTGTGAAGCTGTAAGAGAAGAAGTGGGCAGAAGGAACAATCATTGTGAACAATGTTTTTGTATTTTATTGTTAACAAGATAAACCAGGGAGTGTTAGAATCAGCTGACAAATGGACAACAAAACTGTTGAGACCCCGGTATCTAGTAACAGCTCGAGAGCAGGGATTAGCAAACTGCAGCCCGAGGGGCCAAACCCAACCCTCCACCTGTCTTTGTAAGGCAGGTTCTTTGGAACACATCCATGCTTATTCGTTCACATGTTCTGTGGCCGCTTTTGCGCTTTATCAGCAGAGTTGAGTAGTTGGGACAGAGACCATGCGACCCATAAAGCCTGCAATATTGACTATCTGGGCCTTTGCAGAAAAAGTGTGCCAGCCCCTGCTCAAGGGCGAGCTCTCTGGGTGACTTTGGGCAGGTCACCTTCCTGCAAGGGCTTCAGTTTTTCATCTATGGAATGAGACATAGACCAGATTATCTCTTGAACTCTTGTCAGCAGGTCCATTAAGTTATTCATTTTGGGGGCTGTATTTTTCTGTTACAATGGATCTAGACAAGTCCAAGGTTCAGGTTAACTCTTAAGTTATAGGAGAGATGCTCAGAGACAAAGGGAGAAGCTCTCACTCCTTGAGCTCCAGAACCCTGTTTGGGTTCTGGGTTCTCTGGGTTCTGCTCCACCTTTTCTGACCAGTACGCTCCTGGCTCTCTCTCACTCTTCCCGCTCCCTAGATGCAGGTGCCACTGAGGTTCAACCTTAGCATGCAGCTCTCCTGCCTCTTTTCACATCAGCAGCGAGATCAGGCACTTCCATGCCACCCGCCATTGTCAACAAGTGGATGGGGCATGTGTCTAGCCCTGGCACTCCTGCTAGTACCAGAACAGAGTCCCCTCTAGACAACCTCCCCTCACTCATGTGACATTTATTGTGTCAGCCATGGTACCAGGCACCATGCTAGGTTCTGGTTGCACAACGCTGAAACAAAACTCAGACATGGTCTCCCACCATACAGCTTACAGTCTGGTGGGAAAACAGACATGCAACTGATATTCCTAAAATAAGTGTGTAATTATAGATTGTGGTCCATGCTCCAAGGGAAGGTGAGGACCATAAGTTTAACGAGGGAGGCATAATTTAGAAGAGGGAGTTTGTCAAGAAGACCTTTCTGAGGGAGGGACTTTTAAACTGATTCTTGAAGCATGACTAGAAGGACCAGCGTGTGCCAAAGCTTCAAGGCAGAGATGAGCTGGGCACTTTGGAGGAACTGAGAAGGCCAGTGAGCCTGCTACATAACAAGTACACGCCCTGAGACTAGAGAGGTGCGCTCTAGCCATGGTTGGGGTTAGGGTTGGGGTTAGAGGCTTAGAGACAAGAATAAGGATTTAGAATTTTATCCTGAGTGCATTGAGATGCTATGATATAATGTGTGCTTTAAGAAGATGGCTCTTGCTCCTTGGAGGAAAAGAGAGAGGAGGGAAGGCCACTGCTGTTGCGTAGATAATAGTCATTTCGGAGGCTGTGGAGGCAGGAGAAGTAGTCTGATGGTGGAATTCACAAGCCTCAACTACTGATGAGGTCAGAAGGAGGGAAACAAGGAGGTGGCAAAGATGAAATCTGGGTTTCTGGCTTGAGCATCCAGAGAAGGTTTTTTATTTTAACAAACTTTATGTTTTAGAGCAGTTTTAGGTTCACAGCAAAACTGAGAGGAACATAGAGAGTTCCCATATACCCGCTGCCCCCACACATGCACGGCCTCCTTCACAATCAACATCCTGCACCAGATGGTATATTTGTTACAATCAATGAGCCTGCAGGGACTCACCATCGACACCCAAGTCCAGAGTTTACATTAGGGTTCACTCTTGGTGTTGTACATCCTATGGGTTTTGACAAATGTATGATCACATGTATCCATCATTATGATATCATACAGAGTATTTTCACTAAAAATCCTCTGTTCTTCCCTTATTCATTACCCCCCCCCCCCCCGCCAACCTCTGGCAACCACTGCTCTTTTAACTGTCTCCATCATTTTGCCTTTTCCAGAATGTCATATTGTTTTCAGATTGGCTTCTTGTACTTACTAATATGCATTTAAATTTCCTCCGTGTCTTTTCCTGGTGTGATAGCTCATTTCTTTTTAGTGCTGAATAGCATTCCATTGTCTGGAAGAACCACAGCTTGTTTATCCACTCACCTACTGGACGAGATCTTAGTTGCTTCTAAGTTTTGGAAACTCTGAATAAAGCTGCCATAAACATGTGCAGGCTTTTGTGTGGACGTAAGTTTTCAACTCCTTTGCATAAATACCAAGGAACGTGATTGCTGGATCCTATGGTAAGAGTATGTTTAGTTTTTAAGAAACTGCCAAACTGTCTTCCAAAGTGGCTGCACCATTTTTGCCTTCCCACCAGCATGAATGAGAGTTCCTGTTGCTGCACACCCTCACGAGCATTTGGTGTTACCAGGGTTCTGCATTTCAGCCATTCTAATAAGTGTGTAGTGTATCTCATTGTTGCTTTAATTTGCATCTTCTTGTTGACATATGATGTGGGGCATCTTTTCATATGCTTATTTGCCATCTGTATGTCTGTTTTGATGAAGTGTCTATTAAAGTCTTTGTCTCATTTTTAATCCAATTGTTTGTTTTCTAATTGTTGAGTTTTAAGAGTTTGTTGCATATTTCGGATAACAGGGGAGGTTTTTATCCAGATTGGGAAGATAAGGAGGAGCAGAGCAGGTCCTGGGCACCATGAGGAGAGGTTACATCTGAAGAGTCGGGGACGTTCAGGTGCAGATGGTAAGTTGGGAGTTGGACCCGTGAATCTGGAGCCCAAGAGAAAGTTCCAGTCTAGAGTTGTGGTTGGGGAGCCTTCTTCCTAAAGTGTGTGTTTTATGCCACAGAAGGGTTTAAGAACACCCAGGGCAAGAGAAGGACAGGATGCAAAAGGGTCCTGGAATGCTAATATTTAGAGGTCTGGCAGGAGCAGCAGAGTTTCGGCTCAATATTAGTACTACAACCACCTCCGCTGCTCTTTCATTTACTGAGGTTTGACTGTGTGCCCTGCGCTGTTCAGGTACTTCATGAGTTTTAACCCATTTACTCCTCCCTAGAAATCCATGGGATAGGTGCGTTGCTGACCTTCATTTTCCAGATGGGGAAACTGAAATGTAAAGAGGTAGAGATTTGCCTGGGGCTACACAGCTGGATGGGGGGGAGGGGCTGGGGTGGACAGGCTTCCTGCTTCTCCATCTGGCTGTGTTCCCATGGCCTCCCAATGGCACATCCAGGCCTGTCGTCACCTTTCTGCTCAGATTTCTCCTGCTCTTGGGAACGGTTCCTTCACTTCCTGGACTCCAGGCTCAGGACTCTGAGTCATCTTGGGACTCTTTCCTCCTCTCCCTCACTGCTGTGTCCAGTCACCGGCCACGTCAAAAGTCTCATGTCCATCCCTTATCTTCCATATCCGCAGCCACTGTCCTCCTTCAAGCCTTTATTATCTTCATGAAATGTCTATGCCCAAATAGATTTGTTTTCCTGACTATAAATTTAATATAGGCAACTGAGAACAACAAAAAGTAGAATAAAAAGCTCAGTACCCTGAAATAATCATTGCTAATATTTTGGTGTATTTTCTCCCATTCTTTTTCTATGCATATGTATTTTTTCTTTTAAATGGCTGAGATCCTGCTGCATATGTGATTTCTCTCTGGGTCTCTGCCACTTAGCACTATATCATAAATATTTCCTGATGTTAACAGTACTTTACAAAGATAACTTTTATTGGCTATGAAATGATGTGTTTTATGGATATATCATAGTTGACTTAATTATTTCTTCATGTTGGTCCTTAAAGTTGTTACTCATTTTTCACTTTTGGGAATAACATTAATGTGAACCCTTGGTGTGTAAGGCTTTTCTGTAGGCTGGATTATTTCCTTTTGAGAAATATTCTTGAAATGGGCTGTCTAGATCAGAGAGTATCAGCCTTTTTAAGGTTCTTGATGCACAGTACTGAATTAGACGCCAGGAGAAACCGAGATGACCGCTTCCCCCTTCAGTGTTGTAAAAGGCCATTTCTGTATGTGCTCGGCCAAGATGAGGTATCAATTTGCAAACTTTTGCAAATTTCCTGATGAAAATTACTGCTTTGTGGTGGGTTGGGCTGGCATTTCTGTGATTGCTAACAAAGGGGAATGGTTTTCTTCATGGTTCCTGCTTCTCACCTGACCTTGTCCATAGCTATGTGACCATATAGCTGACCATATAGCTATATGACCATAGTCCATAGTAGGCACCCCCTCCCATGGAGCCTTCCCTCTCTAGGCCTCAGCAGTATTGAAATGTGGGGCCAGATAGTTCTCTGTTGTTCAGGGCTGTCTACGCATTATAGGACGTTTAACAGCATCCCTAGCCTCTAGAACCCTACCCACTAGATGCCAATAGCCCTCCCTCTTAGTTGTCACAACCACAAATGTCTCTAGATATTGCCTGGTTTGGGGGTTGGGTCAACAAAGTCACCCTTAGTTGAGAACTGCTGGCCCGCACTGTGCCCAGACTTCCTTACAGCCCGCTGTTATTGTGGGCCACCGTCTTCAGCAATCCTCACCGCTCACCAGATGGCGACCAGCCTCAGTGCATCTTCCCAGCCTCACCTCTCAAGTACTCGACTCCCGGGAATTTTATGGCCTTTTATTGTGATGTCTTTGCTATGTCAGGAGGCCATTTTTCTTCTTCTAGACTGTACTGTCCTAGAGGTCAGAACCCCAGTCTGAGTCATTGGCATGAACCTCTCCACGCCCAGCAGTGAGCCACAGAGCATGCAGCACCTCCTCAGGACCCGGGTGCTGGGCAGAGCACAGGTCATTCTGATGACCCGACAAAGCCTTGCTGATGTCAGTCACGTAAAAGCTCACTCCCTTTCCTTCTTCAAACCACCTCTCCCATGGCCGTATCCAAAACCTCTCTAGCCAAGAAAGGGTGAGGAGCCGTGTAAGATTCACTGTCCAGAGGTAGGTTGTGAAAAGTAAAGTGAAAACTGTAGTATCCCCACTTGGTTTTAAAATTGAGGGGAAAAAATACATCAAAATATTCTTTCCCTCTAAGAACGCACTAAGAATAATCAAGTATTGTCGTGAAACAATTTTATTATCCTTCAGATGGTCAAATTTAATGTTAAAAATAAAAGTATAGACATTGTTGCAAAAAATATTCTGAAGGGTTTTTTTTGGTGATTTAACTCCTGGTAAGTCTTGATGCAGTTGGGTCATTTTCCCCATAATCTTGAAGATGATGATCAGATCCCTCCCCAGAGTGTATTGGTCTCTGAAGGTTGCTCATGTCAGCCACCCCAGCTGGCACTGTGGGGCAAAGGGCTTGTTTTCTTCTTTCTGAGTAACTCGCTTAGTTGTATGAATGGGTTGTGTCCCCACATTGTTCAGGAAATGGTCATTCCAGTGGGCCATTTGCTCAAGTTTGCCAGAGATAGATGAAGAGAAATGGATTCAAGTTCTGCAGCAGGCTGACGGGATAGCGGTCTGATTCGTAAATTAGGAAACGGCAGAGCAACCCTTCATATGTAAATAAGAAATCATGATAATCAGGGTGACAGAGCAGCAGCACCAGGGGCTGGGAAATGAGTCCCGTTTGAGTTTCAGTTCAAACTCTGCTAGTTGCTGACCTCGTGTCCTGTGTGAGGTAATTTATATGAGGAGCACCGAGCACGGTGATACATAGTGGGAACTCTGTACATTTTGTAATTACCATTAGTCTTCAGTATCATCTGAGCTGTCTGCGTGATATCAATTTAGACATGATCTTCAGAAAAGGAAGTGGTAGTAACATGGTGAATTCTGTAAGGAAAAGTATTTCAGATGTAGATGATCCTCGAAAAAAGGAAAAAAAAAATGTGAGAAATAGGTGGTGTGTTTAATTCCTTTGGCTTGATGAGTTTTTGCTATTTTCCCAATTAACACAGAAGCTCAGATCTCTCAAAAAAAAATGTAATCTTATTTTCAGTGTTACTAACATTGGGAGAATGAGAGATAAATGAGGATGGTAAGATCAGCCTATAAATTCATCTTAAGCTATGCTGTCCAAGTAGTTTGTTGTTAAATGCACAAATCTTTTTCGCATTGCTATCACAGGGTCATTTGTTTCCCGTGTAAGGTCATAACTGCATGAAGGCGTTACTGTGGATGAAATATCAGTTTACACACAGGGCATTCACGTGATCTTATGTGGTTCTGAGGCTATGCTCAGGGGCCACACTCAGAGAGCGTGGAAGGGTGTTCAGGGAAGGGCATCAGACACATCAGGGATGCTTTTTCAAAATGCCCGTGCTGGGCCCTATGCTGGAATTCAAATAAGTGCCTCCTTGGTTAAGAGCCCTGTTCTGGAGGATGCAAGGGAAGGAAAATAGTTTTCCTTCCACCGTTCTAAGTTCTGTCTGGGGCCCCTATAACAAAAGACAGATTAACAAGAGAAAAAAAAATAAGATGATTAACATGTACACTTCATGTATATGTGGGAAATACCCAGGGAAAAACGAGTAACTCAAAGCAGTGGCTTAAAACTCAGGTTTACTTAGCATCTTCAACAAAGAGCAACAATGTTGTGGAGAAATGACAGGACAAAGGACAGCAGTTTTAGGCTTCCAAGGTTGGCACAGTAGGAAAGTAGATATATGGGAGGAAACTAATGGTAGATAAAGGCTGAAGTTTTTTATGTCGACTCCTCTGGTGCTGTCTCCAGGCTGATAGGTCTCAAGTTGTCTCTGGTGATTAACTTCTGTTCTTCCTGGTAGAGAGGGGAGGCGGGACACCTTTGTAAATTTATGTCCTGCTTTAAGGCAAATAGGGGGAGGGCGGAGAGCTTTGCTTATTTCTGCTTCTTCTCAATTGCCTTCAGCTCAAAATAATCCTTATGCCAAAGTGACATATTTTGATGTGGTGGAGGGACAGCATGTCCTTCCTCCTGTGCATCTTGATTCTCAGCTGTTTAGGGGTGATGATCAGACTCTTCAAGGTTGAGGTCCCCAAGAGGTGCTGAAGGGCAGCTGCCCAGGACAGGTGTCCTCTTTGCAGGGAGCACAGCCTTTGTTATGCCACTTACGGTTAGAAGCTGCTGCCTCAAATGCCTGCCCTTGCCCACTCTGAGTCCTGTGATAAATGCCCCATGGGAACATAAAAACCCATAGTCCGGGTGAGGAATAGATAAACTGGCCCATTAGATGGTGGTTGCCTATAGAATCAGAAGTTGAAGACAAAGGCTGCAAAACTCTGGGTTTTCTTAACTGTTTTCTCAATTAGTTGAAATATTTGCATACAAGGACTGCATCCTTTTGGTCTTTTGTAGAACTGCCTTTCTTTTCATTGTGCTTTGGTGTTGGGTCATCAACCTACATTAAGGACATGGATCATTAATAGTATACAGGGCCATTTATGTGGGCCCAATAAGGAAAAAATCTCTACTCGCCGTGTTCCGAGAGTTAAACTATAGTGCTGTGCATCTTCTGAGCAACTCTGGTTCTTACCTCTCAGAGCTTTTGACCCATGAAGCTGCTATTGTTTCTCCTTCTACACTGTCTGTTAGAAAATTCAGACAACTTTGAGGCCCTTCTCTTGCAAATATTCAGTCTTATGGCAATAGCTGGTGTTTTGGCTTTGTCTTATCTTTCCCATGTATAAACATATAATTTGGCTGAAATAAAGGGAAAAATTCTATAGTTTTACTTAAAACCTGCTCCCTCCTTGGGGAGGATGCTAAATTGAAGGTCCAGGCTTGCGCTGAACAAGTTGGTGTATGTTCAGCAGATGAATGGCTCTGGTGTTTTAAGATAGAGGCTTATCCACTTTTACATGTAGATGGACCACTGGTAGGTGTCTTTGATCAGATGGCCTATGTAGATGGTAAACAAATGACTCTGAGTTCTGGCGGCCTCCTGTCCTTCACTCTCGTAAATACATGTGTGTGTGTGTAAGACCGAGTGACCCACTTCAGTTTAGAAATGATGGCAAAGGAGCTGTGAAGAGTGGAGCATCAGACCCCAGCCAGCAGAGTTTGGCAGACGTGGTCCATAAAACACACTGAATGTCCCAGCATTGTGCAGTTGGGAGATACAGCTTTCCCAGACACCAGGGAGAATTTGTGCTGATGTAATGGTTGTGGCAAAGCCCATCGTGATTCTCTCAGCCCCAAAGCCTACCTTGACCCTCAGCACTGCTGGCAGCACTGTGGTTTCTCTCTAAGTCTTACATCATCCATAAAAACGCTGCTAAAAAAAGGGTATAAATGTAATCAGTTTCTCCTTTAATTCCTTTGCTTTCATACTGGTTTCCCCCTTCTTATTGAAAAAAGTAAAACATGTGCATTGTAAAAATTAAAATGTAAAAAGCAAGAAAAGGAAAATAAAACCAACCATAACCCATTACCCACAGATAACATCACTGTTAATATTTTAATCTATCCTCCCAAGTAGGTTACTTGCATCTTCTCACATACACAACAAACTTTTCTTTTATTCTTTATTCTTCTTTCCTTTTCTTAAGAAAAAGGGGATCATGCAAAACATGGTTCTAGAAGGCTGCTCGTTGTCGACAATGGATTGTGAGGTTCCTTTTCATGTCCGACATATTCTATTAATCATTTAATGGCCACACGGTCTTCCATTGAATAGATTTACCTAACCTATCATTTAAAACCCTTCTTGTTAAGTAGATTGTTTCCATTTTTACAACAACATGTTGACAAATGTCCTTGTAGAGAAATCTTTGTGGGCATGTCATGTGATTTCCTTAAGCCAGGTTCCTAGAATTTCTGGGTCAAAGGATAGGCACAATTTTAAGGTTTTTTAATATAGATTTCTAAATGATGCTCTGTAACAGCTGTGTCAAGTTCCACTATCAACACATAAATACGAACTTCCCTGAACATTCATAAGCCTTGAGTATTGGCATCACAAAAATTTCTATGCCATTTTGATAAGTGAAAAATGATACTTATGATATAATAATTTGTATTTTTTTGATGGACATGTTGAACTTTTCATGTGTTTATTGTACATCTGTATTTCTTCTTTCTTGAATTTCCTCTATATTTTCTTTGGTCACTTTAGTAGTTTTTCTTTTGAATTTTTATTTATGTTAAAAATATCCTTTTGTATTTTACTTTTTATTATAATTTTTTAAACTTTGAATTTTGAAATAATTTTAGATTAACAGAAGAGTTACAAAGATAGGACAGAGAGTTCCTGTATATCTTGTGTATATGGCTTCTCCTGTGTTAACATGTTTCATAATCACGGTACTTTTATCTAAGCCAGAGTCGCTCAACCTCACACTATAGACATCTTGGGCTGGATGATTCTCGGTTGTGGGGGCCGTCCTGTGTATTGTGGAATGTTAACAGCATCCCTGTCTCAACCCATGAGATGCTGGTAGCACCTCCTCCTGGCTCCCTAGTTGTACAACCAAAGATGTCTCCAGACATTGCCAAATGTCCCCTGGGGAGCAAAATCACCCGCAGTTGAGAATCACCAATCCAAACTAAGAAAGCAGTATTCGTACAATACTATTAACTAAGCGACAGAGTTTGTTCACATTTCACCAGTGTTTCCACTAACGTCCTTTTTCTGTTCCAGGATCACATCCAGGAAATCGTTGCATTTAGTCATCATGTCTGTTGATGGTAATTTTTGACATTCACATGTTTCTATTATCTTCTTAACCCTTTTTCCTTTGTTTTCACTGACAGGCTTGGAATGGCCTTCTCTAGCCCACATTCCTCTCTGGCTCCTTTATTTAAAACTGTCACCTCCCTGGATATGTTTCTTCCAGTGCTGTAAGATTGGGATCTATTTTTCCTAAATGGCCTGCCAGTTGTCTATGGACTATTGATGAGATACTCCATTATTTCTCTGCTGGTTGGAAATGCCAATTGTATGTCGAATTTGTGTTTATGCAGTGATTTCTCTTGACTTATACGGTTGTTTCCTTCTAGAAATTTTCATGCAACTTGAATATTATGTGACTCACAAAAGCTCCTCTGTTACCATCTATGGATTTGAAAGATGGAGAAGCTTTCAGATCCTGCTAAGTGTGCACTGTTGGCAGTGGATGTACCTCATTACTGCAGGACCCAGGCAGTGAGAGACTCCGGCTGCT
The DNA here is from genome assembly GCF_021613505.1 of Equus quagga. Taxonomy (NCBI): domain Eukaryota; kingdom Metazoa; phylum Chordata; class Mammalia; order Perissodactyla; family Equidae; genus Equus; species Equus quagga. The sequence continues at coordinate 178,222,538 of NC_060268.1, read as the reverse complement.
GTCACACTTTTCCAAATTTTAATTTTATATTTAAAAATATCCTCTCAATCTGACCCTACACTCTGTTTTTACAGCAATACTGAGAAAATTTACTTACATTAAAATGTACACATTTAATATCTATGCCCACGTAACCGACCCCACCATGAAATACAGACCAATCACCTCAGAAAAACATGTGGCCCCTTTGCACATTGGGATCCCCTTACCCCAGTCCCCAGAAACCACCAGTCTTCTTTCTGTCACTATTCTAGAGTCTATGTAAGTTGAAGCAAATTGAAATTCCTTTGTGTAAGGTTTCTTTCACTCAAACTAATGCTTTTGAAATTCTTCCATGTCTGCATCTATCCTTAATTTCTCTCTGCAATGTTTTGTAGTTTTCATTGTAGAAGTCTTTCATGTATTTTGTTCAGTGTATTCTTACTTAATTCATATTCTGAATGCTACTGTAAATGAATGATACTGATCTTTTTTTGCTTAGAAAGATTAGCCCTGAGCTAACATCTGTTGCCAATCTTCCTCCTTTTTTTGCTCGAGAAAGATTAGCCCTGAGTTAACATCTGTTGCCAATCTTCCTCCTTTTTTTGCTCAAGAAAGATTAGCCCTGAGCTAACATCTGTGCCAATCTCCCTCCACTTTATATGTGGGTCACCACCACAGCATGGCTCACAATTGGTGTAGGTCTGCTCCTGGGATCCGAACATGTGAACCTGGGCTGCCAAAGCAAACTGTGCCAAACTTAACCACTATGCCATGGGGCCAGCCCCAATACTGATTTTTTTAAAATTTCACTTCCAACATTTTTTGCTTACACGTAGACATATATATGATTGCTTTTTGTGTAGTGCCCTTGAATCCTGTAACCTTGCTAAAAGTGCTTAATTATAGAAGCATTTTTGTAGATTCCTTAGGATTGTCTATGTACACAATATTATATATGAATAAAATTTTACTCATCCTTTTACCATCTTGATGCCTTTAATTTCTTTTTTCCTTACCTTATTATGCTAGGTAAGACTTACAGTAAAATGTTGAGTAGAAGTGATAAAAATGAGCATCCTTGACTTATCCCCTTGTTAGCCACAGGGATTTAACAAAGATAGAGAGAGAGAGAAAGATTGAGTTATCTCCTAGGTTGAGGAAATTTCCTTCTATTTCTAATTTTTTTCTCTTTCTTTATTCTGATAAAATATATATAACATAACATTTACCATTTTAACTATTTTTATGTATACAGTCCTGTGGCATTAAGTATATTCACATTCTTTTGCAACCATCACTACCGTCCATCCACAGAAGTTTTTTCATCTTGCAAAACTGAAACTCTGTACCTCTTAAGCACTAACCGGCATTCTCCCCTCCGTTGGTTCCTGGAAACCACCATTCTCCTCTCCGTCTCTATAAACTTGACTACCTCATATAGGTGAATCATAGAACATTTGTCTTTTTGTAACTGGCTTGTTTCACTTAGCGTAATGGCCTCAAGGTTGATCCATGTTGTAGCATATGTCAGAATTCCTTCCTTGTTAAGCCTGAATAATATTCCATTGTATGGGCATAGCAGATTTTGTTTATCTATTCATCCATCAATGGCCACTTGAGCTACTCCCACCTTTTGGCTATTGTGAATAATGCTGCTATAAACATAAGTGTTTAAATATTTGTTTGACTCTCTGCTTTTAATCCTTTTGCGTATATACCCAGAAGTAGAATTGCTGAATCATATAGTAATTCCATGTTTAATTTTCTGAGGAACCACCATGCCATTTCCCATAGCAGCTGCACCATTTGACATTCCCACAAGGCTGCCAATTTCTCCACATCCTTGCCTACACTTGTTATTTTCTGTATTTTTGGTAACAGCCATCCTGCTGAGTGTGAAGTGGAATCTGATTGTGGTTTTGATTTGTATTTTCCTAATGATCAGTAATGTTGAGCATCTTTTCATGTGCCTATTGGCCATTTGTATATCTTCTTTGGAGTAATGTCTGTTCAAATCCTTTGCCCATTTTTTATTAAGGTTTTGTTTGTTTCTATTCCTAATGTGATGAAAGATTTCATTGTGCATGGATGTTGAATACTGACATACTTTTTACGCACCTCTTGGCATAATAATTGGATTTTTCTCCTTTATTTTGTAAATATGGGGAATTATGTTGATTTTTTATACGTTAACTTATATAGTTCTAGGTTAAACTCTATTGACTGATGGTGCATTATGCTTTTTTGAAAATAAATACATTGCTGGATTCTATTTGCTAGTATTTTTAGGGATTTTTTTTTCTTCATTTATGTTAAGTAATACTGGTGTGTCATTCTCTTTTTTGAAATGTTTTTGGTTTGGGTATCAGGAAAATACTACCTTTATACAATGAATTAGGAAGTGTTCTCTTTTCTATTTCCGAAAGAGATTTGCGAGATGGATGTTGTTTCTTCCTTAAGTGTTTGGTAGAAATCACCAGTGAAGTCAGCTTGGCCTGAAGTTTTCATTGTGGGGAAGCTTTAAATTATGAATTCAATTTCTTTAATTGCTATATGATGACAGTTAGGATTTCTACTACTTCTTGAGTCTGTTTGATAGTTTGTGTCTTTTAAGGAATTTGCCGTTTCCTCAAAGTTGTTGAAATTATTGCCATAAAGTTGTTCATAATATTTTCTTATTATCCTAGAAACTATAGTGATGTCCCCCTTGTTTATTCCCAAAGTTGGTAATTTGTGTCTTCTCTTTTTTCCTTATCAGTCTAGCTAGAGGTTTATCCATTTTATTGATTTTTTTCCCCAAGGATCTAGGTTTCATTCCATTGATTTTCTCTATTGCTTGTCAATTTTCTCTTACATTGATTTCTGCTTTTAGCTTTATTATTTCTGGTTATCTATTTACTTTGTTCTGAATTTGCCCTTTTTTATTTTTTAGCTTAAGAGGGAAAGCTTAGGTCAAATGCTCATAACAAATGTTTTCATATAATCATTCAACATTTAAATTTCCTTCTAGTTTTGATGTGTATTTTTTCATTTTAATTTAGTTCAAAATATTTTCTTTGTATACTCTACCAGTATCACTTTATATTAATTTTATCTTTATAATAAGCTTTAATATCTGAATGTGCAAGATTACATTCACTACTTTTTTTTTTTGCAAAATTTTGTTAGCTAGAAAATTTAGACCATTTACACTTATTGTGATTACTGATCTATGTGGATTTATTTCTTTCGTGTTATTTAGGCTTTCTATTTGTCCTACCTTCTCTATTTCTCTAATAGCCTTGTATTGAATTAATTTTTGTCTCATTCTATTTTTTTCTCTGCTATTTGGAAGTTACACTCTTTATTTCTATTATTTCAGTGACCAGCTAGAAATTGTACCATGTGAATTTAGCAAAGCTGAAAGTTAATCAGTATTTTTCATAATCTCTCAAACAAATCAGAAATTTAGAACACTTTAACTCCCATCAACCCTCCGACAGATTATTATATGTTTTGGTTCTCTCTTGTTTGTTTTTGTGACTCCTGCAAATCGAATGTTATTTTTATACAATCATGGTTAATTTATCTCATGTTTACCATTGTCTGTGCTCCCCTTTCCTTTATGTGTGTCAGATCTTTGCTGTTGATATTAATTTTCATCTTCCTAACATACATATTTTGGAGTTCATTTTGGTGGCACCTCAAGTGGAGGGACTTTTGCTGGTAAACTCTCCTAAGTTTGTTGGAGTGAGGGAAGGTGAGAATTCTAAAAAAATCTTCATTTAGCCATGTTCTTGAAAGAAGACTTCGTAACGTATACAATTTTCTGTGTTACAATTATTTTCTCTCAGTCCTTTAAAAATATTATCCCACTGCCTTGGGCTTCCACTGTTGCTATGGAGAAGACACCTGTAAGTCTAATTGTCATGACTTCATGCCTTTCCTTTGAGTTGTTTTTAAGATCTTCTCTGTGCTTGGTGTTATTCTTCATTATGATATTTTTAGATGTGGATTTCTATTTGGTTATCTTCGTGATTTGTTGTGCTTTCTATGTCTGATAGTTCTTTTTATTAGTTCTGAAAATTTCTCAGCCATTTCTTTATTTCCTCTCCTTCATTTTCTCTATTATCTCCTTTCGATTCTGATTAGATTTTTTCACACTAAAATTCATCCTTCTTCATCCCCATTTCATCCTCCTTTCTCCTAGCCTGTCTTTCACTTTCCATTTATTTGACTTTCTATGATTCATTCAGTAAACTTTTTTTAGGTTTATACTTCACTTCACTAATTCTATTTTCAGCTATATCTAAATTCACCTGAGTTTTTAATTTCAATCAATGTATTTTGTTTATTTCTAGGAGTACTTTTATATTTTTGAAATCACTCCAGTTAGTTTTATAGTCTCTTATTCCTCACTCCTAATTTTGATTAGCTCTTTTATTCCTTCAAACATATCAGTTGTTTTATATCCTGTATCTGTATTTCTAATATCTGAGGTATGTGTGGGTCTGATTCTGCATTTTGGCTTGTCTGCTGACCTTTGCTTATGGTGGTTGTTCCTAGTATGTGTTGTGATTTCTGGTTGATAGAGATATTGTTACTATGATTCTGAGCTCATGTTCATTGGAACTTTATCTGTGGAACTTCTCTGAGTCCTAGATTGAGGACAAGTTCCTCCAGAGGGAATTTCCATGCCTCTCTCAGGTGGGCTCACATTATGCTAAATTTTCAGCTTGGGATTGCTCATACTAAGCAGGTTGTGTGAAGTGACAATACCCGCATCTAATTGGAATGAAAGCCGTGTTTGTGGAGCCAACGTGGAAATCTTATTCTGAAGATGTAGTTGTATATTCTTAGGATTTCCTTACAACGATGCATTTGATGATCTCAAATCACAAAACAAGAGCATGCATGTATTTCCAGACAACTTGGACTAGACTAAAATACCACTGATCATTGCAGGCTCAGCTCCGTGCTTGCAAATGAGCTTTCTGCTTTTCTCCTGAGCATCGATCAAGTCGGCACACAGGCCCTGAGTCCAGGAGTAGTGGAGAAAGGATGGGAAGAGGGTTTTTAACTTGATGTAATTGGATGTGAATCGTTAATTACATTATGAAACTTAAAGCACAAAAACCGGAGTCTCTGCAGCTGAGTTGAATTAGTTTCTCAACCAAAAGAAATTAGACTACAACTCAAAAGACTAGCAAAGACCAGAATGCTAAGTGCACAACAGCATATTTCATTGAGGTTCCACCTGCTAAGCAAGAAATGCTCTTAGTTTAATTCCGTGCAACTCCCAGCTTGTTCAAACTCCTGCCTAATTCAAAACCTGCCGGCCACATGCCTATCAACATGGTGAACAGTCTTGCTTTTTAAAAAGTTTATTTCATAACAGCTTCATTGGGATATAAACCACATACCATAACTGTCTTGCACTGTATTGCTCCAGCTAGCAATATCTTCTAGGCATTAATTTTAAAATGCATTGAATTTCTGAATGTTGCATGCTGTTATATATTATTCAGCAAGAGTACCTAATGTCACAGGTGCAGGGAACTTAAAATTAAGGGTGGCCCAAACCAAACTTGTTCCTTAACTCCTTTTCCGGTAGACAAACTTCCCTTTTAAACTTGGATTATTTTTTCCTACAAGGAAATGCACGCCCTCTTCTGATCTCAGACACTCTGACCATCTTGTTCTCCCCAGTAACACACTAGGGTTTGCCGTCTGGTCTGCACCACCTGTAAAGCTGCTCTGAAGCTTCCTTCTTGAAAATTGCCCTCACATGGCTAGCCTGGTGGTTGTGTCAGAAATGGAAAACGCGTAATTTCAAATCCAGGGAAAAGCCACAGCGACAACTACTAGCTATTTTGGAAGTAAATTATTGCAGTCAAAGTGTAATTGAGCTCTTTGCTTCGCTGTCTCCCCTCTTCTATCCACCTGGCTCTTGTCTAATTTTCTATAGAGAGAGAATGTGAAGTTGGAATTGGTCAAGTTTGCCACTTAGTTTATAAAAGTTTTGGAATGGAAAAGGGTAGGAACTGATGTCCATGGTGAAATAGTTATAATAAGATCTGTACTTTTGAATTTTTGCTGATGTCCAGTCCCCAGTGGACTGAGATGCATACAACCCCACATTCCCCCTCCCCCCCCCAACCCCTTGTCCCTTTCAGCCAAATGGATTTGCAGCACCTGCCAATATGGCAGCCCAGTTAAAGCGAGCAAGGTTTCCAGCACCCTCCTTAGCAGAGTGAATGATTTGGGGAAAACAAAGGGCCAAAAGAGCCAGAATTGGCTCTGCCATTCAGGAATTAGCCTTAGTCTCAAAACAAAATTTCCTTGAAGTTGCTGAAATTGAGAGAGAACCCAGGTGCCTCTAGAATGACATGTTTTGTTATCAGAAGATTGAGGATGGCATTATCCCCAGGTTTAAGGCATTTATCCTTCTGTCACAAATTCCCCAACTTGCCAGCCTTGTGGGGCCAGTAGCCATGTCTCTTTGCTCACGTCCTACCCCTAGTTCATAAAAGGGACCATAGGAGGTACCTAAAAATACTTTTGAGTTATTGAATTAATGTTCACCCCTAAGAAACTATGAAAATTCCCCTGAGGACGCGTCTGGGTGGGAATTCTGTACTGCTTCATTATCTCCTCTTATCTGCTGGGCGAGTGAGTCTTCAGGATTTTCCCGGGCTCCTCATGGGCTAAAAGCCCTTCCTGAAGACATAAGCCATCAGTTAAATGATGGTGTGACTCACTTGACAAATATTTACTGAGTGCCAAGTGTCATCTAGGTGTTAGGTACTGCAGTAACTTCGTGCTGTCATGGAGCTTACTATGCATAGATAGAGAAGGATAACAAATAGATAGATGTATTATGAGAAATTGCAGGGGGTGATAAGAGCTTTTGCAGAGCACTGAAGCCAGGTCATGTGATTGAGTTGGCTTCTTTAGATGGAGTAGTAAGGGAAGGCGTCTCTGAGTAAGTGACATTTCAACCAAGATCTACATGAAAAAAGGAGCCCAGCTTTTGAAGGTGCAGAGGATGAGCGCTTTAGACAGAAGGAATGACTGGCAAAAGCCCCTGCTATGATAAAGAACGGAGCTGGTGCATTCAAGGCACAAGACCAAGGCCCTCGGGAGGGGACACATGAGCTCAGGGAAGTGAGCAAAAGCCAGCCCATGTTGGCAGGTGATATTTTTTTAGGTGGGATGAAACCATTGGAGAGATTAAGCAGAGGATTGTCATGATCTGACTTACGTTTTCTCAACATCTCAGGTGGACGCAGGGAAGTCAGCAACAAGAGAGTCAGCCAGGTGAATGGTATGAGTGGAGATGGAGACTAGTGGATGGTTCGAGGTAGGTGTTAGGTAGGTAGGGTTAACAGGACTTGCTGATGCATTCCATGCGGAGTGGAGGGAAGGAAGGAATCAGGGTTTGGGGGGACCTAAGTCATTGCATTAAGGGGCCGGATGGTTAGCTCAGGCCCTGACTACGCACTCACTCGTCATTTTCAAATGTATGAGACAGTGAGCAGACCGCTGTACACTCACCTGTCCCTGGGGAAAACCTCCATAGCCAGGCAGAGACTGGAGGTGTCCGTAGGTTCCCAAGCACTGAAGCAAGCTGTGCATAAAGCTGTGGCCATGTTTAAAGATGCCTGCAAATTCAAGCAACGGGAAAAGTGAAATAAACAGTGCAACAGGTCCTAGATGGAAAATTAGAAATGTTAATGCCAATAGAAGACTGAGGAAATTTAGCCAATTTTAGAAAACACTATGCATACGTGGATGAGGTAGACCAGAAGTTCATTTTCAGTGTTGTTGTTTTGTGACATTTTGAGTTTGGCCTATGGTGCTGTCAGTATTTTGAATGGTATTAACATTTTATCATTGCTTTTTCTTTAAACATGTACCTTAAAAGGATGTTTTTGTTTTTAAGTGTGATTTTATTATATCCAAGAGATATATTTTTAATCCTTGCCGTACGTAATTACAGGTGAATATTGAAAGTCATTAGGAAAACAAAATTCTCTTTTTAGTAATTTCCTTTACAGTAAATTTTTCTGGAATACAGCTATTTTGAACCATAATACAGGACCATGCCATAGTCTACTAGCTACTTAAAACCTTTCAGTATTCTGATCATCAAAGAAAAGATGGGATGTATTTTTCAAGGGATAAAAAGGGCATTACTTAAACTTATATCATAAATTGAACAGGATTTCAGATTATCCCACATCTAAACCTATGAAATGACAGATAACCTGTCTGTTATTATAATCAAGAAGGTACTAGATTTCTAGGATGCTGAATCTCTCTGGTTCATTTTGGTTTGTGGTTTTACAACCCCAAATAGAAAACAATACATATGTTTTCCTTCTCCGTATTTTATTTTTAGAAAATCTGGAAAATGAAATGCCTTCAGTTCAGCCACATGACTCCCATTAGCCTTAATGGGAGAAAGGCATCTTCATGGAGGAGAAGAATCATCCCAAGTGTGTAAATAACAGCCGGCCCGTGGCCACAGGGAGGCCTCAGTACCGCGCACATCGGTAGCTGCATTCTTGTGGGGGTGGGTCCTGCCCAAGTCAGACCCCACTCAGGATGAGCTGGGATTGAATCATCAGGTCCCTTTGGAGTTCAACCCCCAGATACATCTTCTCTGGCCCACCTGAAGCCCCCAAATGTGAGCAGGGTGGTCTCCGCTTGTTGGGAAACTCCGTGCGTTGCTGATTCTCATTGCATTCTCTTCCTCAATGCCAGGGCATACCTGTGTGACCCCAGAGCTTGTCCCATTGCAAGTGGACTTTTCTGAGAAATTCTGAATGTTTCTAGGTATGTGTTGACCTTGGAAGACTGTGTTTGTTGCTCCTCCGTGCCTGGAGTTCGGTGGAGGTTTGGTATGAATCTCACTGCGTGCTCCTCTCCCCCTACCCCTCACTCTACTGCAGATATTTGTATCCAGCTGAATCTGACTGAAGTGGTCAGGGCAGCTTTGAAGGTGAGGAGGGTTAAAGGAAAGCTGCGGAGGGGCAGGGGCCAGTGGTGCCCCTTTCAGCCCTGTTTTTGCATTTGAAGTTCACCTGAGGGTCTCGGATCTTCTCCAGCCTCTGCAGGTGCTCCACATCCTTCTCTCCCACCTGCTCCCAGCAGAAATGCCCCTGCCATGACACAAGGAGGGAATGGCACATTCCAGGAACAGATTGAGGCCAGTGGGGGTGGAGAGCAGAACCCCCTCCCCAGAGCTTCCCCAGGTCCAGGAAGATGGCTTGGTTTGCCCCACCCAAAGGACAGCTCTTGTTCTACCACGTAAGATGGCCACAAAAACTAACCCACTAGCCTTCATCCAGTAAGTCTGACAAAATGGGCAGGAAATGGCAGACTCTGGGCACAGGGCTGGCACATGGTCAAGGATTCAGCGAACTGTCTTCCTGCCTTTCTCTGTCTCCTTGTGTGTATATCTTTTCCTAGATTGTAAACAAAAGACAAAGTCTCTCTATCACTTAAGGGTCATATTTTTAAAGTCGTGTCTTAGATATGGACCATCTATGGATTAAACCATAGCAAAGGCTCACCTTTGCATGGTGCATTATTCTTTTTGAGTTTTCACGTTATCCCATTCCCTCCGCATGGAGCAGAATGGTTATTATCCCATTGTAGAGCTGAGTAACCCGAGGCCAGATGGGCTGGGTGACCTGTGCACAGACAGTTGACGGGAGGCAGAATCAGGCAGAAGTAGACCCCAGATCTACTTATATTCCAAATTCTTTCTGTCATTTATACTTCAAATGTCTTCTGTCTTTCTGAAAAGATGTCATGTTGCAAACTTGGCCATCCTGGGAGAATTCGTGCCATGCTCTCTTTGATGGATTGTACAGGTGCCTGGTCAGTGGAGCTGACCTTGGTGGGGTTCTGAGTAGCCAATGACCCGTCTCTACTCACCACCAGATTGATGGAAAATGTAAACTGTGCTGAGATGCAGCAGGAAGTTTTAATAAATATAGTACAGGATTTTATAAACGTGTTTATTCCATTTCTTGTGAATCAACAAATACAGAGACAGTGAGTCATATTACAGAGTTACTGAGAAGTGACTTTTGGCTATATGAAACGCTGCTACTCTGAGTTTTTTTTTAAACCTATCACGAATGACCATTTTTTAAAAACATTCAAGTTTGAACTAATTTTAGACTTATAGAAATGGTGCAAAAATAGTACAAAGAGTTTCCTTGTACCTCTTACCCGGCTTCCTCTAACGCAAACATGTAGGATGTTAACAATAACCATTTTAATAAGCATTTTTCTTAAACAAATTGACACATAGCAATGCAATCTAAAGACTAGCTGCCTAAAAACACGCTTTTAAAGGGTACTGTGCTTACTCTGCTGCTTGACCCAAAAGATTTCTTTGAAAGGCATCGAGATGAGAAACAAAGATGGCCCAAGGTGTGCAGGAGCTGGATAAAACCGGAGTGGGTGCAGCGGGGTGACTTCCCTTCCTAAGAGAAGCTTGGGGAAACTTGATTGTGGTGTCTGGTTGTCACTGGACATTTAAACCTCTAGTCAACTACCTTTTTTTCCTATTGTTTTGAAATTTAAGAATATGTTGGATATTCTGACTGAGAAAAAGAAAAGGGGGAGGTAGGTTGGTATAGGCAAAAAAAGTGCACATCCTACAGTTGTTCTGTATAATTCACTGCCAGCGGTGCAAGTTTCTATAAAACGATGCTTGGCTGTATTAACTGAACATTTAAAATTGTGAGAAGGAAGTGTTTCCTCCCATAGTCAACATGAGAGAAGTAGAAAGAGTAAAAGTACATGAGACCTCTCCCCTTTCCCCAGGCTCATATATTAGACGTCAATTCAGAAAAAGATTGTAATTTTTAGTGATTTTGCCTTTTCCACATTGTTTCAAAATGATAATTTTCAATAAGACAGTGATAAGTTTATTTTCATAAAGAAATCCCTCCCCTCTTTTGGGCATAAGGGAAATGCTTTTACTAGACACAAATACTCACTGTAGCATTTAAAAAACAGTTAAACATATTTCCACTTTTCCGTACCTAAGTGGTCTCTCGGTGCAAACCCATAAACTAAATATGTTTTGTTTCTTATCAATTACTCTCAGGGACGAGAGATAAATAACCCAGGTAGTCCACATTAAATGGGAATGATGGGAAAGTGGAGCATTTGTCTGGTACAACACCACCTGTTTATCTCATTGGGAGATGGTGGATGGGAGCGAGAATGAGAAGACCTAAAGTGTGGAAGCCTCGTGGTCCTGGGAGATGCAGGCAGAGCCTCCCCCCACCATCCCCCGAGTCAGCGTCTTACTCTCTGTGTATTGACTGAGGTCTGGCCGGCCCTGAGTCAGGCTTTTGGCTGCAAGATTTATTCTTCGTTACTGTTTTCACGCAGTATGTGCTTCTCTTCAGAGGCCCTGGAGAGTCTCTCCAATTCTGATTTTCAAAAATAGTTCTTCAAAGGGCACAGCATTCTTAGAAGGAGATGCACACAGGGCCACGTGTTTCCCGTTGAGTTTGGGTTGACATGATTGAGGTTTGTAAAAAAGTCTGAGAAAACCAGAAAAATGATGTCAGCCAGGCAAGGAAGTGTTTCCAGAGGTCCCAACAGTCCTGAGAAGTAGAACCCAGAGCCTTTTCCATGGGAATCCTACAGTCTTGGAATTCACTTCCTTTTCTGACCCGAAGTCCTCCGGGGTATTTATATCTTCCCCAAATGGGGTTTGCAGATCTTGTAATGGAAGCGAGGGTGTGACTGGGGATGGAGGGAGGGACGCGACTGATGGGGAGAGGCAGGAAGTAGAGGTATTGTGTGTCACGCAAGCCTGTCTCCTTCCTGGCTCCAGCCCTACAAAGCACCAAAATGAGGGATTCCTTACAGCTACGTGCTGCAAACATGCGTGGAAGCTGACTATGTGCTGGAAAACGTTGGGAAAGGGGCTGCTGTGATCAGAGCCCTCAGCAGTATTAAACAATCCCTGATTTTATATCTCACACTTTAGGCCCAGTCTTTGCTCCTATGTATTGAGTATATTAAGCACTTCATATTGGCCCTTTAATTTTGTTCATTTCCTTCACAACTCAACAAGAAATCAACCAGTTTCTGCCTTAAGTCCAGTGACCACTGAGTTAGGGCTAAAGATTTAGTTCTTCTGACCCTGATGATTTTCGTCTTCATCTTCATTGCATTAGATGGGTCCCAAGCAGGTTCATATGCCCATTTTCTACTCATCTTTGTCAAAAGAGGGGAATGCGGTATATACTCAAATTATTGCCAGAAAATAAGCAGTGCAAACAGGAATGATGGCTATGCTCATGCTGAAGGCCTGGAGGCTTATGTTTGTGGCTGATGTGCCAACATTCGCATCAAAGTATGGAAGCTGTAGGGGGCATGGTTCTAAAGTTCAGGAATGTCGGGATCTGCCTGTGCGTGGACTGCCCAGGGTTCATACCAGATCAGTTGAAGGGCGTTAAGGCCTTAATCTGGAAGAGCCTCCCTCGCTGATTTAGCTGAAGGCCTCCCTGAATTGCCTGGAAGTGTCGGTATCCTCAGAGATACACATTTTGGGTTTTGCCGCCCTTTGGCTTTCAAAATGGTCTTTTCTACGTCATTTTGACACATTTATGGGCTAGAAGACCCTGCTGGGGTCCGTCAGCAGCTCCCACACGTCAGATTCATTCAGTGTCTGGCCATTTGGACTTCTCGGGACAGGTGACGACACCCTCAGTTCACTGCCAGAGTCAGAATTGGCTTTTGGGGGGATCTACCCCTGATCTGACCGTCCATTCTAGCGCAGGGCCTGAGGCCTCGTCCTCAGATCTGAGCTTTTTGCTCTTGGCTTGCTTCTGGACAGAGGACAAGAGGCTGGTGATGCAGGCAAGGTCTGCAGGCCATCTCATGAGCCTTCTAGAGTCGATTCTGAGTGGGAGCATTTCTGGCTTAAGGATAAACTCGTGTGAGGTTCTATGGGGCATTGCCAAAGTTCCCTTGTTTTGTAAGCTGCGTTGGAAGTCTTTTTCTTTTAATAGGCAACTTAAGCCCCTTTGCATTTATTGATATGACTGATGTTTGGTGCCAACTTTGTCATAATTTTATAATTACTTGTATTTTGTTATATTTGCTATATTTCTCCATCTCTAGGATATATGGTTTTTGCTTTTTTATTTACAATTTTTTTTTGGTATTAGGAAAGTTTGTATCTTTGTTCTAGGGCTTACATCATTTGTACTTACACCTCTTTAAATGTCCTTAGTCCCTAGTCTGAGAGTAGTTGAACGGATAGGAGAGGCTGGGCAACCAGGAGGCTGACCTGGGCATCTTTAGGACCATTCTTTCACATTCTTTTTTTCTCTTTTAAAGATTGGCACCTGAGCTAACAACTGTTGCCAATCTTTTTTTTTTTTTTCCTGCTTTATCTCCCCAAATCCCCCCGGTACATAGTTGTATATCTTAGTTGCAGGTCCTTCTAGTTGTGGCATGTGGGATGCCACCTCAACGTGGTCTGACAAGCGGTGCCATGTCCGCGCCCAGGATCCAAACCAGCGAAACCCTGGGCCACTGCAGTGGAGCGCACGAACTTAACCCCTCGGCCACGGGTCGGCCCCTCACATTCTTGTTCTCCTTATGCGCACAGGGCAGGATTGCACATTTCTCCACTTTGGTGTTATACTTTGGCCAATGAAACTCCGAGTGGTTGGAGGGCTTGCAAATGGAAGCCCCAATGGGCCAATGCAGACTATTTGCATTCCTTTGTCCCAGCCTCAGTGGTCATGGAAGTGGATGTCTGGGTGGAGCCTCCATCTGCCTTCCTGAGTACTGTGATGAGGCTAGCCTGTTGGGGCTGACACTGAGCGTGTCACTTGTGCTGCGCCCACCTGGGAATTGGTTCCAACGCAGACTCTGATCTAGCAGGTGAGAAGTGGGGTCTGAGACACTGCGTCTCTAACCGGTTCCTAGGTATTGTTGGTGCTGGTGTTTGTAAATCATATTTTTAGTAGCAAGGTGCTGACCCACAACAGTTTGTTTTTGTTCCTTACTACATTATAACCTAACCTAGTGGTTCTCAGCGTGGTTCCAGAACAGCAGCCCCAGTACCACATGGGAACTCACAAATGCACATTTTGGGGCCCCGCTTGGGGTCTACTGAATTGGAAACTCTGGAACTGGGCCCCAATTCTGGTTTTTAACAGGCCCTCCTTGTGATCTGGAGCATGTTGCCTCTAACCTAGCCGATCCAGACCCATAGCTTGATAGACGGGGGTTATGTCAATTGGTACTTGTGTTTAGTTTTGAGTAACTACACATCCTAAAACTATCGGCTTGAAAATGCTAGGTTTTATTTTTGTTTTAAAAGAAATCCAGAGGTGGGCAGTCTGGGGCAGGTATGGCAGGCCTCAATGTCTTTAAGAATGCAGGCTTTTGGGGGCCGGCCCTGTGGCTGAGTGGTTAAGTTTGCACGCTGGGATCCTGGGTGTGGACCTAGCACCACTCGTCAAGCCATGTTGAGGTGGCGTCCCACATGGCTCAACTAGAAGACCTACAACCAGAATATACAACCATGTACTGGGCGGGGGAGGCTTTGGGGAGAAGGAAAAAAGAAGAGGAACACTGCCAACAGATGTTAGCTCAGGGCCAATCTTTAAAAAAATAGAAAAAGAGCCCAGGCTTCTGCTTTTGAACTCTACTTTCCTTCAGGTATGACCCTCAAAGGTATGCTCATAGGGTAGTCCCAGGACTCCAGCCATCACATCCACATCCACAGTGAATACCAGCTGGAATATCTCCTTTCAAGACCTTCCCAGAAGTTCTCCCAAAGGACTTCTGCTAACATCTCACTTGCCAGAGCAATAGTCTATGACAATGTTGGTTTTAGCTGGGTCCATTGCCATCTTGAACAAAATGAAAATTCTCTAAGAAAAACAGACAAGAATGGATATTGGGTAGGCAGCTAACCATGTCTGCCACAGACAGTGGGGACTTAAGGTCTCACTGATGATGAATGAAGGGCATGGAGAGAGTAGCATTTGTGAGCAGGAAGAGTTAGTGGATGTAGTTAGAGAGTAGAAGGTTTTAATTTACTAGCTCAGAGAAGCAGCTCCTGGTATGGATACATTCTAGGTATAGGTATGGAATGTGGTGTAGAAGTGGGGGCTGGAGTGGAGGTGATGGTCATTGGCTGTGGGAGTAGAAGTGATGGTCATTGACTATAGGAATGGAGGTGATGGTCACTGGCTATAAGAGTGGATGGTCCTTGGCACGAGGGCAGGAATGTTCCTGTTCTCACTGCTGCATCCCAAGTGCCCTATAACAGTGCCTGGCACATAGTCAGTACTCAGTAGTTATTGAAGATCAAGAGGTCACGCAATTTCTCTGAAAGAGCAGTAGAGCCCAACAACAAACCCTGTGTTCTCATCCTGGAGTACTGAAAACTCAGGCGAGGGTGATAGAGTAAAGTCTGACCTGGACTCCCTACCCCTCAACCCCCCTACCCCGACCACACACACACACACACACACACACACATAATGACTCTAGAGCTGCCCTGAGCAGGCATTTTATGCCACAGAAGCCTTGACTCAGAGTCTCCTCTGCTCCTCCCTTTGACACCTAGCATGTCAGTCTGATTTTTTTTTTAATCAATTTTTTAACATGCAGCATTACCTGCTTGGTAATTGTTCGAGCACCAGGAAAAGCAAGAGAAGAGATGAAAGCCGGCCAGAGTTATCCAGCAAAATGGAAAGAGTGGCCATCAAGAGCAATAAACGTTCCCAGACAATAGTACGCTAACGAACTGAGCTTTTATGTATCACCGGTGTGGAAGAGGTGATCTTGTCTGGTTGTAAGCTGTATTCAAAATGGGAATGATGGAAATAAAGGGGAAAAGCCACGTGTTACTCTACTCGAAATGTGCCACACCTCCCAGAGAAAATCACTGTGAACATCGTGGCGAGTGACAGATTGTCAGAGATTTAAATTTTTTGGTATACTTCCCTATATTTCAAATTTGACAGTAGTTATTTACTGCTCTTATAATTTAGAAAAAGTTTTTTAAAGGAAATATGCCTTAATGAGAACATTATCACCTCAAATGCTCGCTTTTGGAAACTTTAGCAAAAAGTTTTGAGAAAAGCTTAAAATGTTATTTTTCAGTGCTTCGCGAATCTGACTAATGCTTTGGGATAAAGGATTATGGGAAAACCAATAACCTGGGGCTCTGTTTCCTGAGTGTGAGGTAGAAAGGTGGAATCTAATGATTAACTGGAACTTGTGTCTCTTGTCATCACTTGCAATGTTGTCAAGATAATCATGTTATTAGAAAACAGACAGGCGTGTGTGTATGCGCATGTGTGTGTTTTATTTCTGCCTTCTAAATACTTTTTGTGTGTTTTGAAACTTGTTCATCAGTCTTAAGACCTCTAGGATTATGACATAATTGGAAAAACAGCTTTGCCCAGTTTTCTAGTGTCCTTTCTAGATGTTCTCTAGGGGAGAGGGGATAACATGTATTCCTCTTTGCAGCAACTGCATGTCTGAGCCCTAACGGTAAATGAGAGTTGTGTGCACAATTCCCCACGGGGTATCTTGAAACGTGACCTTAGGACAATAATAATGAATATACTGCATTTTTCCTTTTTTCTCTGAATACGCAGAGTTCTTCTGATCCCTGGGCTTGCATGTTTGTGTCCTAACACCATGTTGACATCCTAACGACAGTTCTTCCCTCCCCACCATCCTCCTGGTGTTCCAAAAAGGGAAGGCTCCTTTCACAGATCAATAGCTCCTCACACTGCTTTTTACAAGTCAGTTTTATTTCTTGGCCATCTCCCGTCTCCCCAGTTAAGTCCACTTCTTCAGGGAGAGACGAGGTTCTGATGTTTGGCATGCATAGCAGAAGCAACCTGTTTACTGTCTAGGAAGTGCGGGCACAGGCAGGAAGTCTTGTTTCCTGGAAAGGAAAGGACTCACTCCTGGGTTTCCTCTGACCCAGCTGTCTCTGGACGCCCCTTCATCCTTGCCGTTGGATTTTGCGGTTGCAGTCTGTTCTCGGGGCTCCCGTTTCTTCTCTCTCCTTCCTCTTCCCAGAGGTGCCGGCTCCAGCTCTGCTCCTGCTATATGGATTGGCTGTGGGACTTGCGCACCCCAAACACAGCTCGCTGCTCCAGATCCTCTCTGCCAGGAGCCATCTGTCCCATTTGCTGCCTGTCGTTCCCCTCTCCCCGCTTCCTGATCCCCTTCCTTGGCTGCAACATCTCTGTACAGAAATTTAACAGAAATATGCCGAAAGGATTATCCACTGATTTTAAACAGAAGTCTGGGTTGGGTGGATGCAAGGTACCAAATGGAGACTGATTTCCACATGAGGAAATCAAATTTTAACCTGCAGCCAAAAGATGAAGCCTTGGCCAGTAACAAAGCAGAGAAAACACCAGCCTCGTCCATTGTAAAAGGCTTCTTCTTTGTTTTCTCCCTCAGTTGTTTCTCATGGGCCAGCAACTAACTCTACTTTCTTTTACTTCCTCTTCCATGTATTGTAATTGGAGGTGGTTTGAGGTTTTCTCTTTCCTGAGAAAGGAAAGAAATAAAGCCAACAGCACTTGCTGGAGAAGTTGGGTGTGTATCGAGTGCCCAGGATTACTGCCTCTTCCTTTGTCTGTGGTGGTCTCTTTGTCCGTGAATTAGCATGCATTGAGCAAAGAATGCCCTGCCTTTCCCCTCAGCAGCAGCCTCTGGCAGCCCAGTGCCAAAACTGGGGAGAGCAAGTCCCGCCTAAAGTGAGGGGGGTCTGTGATTCACCCCGAGGTGCCATTCATGGTGGCTTTCCTTTGATTGCCACACATCTTATCAAGCTCACTTCTTTGGCTTCCATTTGGATGCTGTTGTGATGGGGTTTGCTGGAGGAGAGCCCACAGGTGAGGGAGGAAGGTGAGATTGGTAAACTATACATAAAACGCAGACACAAGAGATTTGAGAAGGTGGTGATGGGTGGGGGCAGTCTTGGGCTGCTTAAGGTAGTGGCAAATAACGTTAGACCTTCAGGAGATCCTGAGGCCTGACCTGTAGTTGAGTTGAGAAACTGATGTTTATATCAGTGACTCAGAAACATTGGCACAAGCTTCAGGTATGGTACTTCTAAGACACAGTCAGTTGTAAGATGCTCCAGCTTTTGAGGGGAGAAAATATCACCACCAGGAACATGAAAATGTGGGAGAAAATGTGTGCTTTGGACTCAACGAAGCCTGCTTTGTTCAGAATGTCTCTGTGGTTGCATGGCTGGTTTCGGTCTATTTTCAGAAGGCAGGAAAGCGTGCAGCACTTAGAGGATCCTTCTAGAGAGCTGAAGATTCACCTTCAACACCAAAACACCTGTAACAAATTTTAAACTAATTTGGAGATAAATGATTCTAAAATGTGTTCTGTATGTGACTTACCTGCCTCAGGCTATTAAATGTCCCCAAACAGCCATGCTGGGCTTATGGGTCTATGTTTCATGGTTTTCTTGCTCTTCCTTTGCAATTTCGCTGACAGAGTCTGGCCGCTGTGCTGGTGCCTCTCCTTAGCAACAACTCTCCACTGTCCAATTTCCTATTGTGAGCCAAATTACCACAGTTAGTAGAATTGTGTTCCAGTGGGGGGCTGGTGGCTCAATAGGGGCTCATCTAAGAACACAAAAGATTATTTATCACCTTAATATTTGGAAAGAAGCAGTAAAGTATCTTTTTTTATCAAATTGGTCCATTATGACATTTTCTGGCCAATGGAGGTAAAACGTCTTGGGGGAAGGGGCGCCTTCTTCTCATTTTGTACAAAGGACCTGCATGGGCTGGTGGTGCCCTTGCCCGGCCCAGATCTGTGTCTCTTCTCAGCTGGTCTTGATGCTGTGTCGACAGGGTCTCTGCTCACCCCTTCCTGCCCTGCACCTGGTCTCTCAGGGCCCACTTTCACTGCAGAGAAGTGTCCTGCTGTGACTTCTCCCTAAGGCCCGCAGCTGGACGCAGTGAGGTCAGGACCAGAAAAGTCAGAGCAGCCCACTCCCCCGATCCTATTCCTGCCAGCCCGTTCTGCATGATGCCCTGAATGGTCAGCCCTTGTTTTCAGGACGCATTCCTGACTGACCACTATCTTCCCCAGAATCGTATCCCATCAGCTGCTGGGGAAGCTGTGGCCCAGCCATCTGCTAAACTCTCTGCCCCTGGAAGCTTTTGTCTAACAGATGCCATGATGTCTTTACCTTACAACAGCTGGCTTTGTGCTTGCTATTCAGATTTTTGGTATTAAAAATATATCGTTTGATACCTACATAACTAGGACATTTATCGACAAAGCAGTGAATTGAATACCGTGAAATTCAGGTTCTAGCTGAGTGAAGTGTGATCCAGAAGAGGCTCAGAAATGACGTCAGAAGCCCAGGGAATGTTTGCTTCTTAGTCTAGGAGAGTTCCTGGGTGCTCTGATGAACATCTTCAAATAATAAATGTAATACATTTCGCAGTAAAACGAGCTTGAGAAAAGCATAAGTGGGCACTGTAAAATGGTCCAAGAAGCTCTTCTCTGAGCCAAGGGTGTGAGTTTAACAGAAGGAATTTGTGACTGTTGGGCAGGATGTTTTTGCTGGTTTTCACTCACCTCCCGTTGCATAGTTCAGTTCTGGATAGGTGAGTTTGCTGGATAGCTGAGCTATAGAGTATCAACCAATAGGGTAATGCATTTGAAAAAAGGGAAGAGAGGGACTGTCAGTAGTTGAAGGAAGGCCGCAGAGCCCCAGCCCCTCCAGGTCTCAGGCTTTGGGCTTCAGCCCAAGTGATAGGAATGTCTGGCAGAGGCTGCTGCTTTATCCGCACTTCTCTTTAGGCGGGCAGAGCCTGCGGTGGCAATGGGTCTTCACCAAGGTGATGTGGTCTAAAATTGGGGGCATGAATAGAGAACTCTTAAGTCTAACCTGCTTGCCAAGCATATGGGAAAGCAAGAGGATGCCTCTGCCCTTCCTGGAGAAGGCCGGCCTGCCTGAGGATCCTTCCTCGCTTCTGATTGTTCTTTCCAGAATCCACACAAAGAGATCTGATCAATAAGTTGTCAGAAAAGTCCTTCTTTGGCTGCATGTTTTTCCTTTCTTCTGTACACCAACTGCATTCCACTTTCCTAGAGTAGTTTTAACTCTTTCAAGTCACCAGTGGAATCTCTGACTTGCACAGAATCATTCACGCAAGAATTTACATTAAATCAGGTAGAGGGAGAGATAATTGATAGGTGGGTAGGTAAGTAGATGGATAGATAGTTAGATCTCCGTGAGTCTGTAAATAAATACATTCACCTAAAGAGCATAACACCAGGGTAGAACTAGCAGGCTGAGACTGCGTCACTGATAATTAATTTGATTTTTGATTCTTTAAGGGAGATTCTAATAAAAGGAAGCAACGTAGAAAGGAAGAACTACTTTAGGCCTTTTTTGCTTGTGATATTTTATACTTAAACAGAATTGACAGTTTTTGAAATAAAAGTTTAGAAAGGTTTTTCTGTACAAATTAGCAAAGATCAGCTTTACCTTGGGAGGCCATGTCCCCTCTCCAGATGACAAGGACTAATAACAACTGCCATTTTTTTAGTGCTTCCTGTGTTTCAAGCCCTGAGACCAAATAGGCCCTTTACCTACATTTTGTTTGTTCATAAGAACGTGGAAAGCTGGGTTTACGCCCTTGTTGACTCATCTGCCTCAGATGCCACAGCCAGAACTCACACTGAGGGGAGCTTCTGTATTCTCTGTCTTCCCACTGCCCTGCACGGCCTCACCACACTCAGCCTCTTCCCATTGCCTGGGACACCAGGACTTGGGGACAGAGGGGCTGGAATGAACTGCAGACAACCGAGATATTTTAAGAGAGGTCACTGTTCTAATTAGTGCCAGGTAGTCATAGGCTCATTTCCTTTTTGTGCATAAGACATTTGAGAAAAGGTAGCGAGAATCTTCCAAGAATCTATTATTCCAGTGGTTCCCAGGACTTTCTCCTGCCCTAGTACACAGAAGGTTTGCACGCATCCCCCCTGGCAGCCTGGCTCTCTCCCCAGGTGGGGCCCTTCTACTTAGCGGCATCAACACAGGGAGGAAATAATGCCTGGCAGATAGTCCCTGCCTTATTTAAAATGAATAACTTTTAAAAATTAGTAAAGTATTCCAAAAGAATAAAGAAAGTAAAACAAAGAGTATAAAACAAACGGTGAAAAGAAAGTCTCTCTACTACCCCCCGTTCCTGTCTTGCATTCCCCTCTCCCGAAGTTTCCAGCATCTTCTGGGTCCTTCGAGAGATATTCTGGGCACGTGAGCATTTACTGGGGAAGCAGACCTGACACAAGCATTTTGCTTTGTTCACTTAAAATTGTATCGTAGAGATTATTCCATGTCTACACAGAGCAGCTGCCTCACTCTTTTTCACTGCTACAAAGCACGGATGTACCATAATTGACTTACTAGTCCCCTATGGTTGGACGTAAGGTGGTTTCCACACTTTTGATGTTATAATGTGGCAACAGGCGACAAGTTGTGCACATTTTAGATCCCCTGCTTTATTAGAGGTGTGCACCGTGACCTGATCAATTGCCACCTACCTCTGCACTTGCTGTAGCAGATAACCTGGCATCAATGTTTCTGCAATAATGATGATGACTGATATGTATTAAATGCTTACTGTGTAGCAGGTACTGCTAAATACCATACATGGATCATACTTTATTATAGTATTACCTCGATTTTAATATTTATATTAATAGCATAAATGTTATTTATTATATAAAATATAATTATGTAAAGTATCTAAAATATATTGTTTACTATATAAATGTATTACAAAAATCAATTAAAAGATACAATAAATAATATGGTAATATCATTACCTCATTATGGAGTGACCCCGATTTTGCAGATGAGGCCAGACAGCTTCTAAGTGGTGGAGGAGGGATTTGAACTCAGGTGTCTGGCCCCAGAGTCAATGTTCTAGATGGCCCAGTCTACTGCCTGCTGTCCAGAAGGTCATTTGAGTTCCTATGGGCACCAGCGAGTGCAGTCTCTTTAGAGCCAAATGCGTGACAGCCAGTGGACATAATTGGAGCTCCTGGGTGAGCTCCAGGGGAAGTCTGACCAGGAATGACCACCAAGTGCTGAAAGCTGTGACAGCACATGCACTATGGCCACCGAGGGCTCCAGGTCTCCCAAGGCAGTGCTGCCGCCTGTCGGCCTGTCTCGAGTAGAGGGAAGTGTGCACAAGTCAGTGCGTTAGATGTGGGCTCATCAGATGGTTTGAGCACAACTCTCGTTTTATTTTTAGTAGAAACAAAAGTATTTTCTGGAAGCAACAAGAAGCAACAAGAAACGCGTGTGACTTTGTCTGCTCCCCCAGTGGAACAGAAGCTGGTTAAAGATTTCCTGCCTCCTGGCTGTAGCCCTCCAAGCAACAGCTGTCAGTCTAGCGACCTTTCTGAGCCCGCAGAGAGTCAACAGCAAAGCTTCCCGAAACCCGGAATCCGTGTCCCTGGGTTTCTTTGCCCCTTGCAAGATTTATGCACATCTCCACAGGAAGACCATGGTGTTCAGGTAGAAAGAGAGTTCCCCAAAGGTAAGAAGCAAGGGAGGTAGGGTTGAGATGGTCCCTCCTTGATAGTCATATGGAAAACATTACAGTATCTTCCTGGGGTCTGGTTCGCGCAATCTCGCCTTGTGAAGCTGCCCCTTCTCCAACTGTGCGAGCAGAGAAGCAAGCAAGTCCAGCAGGTTTAAATGGTGGGCGGGTTCTACCGCCCAAGCATCAGGAAGGCAGCCCCGTGTGGGTCAGGAATTCCAGTCCCACTGTGCACAAGGCCAGTGTCACGTGAGGCTGAAAAGAAGGGCACTCCCAGGGGCATAGCACATTCTCAGGCCTAGGGAGGGGATGTTTGAGATGCTGCTGTGGCTGCTCTGAAGGCAGCAGGTTTCCTAGGCTGATGGTGGTCCTCTGTAAATGACTAGCAGGGATAATGGCTGAGGGGCATAGGCCCCCACATGTGATGGATGCTTAACAAGCATGAGTGCACTAGACATCACAGTGCCCACAGGGTAGGTCCCAATCTCAGCCTCTCACAAGGGAGGGAACCAAGAATTCAAACCAGGCCATCATTTCTCTAGAGGCCAAGTGGCTGATCCCTACTATTCCTGCAGTAAGTGCTGTGCCATAAAAGAACAGAGGAATAGAAAATGGGCCTGTGGTGCCCAGTGATGTGGGTGGAAAAATTTAGCTTTCCTATCACTCTAAAGATTTTCCCAAAGAGCTATCGATAAGGATAGAAAGAAAAATATCAGATTATAGAGCTTTGGGATGTAAAAGTTAAAATGTTTATGGCAATTGATAAAAATAATTTCACTTGGAACCCGAGTTAATCGCTAGCTCTTCCTTCATTAATACATTAAAGAGGCATTTATTAAACACCTACTGTATGCCATTAAAGAAGCATTTATTAAATATCTACTGTGTGCCAGGTGCTCCCTGCCCTCCAGGTGCTCTCAGTCCAGTGCTGGAGACATTGGGATTGTAACTGTGTCTGTGGTGAGCTATCAGGAAGCTGAGGACGGCCCCAGATGCTCCAAGGAGGGTCTGGACAGAGACATATTCCTCAAGGAAATAATTTTGAGCAGGAACTTGAAAGCTGATTAGAGGTTTAAAGATTAGAGCCAAGGGTGAAGACCGTTTCAGACTGAGGGAAGGGCATACACAAAGCAAAGAGTTGGTGGAAAGAGTGTGGGTTATTTGGGGGCCAAGGGGCCAGAGTGCAGGGGACGCCGAGGCAGGAAGGCTAGCATGAGTCTAAGGTCACATGAATCAAGTTGGAAGATCCTTATAAGCCCATTAAGGGAGTCTGGACTGAAGGCAGGGCCAAACGCTTGAAGGAGACGAGGCTTAATTGGATTTGCTTTGAAGGAGACTGTCTCCTGGACAATGTGGAGGACAGATGAGAGAGGGGCAAGGCTAGGGGGCTGAGACCCAGCCAGCGATGAAGACAGACCATGTCACTGAGGAGGAGGGGCCACAGTGGTGGGGACTTTCAAGATACAGGGGACAAAGCTGTGTTGTGCACTGATGAGGATGGGCACATCAGGACTGCGTCTGGGTTGCTGGATCTGGTGATGGGCCAGATGGTGGGGAAGGATGTAAGGGGACTGTGGCTTCCCTGTGCATAGGGTGAGCTAGTTGTAATAAAGGCTCACAGTAAGAAATGGAAACAGTGTGTGGAGGGCGTAATTAATTCTAGCTGGAGGAGGCCCTGGGGGACAGAGATCTGGGCTAGTTGGTTAGGCCTGAAGCAGGGATGGGGGAGCAACAGGGAAATCCTCCAGAAAGAACAGAAGCAAATGCTTAGAAGAATGAGAGAGGATGATCTGAGAACCTCGAAGTAGTGTGTTGTTGGTAGAGAATCAAAAGTGACAGCCGGAGCTGGAACATCTACCCTGAACAAGCCACGCAAAGTCTGGTCCGTCTGTAGGGCTTGTAGGAAGTAGGGACCATTGATGGATTTTGAGTAGAGATGGGACAGCTGGTCCAGGCCACAGAGGATCCAGGGTGAACAGTGGAGCTTATAGCAAGGGGTTCAGATAAGAGATTCACGGGACCATGGAGATGCGTCCTATGGCCAGGTGAGCCTCCTAGGGGACACCTCTCCACTCTCAACAGAACTACTCCTTCTGGGCGCCTGGGCTGGCACCATGGAGAGATGCAAGGCGAATAGGACACAGTTTAGCCCTAAGGGGAGTCACAGGCTTGTGGGGTTAAAACATCCTATGACGAGCTTACTTTGTCACTGATGCTGCTGAATGCGTGAAGTGTGTTCCACTGCGGGAACACAGAGGAGGCAGGATGGAGCCTGCCTTGGGAAGGGGAGGGGGCTTCCTGAAGGATTTGGGCTCAGCCTGGAGGTAGGAGGTCACCGGGTGGAGGAATCAAAGGGGCTTTGTGGAGATAGGAGAGCCTGTGGGCGAGGATGAGAAAGACGCTGTTGAGTTGCAGATCTGGAGGCATTTGGGGAGGCTGTGGTTGGGGGGACGTGCGGTGGGGGGAGCAGGGGGAGCTCAGGCGGGAAGAGTGGCCTAGGACAGACTGAAGGGATATTGTGTTCCAGAAGGAGAAGTTGGTCAGGAAGTGCTCAGTGAATTCAAATTAATCCCCCCAACTCATTCCCTGACCTTTTCCACAAAGGAATGTCAAAATGGCCCTGGGATGAGGCCACATCCAGCCATGCGCGTGTGCGAGATAGAGAGAGAGAGAATTTCCATTACAAATGTAAAGCCAGTGGTAGTCTCGGGCAAATTAAGAGGAGGGATAAATAATTGAACACCATTCCTCTATCTTACATCATTAGTGCCGCAAACATGAGATAAATGAATACACTGTCCCCAAACAACCAAGCCGTAAGCATTGTACAGGACACACTTAATGTGAAGCACAGACTAGAAAAGTTTCTTTTCCTTGTGAGGAAAGGCATTTGGAACATCAGAAGCCAAGGGAATACCTCCATGGCATAATTAGGCAGTCCTGAGGCCTGGCTGCCCGCAAACCTTCCTCCCTGTGACTGGGCCAGCTGAGGGGGTGGGGGTCTGTGATGAGGCAGATCTTGTCGGCTTAACGAGGCCCATTAATAACCCACTGGCGTTTCTATTTTCAAAATTGTCTTCTGTGCCTAATGGTGTTGAGGAGCCAGGCGGCAATCACGTGGTGCCCTCTAAATGGAATTCTAAATCTTTGCTCCTAGGAGACTACACCTGCTGCGACTTGGTTGTAAAGTTAAAGGAATGCAAGAGGAGTGAGGGCCCCAGCACCCCCGAGCCCGTGCCCACACCGCCTGAGCCAGCAGCCCCACAGGAACCAGAGACCCCCGACCTGCCGGAAGACTGTTCCAAGGGCCGGCAAATGCCTGCAGGCTCCTTGACCCTGCAGGTGAGAACTTCCGTGCTTCCTGGCTTGATTCCGGCTGAGGGGAGATCTTCCCCAGGGAGTCCGTGGGCACACGATCTCACTTCTGCTTCTGAGAATGGAGACCTGTCTCCCCTTCATAGTGTCTGTGTGACTCTGGGCAGGTCCCCTATCTTCTCGGAGTCTTTGTCTCACTGTGTGAGTGATGGAGAGAATGTTGTCTGTTCCACTGGCCTAGAGTGAGGGTCACATAATATCCATAGTGACAGTGATTGTAGCAATGACAATGAGCATCTGTTGAGAAGTTCCACGTGCCCAGACATCAGGCAGGTCACTTCCTAGGCGTCAGTGGCTTCCATCGTCACAGCACCCAAATGAGGCAGGAGCCCCTATAACCTTGTCTTCGGTTAAGGACATTGAGCCTTTGAAAGATTAAGGAAGTTCCAAAGTCAGGTGGCCATGGTTTCAAGGATACAAAAGCTTTCATTTGGTATCTTTTCCCAATTATAGAAGTAATATGGACACATGTTTTAAAGTTCAAAAAATACAGAGATATAAAAATTAGAAGGGCAAACAGCTTCGGAGAAAGCCCTTGCTGACAGCGTGTGGTAGAGCCACCATGCCTTGGGGTGTTGTAAGCCGCCCTGTGTGTGTGGAGACGGCTCCATCTGCCGGCCCCTGCACCCCTGTTGCGCGGGTTGGCCCTTGGTGAGAGACTCATGGTGCCCCCAAAGCAGCCAGAGCCTCCAGCCTCAGGGTGGGCAGCTGAGGCAGCAGCCAAGCCTGGGCCAACGGGCCATTCTCTGTCTCTCCAGTCCCTGTGACTTGTGCCGGGGACCCAGGCCTGGTGAGTGGAGGCATATTGGCTGCGAAGACTCCTTTCCTGGTACAGCTACCAGGGGCATGTCCATGACACAGATGGAGCCCAAGCTGCCCTCTTCCTGGGAGCTCTGAGCTCCTGGAGAGCTGGAAGAGGAATGTGGCAGAGGAATGTTTCTGCTGCAGCAGCACCTCCAGAAGGACTTTTGAGCACCTAATGTGTGCAGACCTCATGGAAGTGGCTGTGAGGGATACTATCTGGATGAGATGTGGCCCGTGGCCTCCAGGAGCTCACAGCCTAGCAGGCCGATAAACATGTGTGAACCACTTGCACCAGGTGGTCTGTGAAGCACCACGATGCTCAGGCTGAATGGGGAGACACGACAGAGCATTCTGGGAGAGTGGGAACTTGAGCCGATGGGTGTGACTAGTACCCCAGGCAAGGGACCCACTTGAACAGAGGTTTGCAAAGGAAAGCAAGTTAGGACAATGAAAGGCAGCGTGGGAAAAGCATGACACTGCCACAGCTGAGAGTCACTGTGTGATCTACCAAACTACGGTGAGCCCCAGTTTTTGCATCTGTCAAACGGAGATAAATAAATCTGCCTTCCAGGATCGATGTGGGGATTCCCAGAGACAATGAACACACAGACAGCACCTGGCCCAGTGCCTGGCATGGAGCAGAATTCATCCATGGTGGTGTCTCTTTTTCAGTAAACCTGGGTAGGTAGCTTAGTGTAGGCCTGGATGGGGGAGACAGTGAGAGATGAGGCTGAAGTGGAAATACAGAAATTCTGCCTTCTCTCTGGAGCTACAGACCCATTTTGCATAGCAAAGATTTCTTGCCAACTCTTCTACCTGGGAGGAGAAGCTGTTTCTGTTAGCTGCAATTGCTGCTTCTCCTAAAAAGACACACATTTTACATTGAGTGGATGATCTGGTCTCTGCTTCTTAAGGCATCCAGCTCCCAGCAGAAGCAAGGGGCTCATCGTGCTTCCGTTCCTGCCCTGCTCTGTGTCTCTGGAATTGGGCGTTTGGGGCAGTCAGACTTTGATATGGTAGAATTGACAGCATAGGAGGAGGAATGGGCAGAAGTTTGCCTGTGCCTCGTAATCTTGATGTTGGTGACCAGTCGGTCATGCTGCAGTGGCGCACTTGGGGCAGGGCAGGACCGGCCGCCAGGACCTCTGGTATCAATATCCGTTACAACCTTTACAGGAAGTTGTGGAAGAAAATTGTGACGTGCTTACGCACGGTGGCTTTCGGTCTCTGAGTGTTGTACTTTTGATCAGCTTCTTGACCAAATCAGATGGATGTTGCCTGTCTCTTAAAATGTTTTCTTTCCTTCACTTAGGAAGCGCTGGAAGTCCGTAAACCTCAGTTCATTTCTCGCTCACAAGAACGACTGAAGAAGCTCGAACACATGGTGCAGCAGAGGAAAGCCCAGCGGAAGGAGAACGTCGGGCAGAAGCAGTCTCTTCTCCCTGTCCGCGCCAGCAAGAAGCAGTTCACCGTTCCTCATCCTCTTAGCGGTAAGCTCTGGGTGGCTGAAGAGGCCTGGCGAGACTGGGGGATCCCTGGGGCTGGACCCTTTGCCCGAGGTGATGGTGCAAATGACATCTGCAGGACTCGTGTTTGCTCTAAGTATCCAAACCTTAGTATCAGGAAGCATGCTCTGGGAGCCAGCCCATTTTGAGAGATTATATATGGGCACTGAATTCAGCAGTAATAACTTGGGACACAAATTTACCATTAGAGCTGGGAAAGAAGCCACACAACTGTAGCAGCCAGGGTAGCAAGTTCAAATTCTTGGCTCCTAACAGATATTTGCAAGAGATCCCCTTTGCCCTTTATAGATTGCAAAACAGACCTCAGGGTGCGAGGGTGACTCCAGCTTGTCTCCATCAACATTCTTCATCTTGAAACCCCTTTCCTGCTGCGAGCTCAGAGAGGGGATGGCCGGCTTTCGAAGAGCTGCAGAGCCGGTGTCAAGCCGACCCTGGGAGGGGCAGCGCTCATACCCCTCATTAGAGAAGAGATACCAGGAACCTTCTCTCGGCCAGGCACCGTGCTGGGAGCTGGGGATGGTGCAGTGAGCAAGGCTGACCTCAGTCTTTTCTTCATGGAGCTTATAAACAGACTATTAAACCAGCAAGAATAGCAAGAGGAGATGAGGGCAAGAACAGGGACATCAGAGCACAACTGACGGCCTGCCAACTCAAATCTTAAAATCTGGAGGCCTGGGGAAACCTCAGTTTTATTCTTTTGGATAGAGGAGCAAGATTTTTCTTCCTAGGAAAATGTTCTGGCCCCCAGGAGGTGAAATCATGGGTATAATTCTGAATAAAAGTCCTCAGGGGAAATAACTATATCCAATAAAATGCAGCTTAGCAAACATTACCGAGGTCTTGCAGGGGCCTGAGGGACAGAGGACAAAGAGAGTTGTAAGGGCATTCCTGTTAACCTCCAGGGTCCATGGGCAGGCCAAGGTTCCCTCATGCAACCAGAGCACTGTGGGGGGAGTTGCCTAAGACCCTGGGCAAGGGTGGACTTGAATGCATCCTTCTTGTGGCAAAGGATTTGGCAAAACACACTGCTCTTCCCAGTGACATGTTCCAGTAGGCCAAGGAAAGGAAATCAACAAGATGAATGGGCAAAGAGTTCCCCCGCCCCTTGAAATGTGTCTCTCACCAGAATTTCAAGCCAGTTGGCAGATACAGGCTCGATTTGAGTGTGTTCTCCAGGGTGCCATTTAGTCTCTGGCTCAACAAAGAGTGAGCTGGGTTCAGGTGCTGACTTCTCAAGCTGCTATGAGGGATGACAAATGTCAGCCACAACTGGGAGTCTTCAACAAGGAGGCCCCCTGGGGCCTTCAATGTCTCTGCTTGTCCTGAGGAGGGCTGCCCAGGTACCCATGATGTGTGGGCCCCTCCGCCTCAACATTTTTGAAGATCCTTCTTGATAGGTTAACAAATATAACACAATGCCTCTTTAGAACTCAACAGATTCACATTCACACAAAAAATAGTGTCTGAGGAGCTTCCTTTTGGTCAGATCCCTTTACTTTGTGTAGCAAAATATGGAGACCCAAGGACATTTGGGAACTTGTTATGTGTGGGGCCATGCATCAGCCGCCGTGCTGGGTTCTTCGTCCCCTGGGGCAGCTACCTTCCAGCTGTGCCACATTGTGGGTCCCAAATGGTCTGGAATACCATCATCTCAAATATCAGAGGGAGGCAGCCTTGGTCAGCTCTATTCGTTTCCTGGGGCTGCTGTAAGAAATGACCACAGACTGACTAAAATAACAGAAATGTATTCTCTCACAGTCTGGAGGCCAGAAGTCCAAAATCAAGGTGTCAACAGGATTGATTCCTTCTGCGGCTCAGAGGGAGAGTCCATCCTACGCTTCTCTCCTGGCTTCTGGTGGCTTCTGGCATTCCTTGGCATTCCTTGGCTTGTAGATGCATCATTCCAATCTCTGCCTCCATCTTCACATGGCCTCTGCCATGTCTGTGTGTCTTTATGTAGAAATTTCCTCTTCTTATAAGATCACAGGTGATAGATCGGGGTCCACCTTAATCCAAGATGACCTCATTTTAATTTGCGTACATCTGCAAAGACCCTATTTCCGAATAAAGTCGCAATCACACATATGGGGCTGGGGATAGGGGGACAAGGACTTGAAGGTATCTTTTAGGGGAGACACAGTTCTATCCACTGCCATCATCCAACTGTGGTGTTTGCTGGAAACAGAAATCCTCACAAGTCCACATTCCTTTAAATGAAAGTCTTAAAACCATATCTATGTGAAAGCTGGTGAGACCCAGTCAATAGTAGTAAATAACCAAGTCACTTTTCTATTCCCCAAATTTCAAGACAGTCCTGGCGATGAGACTGCTCTGGACGGGCCTCGGGTGCAAGGGTCTTGCGGCTCTTCTGCCCATCCTGCGGTATTTATGTGTCGATGAGAGCTTTACCCCCATGTTTGTTTGTGTTAGGTCAGTTCAGTTGGACAACTTCGGGAATCAGAGCCTCTTGTGAGCCCGCGCTAGTGAGAGGGAGTGTTGAAGGCCCCATTAAACAAGTCTACAGTACACATCTTGTCTTCAGCCTGTCTGCTGGCAAGACGATAAAAGCAAAATGCACATGTTTTTCTTACATGCTAAATTAGTTAATAAATCATTTGCATGAATGAGCTCTGGCTGCAGTGTCCAGACGTCTGTTAGAAAGAAGGCTTGCTTGCTTTCCGAGCTGGGGTAGCGGCCTCTCATCAGGGCTCGCCAGCGGTCTTGGCTCTGGAACAGACCTAAGCTGTTCAGGTGGGAGCTCTGGCATCTGACAAACACCCACCAGGGCAGGGGCTGCCGGGAGAGCAAGCGCCTGCCTCGCAGGGACAATTACAGCGGGCCAGAGGCCAGCTCTGCTTCCTGTTGGCTGATGAGTTCTGAGGAGTCTTTGAGGCTCAGAGCAGTGACATGTGTGCACGCATGCACGTGCACGCACATGTGTGTTTGTGTTAACTGGGCTCCCTGTGTGGAGACGGGGATTCTCATGAACATTTGGGAGGGATTGTGGAGAAGCCAGGAAGTGGCATTATAAAGGTCCTGCCTACAGCCCCAGCCTCTCTTTACTATCTCGTCCCCTATAGCTTGAATTCCCAAAGCCAATAAATGCATGTCTCTTTCCTTGCCCAGGAGCCACCTGGGCCACCTTTGCATGACTATAGCAGTGGCATAGGAGCTTCTTCATCCATCTCTTAGCAAACCTATCTTGAGAACTTACTCTGTGCCAGGCACAGTCTCTGGTCTCACAGACCTCGCCACCTTGTGGGGAAAGCACACAGGTAAAGAGAAAATGACCTTGGGATTTACTAAGTGCCATGAAAGCATTTGTCTGGTTGCCATGGAAACTCATAGGTGTGGACTTGCCCCCACCTTGGGGTTACTGAAGGCACAGTAGTGAGAGTAACCTGAGGTGCTCAGTTCAGCTAGGACTGGAATGTGAAATGAGAGTGTGGGGCAGAGGGAGAGACACAGGAGCCCAAGACGAGCCCAAGGAGGCTAGAAGGCATTGTATATGCTGCTCCTGAGTCTAAATACTCTGTGGAATGCAGAACAGTGACAGACGGAGAGGTTCTCAGGTGGCACAATGAGTGGAAAGTGGTGACTGCCAAGTTGCAGAGGAGAGGAAATGAGACCTAGGAAGCTGAAGGGGGAAGGCAGGAGGCAGCTTTGCTCTCACTCTCTGAGGTTGCAGACTCCCCAGTCTGAGGGCCTCTCTCTTTCCCAAGTCAGGGCTCCTCCTGCACACTCCACCACTTACCTGGGGCTGTAGGCAAGACTTCCCCATCTTCCCACACTGCTCCTGGCATCCCATGGCGGGGGGAGGATGTGGTCATGTCCAAAGGCACCTAGGAATTAGAGTGGTTCAGAATTAGTGATAGCGTCCACCTTGCAGAATGAATCTGGAGCAAGATGGACTAAAAGCACATGGGAAGCATCAGGTACAGGACCTGCAGGATTAGGCGGCCCATCACCTATAGGTGTAGGAGGTACATTACCTGCAGATGTACCTGCAGGAGTAGGCAGTACAGCACCCATAGGTGTAGGGGTACAGCACCTGTGGGTGTAGAGGGTATAGTACTTATGAGTAGAAGGTACAGCACCGGTAGGTGTAGGCAGTACAGCGCCTGTGGGTGTAGGGGTCCAGCACCTGTAGGTAGTAGCTGGTGCAGCACCTGCAGTCTTGCAGGTAGGAGGCAGTACAGCACCGCAGGTTGTAGGTGCTCAGTCAGCGGCAGCCCTCACTGTCCTCTGTTGACCCATCTGTGGCTCTATCCTGTTCCCACTGCAGCTCCCCAAGCCTGGCCTCATCATCTCCCTGGGCTGGAGGTTCAGCTCAGATCCTCCCTGGAGCCCACCCCCACCCTGCCTGCCTCTGCCTTCCCCCAGCCTTCCCGGTTGGTCTCATTTCTCATTTGCTGTTCTTCCTTACCTCCAGGGACATTCACAATCAGGGTCCCCAAACCACCCGATGGAAGCTTTATCTATCCCTCTTCCTTTCTGCCCTGCAAAATCCTGCCCAACCTTACTAGCTCGTCTCAAGTCCAGCCTCTTCCTTCATCTCTTACCTGCGAGGCCCTTTCCTCTCCTTCCTGCACTGCATGACCTGGGCAGTGTGATGACTTTCAATTCACAGAGGAGCGCTTGCTCCTTAGGAATCACCGCTGTTTCCTGCCCTCAGTGCTGCCAACAGTCAGAAAGCCCAGCCGTGCTCAGATCCAGCCCAGGCTGCTTTGCTCCCATCTCGGTTGATTCCCCTCTGCCTGTCAATATCTTTGTCATGTCCCCTTAGCCTGTGTTAAGAATGTATGGAAAACCCCGCAGGAACATCCTCCTCTTCCATGAAGCCCGCCGTGACTATCCCCATCCAGTCTCCCCACCCGCTTCCATTTGCGTACTCTTGACTCGTGTATCTCTCTAGATCCCCCATCTTCGTATCTTCTTATTTGGATTATAGTCATATGAGTGTGCTGGAAAATTCTCCCTACATCTTGAGTGCCAGTGTGCACACACCACACCAAGTCACTCTGGGACGCCCTCCTATGTGCACTGAAGCAGACTGAATTAATCTGAATCGCGTTAGCCACACTTCCGAGGGTGAGCCAAGTCAGAGCTATTCAGATCACGGACCAGTAGAAAAACGGAATTCTCCTGAAGGCACTGCAGAATTCCTTCTCCGACGATCTGCTTTCACTGACGATTCTTGGCTGGAGCAAGTATTAAAGTTAATTTGCATTCCCAGAGCATCTAGCTGGAGAAGTGACCCAGCAGATACGTGATGGCTGGGGAAGTCACCGCAGTCATAAAATCGTGCCGCTCATCACGCAGCAAGCCGGGCCCTGGCTATCACCTGAGCTGATCTCGTGAATGTTTTTCCATAAAACATGCGAGTAAATATTTGTGGATAGTTCTCCCAATATTACTCACAAAGAAATTTTAAAATGTGCGTATCAGATGCAATTAAATTGTAAGTTCATCAGTCTGCAAAGAAAACAGGGAGCGTGATTTAGCTAAAAGGCTGTCTCCTTGATTCAAAGACATTTGCGTGTAGAACATATTAGTGTCCTTCCCAGACCAATGAGAAAGTGTAGTGTGTTTTTTAAGGAAACATGGGAAGAAAAGACCAGTTTATGTCCACTGATTAGAAGTAGACCTAAAGGACGGGTTATTTACATTAAAATAACATAAGGTGAAAACACAGAGTTGCAGACCAGTGAGGAAAACCGAATTCAGGGGACATTTCTTTTCCCGGTTGTCTTGATGTTATTTTCCAAATGATCTCCCCTTTATCCCACACTGCAGCTCAGTAATAAACCTGCAGTGACACTAAGGGTATAAATCTGCTTGGCAACGAGAATGAAAGTTTATTCATCATCTATAAATCACCCTATTTTGTGGTTCTCTAAAAAAAATGCTGGGAAGCCCTGGAATTGGAGCAAACAGAGACTCCCAGATCCACAGTGAGTCTTTCTGATTGTACTAGATGGTGCTGTTTTCTGGTGACGTGTGTGAGTTGAGCCATTGTTGAGGTTCCTTTAAATGAGTAATTTAAACTTGCCATAATGTGGAGAAATACGCCAGATTTTCTTTTTATGTATAGAGATTAAATGCTATCCTATAGCCACAAATAACGACTTTGAAAACTGAGAACTATTTATCACTGTTAATGTTCTGCATTTGGTCTCCCTTTTCTCCCCAGTGTCCTCAGGCCTAGAACTATCCAAACACAGTCCAGAGGGAGAGCAGGCCCTTCAGGTCCCTTTGAGAAATGTCTTGTATTCTGTGTGGTCTTGGAGGGTTACAATGCCCAGTGTATGTTAAGGGCACTGATGAACCCTGCAACAATGAAGTCTGCTTAAATTTGTTTAAGCTTGTTTTCCCTAAACTTCTTTGACTTTGGAATGCTTTCATCTAATTCTTGAGAGTCCACTTTGGAAACGTTGCTCTAGGAATCTTTACTTATAGAAACATCTACCATGCTTTGCTAAAGAAACCCCAACTGGAGTTTCGATCTGCCATTTTCCACAGAAATCTGGGACTGTGGGAAGGAGGTCTTGCTCTCATTACCTGCGTCCCTCGGTCTAGCAATGCCAGGAAGTGATGCCTGAGAGCCCTGGGGACCTCTGGGCAGTGGGGTGTGGGGTATGATGCTGACTTCACAGTCTGTGGCTGGCTTCGGCTCACTGGATGCTTGTCCACAGACAGGCCTGCCTGGACCTGTCTCCATGTGGGCTACCCTGGCATCGGTAACAATGCCATCATGCTGGTGCCCAGCACAAAGTCCATCAGAGAAAGAGGAGCCAGTCACAGTCCCTTTGGAAAGTCCTTCACAAATGTCACCATCTGAAATAACCAGGGAGAAAAGGGAGTCAGATTTATCAAGTGAAAATACAGGGTTCCCAGTGAAATTTGAATTTCAGATTAACAAAACATTTTTCAGTATAAGTATGTCCCAAATATCGCATGGGACATACTTACGCTAAAAACTGTTTCATTGTGGATCCGAAATGAAAATTTCACTGGGCATCCTATATTCCATCTGGCCATCCTTCTACAAAGCCTTGAAACCCACTCCAGGACTTGGCTTTTTTCCTCATCACTTGAGTTACCTTCTGTCAGTGGTCCTCAAACCTGAGCGAGCACCAGTATCCCCTGGAGGGCTTGAGAAAGTGAACACCACTGGCCCTTCCCCAGCATCTCTCATTCCGATGATCTGGGGTGGGGTCAAGAATCTGCATTTGTAACAAGTTCCCAGGTGACGCTGATGCTGCTGGTTCCGGAAGCTGCACAGATATTGGCATTTATGTGAAAATATAAGCCCCACTTTGATGAACCACAACCATAGATCTTCCACAGAGAATAAAAATCCCATAGATTCCATCAGGAACTCAGTTCTCAGGACTTTTACTTCCTGACTTTGAGACCTGCGGAAAGTGACCGAACCACGAGACCTCAGTTTCCTCCCCTATAAGGAGGAAAGAAGACCTGCTTTACTGGGTCATAGTTAGGAGGAACTGAATCACGAACTGCGGCCTCGGTGCAGGGGACACTTGGGGAATGGTGATAGCATTGTTGCTGTGGTTTGGTCTTCACGGGTTACAGTGCGCTTTCGTATGGACCATTCCCTTGAGACCTCCTAAGACCCTTTAAAGCAGATGCCGTCCCCCCATTGAGCAGAGGAGGAGCTGACTCAGGGTGCTTGAGCAGCCTTTCCCAGAGCACACAGACTCGGAGCCCGAACAGACATCTTTACCATGGTGTGGAGGGTCAGGCTGGCCAAAGGAGGCATCAAATGGACATCATAAAAGTATAATGTTTAGTTTACTAATGCTCATGTTATTTTTATGTAAGTATAAACAAACTATGAATTTCCTGCCATATGTAGCGAGGTCACTAAGAAGTGGGGTTATAAAATCTTCGGGGCTGGGGAAGCTGCCCGTCCACTGCTGGTTTGCCTTCAACTTCCCCAGTGAGCTGTTCGCAGAAAATGCTGTGCATCGCCTTGCCTGCTACTGCAGGCCTCCCATGGGGAAATGCATGTTTTCAGCAACTGACGGGAGCCCTTGACGGGGCTTCACATTGTGAGCTTCTGGTCTTGAGTAGGGATCTGGGTTAGGTTGAGAGTCACTGATCTTACAGACACCCGGGTAAGCTGAATTCACACGGTTGCAGCTTGCTGTTCTGCGTGGCCTTGGCTGCCTGCCATGCTGGCAACCAGAGATGGCTGGTGCAGGAGAGAGCCACCATGATACAGGCCAGCCTTCCTTTGCGGCCCCTGGGGCTTTTCTGGGGCTACTGGAAAGCCTTGGGCCTCTCTGTTCTTTGCTGGATCTTTGAGGAGTAACCAGGCAAGAAATATTAACCCCAGGTGTCTTTGGCCCTGGAGGTGGAGTATGAATGGGAGGGGGCAGGGGTGTTTGGGGGGTTGGCGGGGAGGAAATAGAGGAGAAGAGATTCTCCCTTGTCCTCTAGGGGTTCATGTGCCGCTTGGGGAGAGAGTTGGTCAGGAAGACAGCTGTAAACCAAGTCTAGAATCATCTAAGAGAAGACCCTGAGGGAGTAAGGAGGAAAAACGGGCTTGCGATGGAGCTCTTGGGCCCAGGAGATGAAGCAGGATTGAACTAGGGATTGCATCAAGATTCCATTTCTCTCAAAAAATGTTTTTCATAGACATGTTTGACTTGGGCATCTGGTCCCTGTAGTTGGGGGAGCTGAAGCCATGCTCCTCGTGTCTTGCCTGCCCATGTTTCATCAAGGGTTCTCCCGTTATGCAGATCCATAGGGGGCTCATAGGTTGCCAGCATTCATGGTGAGTCCTTTTCATCACCACCCCCTCCCAGGGGGGCAGACCCTTTCTCAAATCCATCCTTAGCTCCCCAGCACCTCATCTTTTTGTGGAAGCCCCCAGGTGGGGAGCCTGCTCTAAACTAGAGCATAAATCTCTGCGTGCAGGAGCTGAGCTCTCCTCCAGGAAGGTGATTCATTGTTTAAGCAGGAGCTCCCTCATCCCGTTTCTCGAAAAGAAAAGAAATAGATGTAAAAAGAAATAGATGTCTCTGGAGACCTCTGGTTTATTCTCCTTTCTTGTTTTTGTATGCCTTCACCAGAAGGGGCTGAGAGCCTCGTTGCATTTCTGCAGTGTGACATCAGCATCTCTCTTGTGTGTCCAGACGATAATTGGCGCACAGTGTTGTTTTCATATAAGTGCCAGCATCAAGGCAGCTTCCACCCACCTTCCAGCTCCCTGGAACAGGCTGCTCACCACGTGGAACTGTCATTCAGGGGCAAGATTCCACAGAAGGCTAGAAGTGATTTTAGAAAAATGAGGATGTTTATCCAGCAGTAGATTTTATCATCACAAGAGCATTTCGGAAGGAAGCAGCCTACGAGTCTTCTAACTCACTCTTGCGTGGTGCAACGTGCACCGTTTAATTTCTGGAGAGCTAGTTAGTCCAGAGGGCACAGCTCTGCTGTTGCCTACCTCAAGCAAATTAGAGGTCCCACTGAGGTGAGCTGAATAGAAAGGGCGAGCAAGAAATTGGATTTAGCTCCTGAAAACCATGATGTAATTGCTCCAGCGGCAGGAAGGCCAACTGCTCATTGGCTTTGAAACTGGCGTAGTGAAAAGTCTGTGATCTTAGAGTACAGACGTACTGGGGCCCTGTTTTAGGGGAAAATTTCTCTAGAGATTTTTTCCCCCTAAAACATTTCCATTTCCTTTGGGAGGCCTAGTCTTTAATAGGAGATTCTGGGAGGTGTAGACTTGGCATCTACACTGCAAACCGGCTTATTGGCTCCTGGCTGAATTCTCTCCAACAGGGATCTCCTGGTTTCTCAGATGGGGAAGCAAACGTGTGAGTGATTCTTCCGAGTGCTCAGGGTGACTGCAAAAAACCCGCTCTGGGAGGGCCTCGTGCTAATAAGTCTGGTGTGAACTTGATTACCATTTAGATTACTTGTGCAATCAGCAAAGCGAAGCTTTGCAATCAGAGCTGGCGATAAGGGCTCCATGTGGACGAAAAAGAGCCCTTGCCCCATAAACAGCCAATCATGCCGGCAACCGACCCGGTGATCCTTGCCTCCTGGTGACACTGTCAGCTGTCTGAATGTTGAGGCCACCTGTCCCTGTGTGTGTGTGTGTGCATGTGTGTTTTGCACACATGTGAGGTGAAGGTTATAATAAACACCTGCCTGTGTTTATAGAGATCAATGGGATGTCAACACTTGGCTTTCACTCAGCTGCTCCCCCAGAGCAGCCTCGGAAGCACCAAGATTTGGTAGCTGAGTGTTTGCTGACTTTGAAGCAGGCAAGGGCTTAAGCGTGTCTGGCTTTGCCAAGTGAAATTAGCAACAGGCCTGTAGTTTGGATATAATAATGAGCCAGACACAGAGACTCAGGGTTAAGAAAATAATAATAAAAAGAATTTTCCAGAAATACAGAAATGGGCAACTTACTTTAGTAATTTTATTTTTAAAATAATTCTTCTGTTTGAATGATAATGGGAAGTAAATACAATTCTAGTTCTTTCTCCTCCACATTAGTGAATTAGAATATACGAAGCTTCAAGGAAAATTCATGAAAGACCCATAAGTGGGCTGAAAATTGTTCTCACCAGTCACTTTAATTTTATAAAGGCAGAATTTTCATTAAAAGGGAATTGATAGATGGGATTTCACCGTATGTTTGAAGAAAGCGTGTGCAGGTTGAGGTCTATCCCGTGAAACGAGGTCCCTAACGGGTCCTGCCGCGTGTGTCTTGAGGAACTCTCTCTTGCTGCAGGCAGGTCCCCGTGGTCCTGCTGCATTTCCACCTGGGCTCCCCTACCCCCCAGCCCTCCTGCCGCTGCCCGGGGACCCCTCTCTTTCTCAAGACGCAGCGCGGCTGTTGCCTGCTCTGCGGTCTTCCCAGCCCCGCCTCTTCCCTGATGGACAGAGCATTCTCCCATGAGCCCTCTCCCTGTGCAGATGTTGGTCCTGGCACCTAAAGGTTCTCACCCTTTGAGCCCTTAGTTTTATTTGTGTCCCTACTGCAGAGCACCAAAGAAGTGAAAGCTTAACTGTCATCACATGAGTGGTCACTCAAACCCAAAGCCTGGGAGCCATCCTGACTCTTCTCTCCCAGCCCCGCACTCACTTTGTTCAGTGTGGAGTGCCGAGTTCTCCCACCGCTCGGCCTGTGCTGAGCACTGCCGTCTCTCATTTACCGCTGCAGCCACCTGGTCTGTCTCCCTGCTGCCATATTTGCATCCCCTCCACCCAGTTCGTGCTCTGAGCAGCCGCTAAAATCATCTTTTAACAATATAAATCAGATCTCCCATTTAAAACCCACGTGACTCTCCATCTCTCTTACTCTAAGGAAAACCCCTTAACAGGCCTGTAAAAGGCAACATGGTGTTTCCCGATTCTGGTGCACATTAGAATCATCTGGAGATTCTGGTCCAGATTCCAATACTTACACACGGGAATCTGGTGAAACTCCCCAGGTGGTGGTACAGTGTGACCTAGGTGGAGGACCACTGCTGCCCTGCTCCCGCCCCTCTACCTGCCTGGCTCCACGGCATGCTCTCATGCCACCCTCCCTCCCTCATGCTGCATGCACCATGGCTCTCACTCCTCCTGCCTGAGGAGGAGTTCATTGTTCCCTCTACCCAACCCCCTTCACCCAGATCCTCTGCTGGCTCTTGTCATTCCTGTCATGGTTTAACTATCTCCTCCCCGAGGGGCCTTCCTGACCGCCCAGGTCCCCCCGACCTCATGGCCTGGTTTCCTTTTCTTCGGAGTACTTGCCTCATATTCTGTAGGTTGTTTGTTAGTTATTTGACTCCTCCCTCAACAAGTG
Organism: Equus quagga; assembly: GCF_021613505.1. Taxonomy (NCBI): domain Eukaryota; kingdom Metazoa; phylum Chordata; class Mammalia; order Perissodactyla; family Equidae; genus Equus; species Equus quagga. The sequence continues at coordinate 178,182,405 of NC_060268.1, read as the reverse complement.
AGTCTCATGGTGGCAGGATCTTATCTATTTTTTTCTTCTGAGCATCACCTGGCAACAGAGTAGTTGCTCATTAAAGGTAGAAGGATGGCGTATAAGAAAAAGGAATTTTGAATTGGTCTCATGGGAAATGAACTAGCACTTTCAGGGTTCCTGTCATGCGGATTCTGCAACCATGGGTTGGTGGCCAAGTTCTGAAGTGAAGAGCATGTGTGGCCGGAGCTGGGCTGATTCGGGCTGAAACCCAGCTCTGCCACTCACTCGTTCAATGTGTGCACCTGAGCAGGAACCACTCAGCCCTTTGAACTTTGATTTCCCCAATCTGAAAATACGAAAAAATCATGAGTGTGTCATAGGGTTGGTATGAAGATCAAGGGAGACCATGTAAGGAAGCATCCTAAGCGCTGGCAGCATTATTACCGATAATAATGCTGCTTTGCTGCGCTGCTCCCTCCCCCTCCCTTTCCACTTCCTCCCCGAGACAGCCCCTGGATAGTAGGTGCCTTCTTTGAGCTCTGGTGAGTCTGGGAGCCCTTAGCAACCACTTGCTTTGTTTCAAACAATCTCCTCCAGGCAGGAAGCACCTCCCTTTCTTCCTTTCGCTTTCCTCCTGGCCAGAAAGGCCCCACTAGTCACCAGACGGGCTTGCTGCTGTTACGAAAACTCAAAGTCAACGGCACCCAACATGCACACGCTTCCCCAAGGTGTGGGTGGTGCCCGGCAGTGGGGGAGGGCCCTTGTGGAGACAGACCTGTCTGTTTTGCACCTCACAGGGGCTGCTGGGCCCAGACTTGAAACTTCTGCTGAGACACAGCAGGCCAAAGAGAGTTCAGAAAACAAAACAGTGGAGGTGCCAAATAGCTCACATTTGCTTTTGTTTCCTCTTGGAAATGAAACCAAGGCTTCATTGTGGTATCAGGTGCTCTAAAGAAACAAACTCAAAAAAAAAAAAAAAACCCCAAAACAAACAACTAATTTCTGAGATAGACCACATGCAACTGGATTGAGCTTATAAGAATGCAACAAACGCGATTTTTATTCCCTTGGGACCCCATCTGCCTGCATTAGCCTCACCCTGACTTTGAGTATCTCCTGAGGAATGCTAATCCAGACTTGAGCCAAGACCCTGACTGCCTTAAGGAGACTCCCCATTTCTTTGGGAATGCCGTTGGGATTTTCCTGAGGCCCCGGGCTCTGGCCTGGCCCTGTCTGTAGTGACAGCCAAGGGTGGGCACTGGGAGGTGTCTCAGCAGATCACAGACTTCATGGTGATGTTGACTGCTCCTCATTCTTGTGGCCCGGTGCCTTTCCAAACACTGGGGACAACGTCCCTTAACTGGGAAAATTCTTCTGATTTCTTTCCCCTTTCTCCTATTTCTCCTTTGAATCTCGTCTTTGAAGTTAAGTAATGGTGCCATTTTTTTCTTTAATATCTCCACAGAATACAAGCTTAGCCGCTGTGTGCTTTCCGTATTGTAAATTGGTAGCCGTGTTTGTTATATTTCTCCAGAGGGAAATAATCCCTTAGTATCCTGTCTCTACCCCACCTTCTTGTATATTCCTGTAAAATTCTGCTTATTCTCAAGCCTGAGAAGTCTTTGGTGGCTCCACTGGAGTGTTAAGCAACGGGGACAGGCCCAGGTGGAGGAGATTAACAGAAATATGCCAGGTCTTTGCTGGGGATCCCGGGAGCCCACTTCAACTCTGCAATATGGAGCAAGGATGCTGAGTTGCCTGTCTGCTTGTGCTGAATGAAGGTGGTGAGCTGGTTACTGTCCAGGTGTTCCAGAAAGTGTGGCAGCTGCTCAGACACACCTCCATGCAGTGAGCACCCCAGGAGCATTTTTGTGTGCCAGACTCTTGGCTAATCTATCTGGCTCAGAGCCTCATGGGAATTTCAGTTATTGTTAAAGGGTATACACTATTTTTTTAAACAAATACTATTTTTAAGATGTGCCATCTGTAAACATCGTTGTGATTAGTAATATATAATTATGTTGAAAAACATTCCAGACTCATAGTGATTTCTAGCCACAGTGCACTTTCTCAGGCACGGGACACTAGACAGGCTTTACTGTTAAGTTGTGATCCATCACATTTTCTGATGCTGGAAAGGGGCGATCCTTCCACTAGGACAGATGCAGAGGCTGAGCACCCCGATGGAGGCCCAGAGGTGAGAGCGCCTGCTCTCAATGCTCTAGTGAGAGCTGGGAGACTTCCTTGTCCTTGGAGGCACCAAAAACCGGGGGGGGGGGGGGTTGTGTGTGGGACAACTGCACACCCAGCACCAGGCACCCAGGTTGACACTGAAGCCCATTTTAGTGCCACCTGGCATTGCCCCCAGCAAACCCTGACTCTATTGCTGAATGGAGCCTGCAAAGGAGCCGCTGTCCATAAAGTATGTCAGATGCTAACCTGGTCCTTCATGCTCATATTGGACCACTGCCAAGACCAACCTGGTGGTTGTCGATTTCAACACAAGCGTTTATGGCATATGAGTGTCTACTGAGTCCGGCAGTATTCGTAACAGGCTGGGGCTTAGGTTAAGGGTCAGTGACGGAGTGTGAACTAAGTCTGCTGCAATGTTTCTCTAAAAACGTGCGACATCCATACCTTCTGAATTAATCCTCTTTCCATTTTTTCCAGATAACTTGTTCAAACCCAAAGAAAGGTACATTTCAGAGAAGGAGATGCACATGCGATCTAAAAGGTACTTGGTTATCTTGTGAGGTTGAAGAAAGCAGGGGAGGAGGGAGTCAGGATCCATGTGCTGTACAACAGGGCCACTATTTCTGGGTCCATGTTTAAGGTCTGAGATCTTCTTGGCCGTGAATTTGAAAAGTTGGCTAAAAGAAGTGCAGTTGTTGAATTGTGCCCCTGAACATTAATGCCATTCTTGGAAAAACCTTAGGAAAGTGGTGGGTCTTGGATTCTGAACCAATCCAGTAATTGGTCTCTAAGAGATCCCTGGACTCATAATGGGGACACTTCTGCACATTCTCATCATCGCCCTGGGCAGGTGCTGTTTGTCACTGTGCGCCTTTGAAAGTAATTTTATGAGGATGAGAGAAGCTGCTTCTCCTGAGGGCCTCCACAGTGGCAGGGCCTGCAGGAAAGACCCAAATTTGGAAGCCAATGGCATGTAGTAGCCAGCGAGGCCACACAGGGCCACGGGCCAGCCTTCCTGGCACTCCATCCCCAGTGGGCTTGGCGGCCCTGTGGCCAGCAAACTCGACCTGTTCTCCTGGGCTGGTTGCTATTCTAGACGCCCTCTAATTCTCACCAACCTGATGCCCACCAAGGCTGCCATTCTTTCTGAGACCTGGCCTCCTAAACAAAATGTAATAGCCCGATAGCGTTGGCCAAGTTTATGCTAGTGAAATGTCATTAGTTTTAAAAAAGTACCTAGCACTGGGAAGAATTATAATAATTGAACCCAATTGATAGTGCACTTAGAGAAACCACTGAAACAGGAAGAATGTGTTTCTCCCCACTCCAGGCACAAAATCTCTGCTTTTCCCGTGAGAGGTAATATTAGGTTGTTTTTGTGATAGTTAGCCAACTTTCATCATCTGTGGGAAACCTCTTCGTAAAAAAAAAAAGCCAAAGTCACGAGAAGGGGGACCATCCCATTAACGACCTGATTCACAGCATTCTAACTGGGGCTTTTAAAGGGCCTCTGGGTTTTAAGACTTGCTGTTTCAGAAGTGCAAAGTTGCATATACCTCATGCCAAAAGCATTCCTTTCTCAATTTAATGAAAAGATTCAGCCAAATCTTCCCCTCCCAGTCCCTAAACCCACCACTGCTATTATGGAGCCACACAATTAAGATAATAGATCTCAAAGCAGCATTACAGAGAGCATTACCCTATTATTTTACAAAAGGGGACATTGAGGCTGGAGAGGACAAATGAGCTGGGTGAAGCTGCACCCACATGATTGGCTTCCCCAGCCAGAAGCCAGGTCTCCTGTGATGGAGTCAGTAACTGGGTTTTCACTCTGCTCTGTGGGCTGTGCCCTGGGGGGCTCTGACCCTGGCTCTCAGACCCCACTCACCCGCAGAATCACACCAGAGCTTTCTTTTCTTTTGTATTCTTTGTTATTAATTGTATTGTTAAATTAAATTCTTTTTTCTTTTTTGAGGAAGATTAGCCCTGAGCTAACTGCTGCCGATCCTCCTCTTTTTTCTGAGGAAGACTGGCCCTGAGCTAACATCTGTGCCCATCTTCCTCTACTTTATATGTGGGACGCCTGCCACAGCATGGCGCACCCGGGATCCAAACCGGAGAACCCCTGGCCGCCGAAGTGTGCACTTAACCGCTGTGCCACTGGGCCGGCCCCCAAATTAAATTTTCATTTTAAAAATTCCAACAATGGTGATAAAGCCAAAGTCCCTTGTAACCAACTGTCCCTCTTCCCACTGCACTGCCCAGCTCCGGTTCCATCTCCAGGGACACCCACAGTTATCAGCCTCCTGTGTGTCCTTCCAGGCCGTTTTTATCTGAATTTTTATCTGAAACTCCCCATAGGATTCAGACAGTCAGCATCAGGAAGAGGGGTCTCGATGGATCTGAAGGGATTTCCACTGGGGAGCTTTGGGATAGTCAGCTTTCTTACTGATGCCTTACCATCTTCCCCCTGGTCCTTCCTAGAATAGCTCCTGGGTGTGGCAGCCATGTGTTCATTTATTCATTCAAACCATATCGATGTCCACAGTGTGCCAGGCACTGTGCTAGGCACAAGCATGTCCCGGGTTACTTTAGCTGCATGGTTGGGGGACAATGTTGCATAAAGTCACACACACTGAGGTTTGAAACCCAGCCCAGCCTTAGCCAGCTGAGGGACTTTACAAGGCTCCTGACCTTGCTGGGACCTCATATGCCAGCAGGACACTATAGGCCCCTTCCAACTGTCATGAGGATTAAATGAGAATATTTGTGTCAGATGATTAACCTAATGCCCAATAACCAAGATAATGTCGCCTGATTTTGTCGCCATCAATATTTTTATACTTTGTAATTATTATTTTAACAGTGGAACCTGTTAAACAAATTGTGTCTGGCTTTCAAACATGAGAGAAAATGAAAAAGAGATGTTTAGCCAAGTCCACATATATAGCAATTCAAAAGCTTGGGGTACAGCGACTCCACTGTGTCTATGATTCTAGCAGAAATGCTGTTTGGCATCAGTACATAAATAGTTTCTGTTAGGAGGTGGGAAAGAAGGATCCAGAAGAAGGATCCCTCAGGCCCTTGTAACTTGGAAGTTCCTAGTTTTATACCAGGACAAGAACATAATACTCATGGCTGAGATGTAGTTGGAAACAGCTGAATTAGGAATGCTATAGCTGAAGAGGTAAACACACACACAGTTATGTGTGTTATTCCAGTATAATTCTTAACACTTTCATTTATTTGCTGCTCCTCTTCTAATTCACAGGGAGGCAAAAACTGAGGGGCAAAAATGTATTTGGGGGCAAGTTTACGCTGAGAGTGGCGAAACAGTGGGGTTGGAATCTCTCATTTTACAAGCAAGTAGTTCACTAGCATAGAGAATGGAGGGACAAGAAAAGTGACTTCTAAATAAATAACCAGCCTCTCCAGCCGGGCCCTGGCTGGGGCTCGGCCTGGCGCCGTCCCTGCCCCACAGCCCCGTTCTGGAGACTGTCAGGGAAGCCCCTGGTCTGGGCGTCTCACAGATCAGGGACACGGCCACGTGCAGCCGATCTTCCCTTTGAAATGGAAGCGCCTGCTGACGAGACAGGACGCAGACCCACACCAGGCGCACCTTGTCTTGCTACCATTCAAAATATTTTCTGAATCTGTTTCAGAATCTATAATAACTTGCCAGAAGTTAAAAAGAAAAAAGAAGAGCAAAAGAAAAGAGTGATCTTACAGAGCAACAGACTCCGTGCCGAAGTCTTCAAAAAGGTAACGGCCTGGCCGCCAGCAGGTGTGACGTGTGTGTGGCGCACAGATGCTGAGTCTGAACTTGACGTCTCTGTCTCCTACTTCCCTAGCAATTACTGGACCAGCTCCTTCAAAGGAACGCAGTCTAACCCAGGCTGCCCCGATGACCCACTGCCTGGACCCGGGATGACTTCAAATGCTGGATAAACCATTAAACTTAGCGTTCTCTTCACGACATGAAACATTTATTTTACTTTTTTTTTTCATAAAGGAAAACGTAGCTTCCTGAATTGCTGACCCAAACCAAGCAGAAACAACAACCCTCGAGGAAATGGGTCAGCAGACTGTTGTGGGGTGATCGACTCAACGTGACCCACTAAATGCAGTCTCTTCATTTTTTTACTTCAGATTTTATCTTTTGCTTCAGATTTTCCCCCCCGTACCATTTCCACCCAGGCAGAAGGGCCTCATACACTCTCTTGGGCTTAGATCCCTGGGGGTTAGTTTTTTTCATCAAATTTCTGGGACCCAGATCCATCACTTTTTAAAAACCAACCGCAACTTCTGCCAGTCCTGCAAACTCCAAACTTTGGGTCTCTCACATGGTATGTCTGAGAGCGCTCTGGATGTGTGCGCCACATAATTCCAGAAGCTGGCTTCGACAGTAAGTGGGTGCTCTGCCAGAGACTGGGGAGGTCTGTTTCTTTGTGACCTGGGGTGGTCAGACAGCCCTCGCCACCCCCACGCACACGCCAGAGCCTTTCTTCCTTTAAGAGTCTATTTCCACAGAAGCTATGAGGGCAGAATTGGCTGAAAAAAATCATAGGTAACTCCAGTGTTTTTTCTGCAACCACCCCCCCCGCCACCCTCCAAAAAGCTATGTTGCTAAAAATGACCTGATGGCTCCAACTCTGCCATTCGTTCTTCCAAACATTTACAATGTCCATTATTTATAAATGTGTATTTGGGGAGTTAAGAACAAGCTAGCTTTTACCAAAAATGGAAATAAATGCAATTATTTCAAGAATTAAAGCATTTCTCTGCTACATATTCTGTGCTGGGAACTGAGCAGCACTGTAGGTGACGCTCAGTCAGACATGCTGCCAGGGCCCAGCGGGGCCTCTGAGCTGCTCCTCCGCCACCCTCTCACCACCCCGGAGCCCGGGTCAGCAGCCTTGTTCTTCCCAATGCCCTGGAAGAGAAGGTGTTCTCAGAGAGCTGGCACGAGAGAAGCAGGGGAACTGTTGAGAGCAAGGTTTAGGACCCCGACCACCCAAAACTCACTAGGAACCTCCCAGGAACAAGGAGGAAGTTTGGGGGATTAAGCAGGAACCCTGGGGACACCTCTGACCCCATCCTGAGGTAGCCACCCTCCTTCCCTTTTCCCACTGCTGCCTACACCATCCCTCTTTCTAGAATGCCTTTCCTCTACGTGTCTGCTGGAAAACTCTTTAAAAAAACTCAGCCTCTGGGCTCTTGTCTGATGCCTTCCCTGCCCTGCACTCCAGTGCAAATTGGCACTTCAGCATTTGCACATTTCGTGGGGACCTGTGCCATCTTGCCCACATGAGACGATCGAACAACACTATCAAGGGCAGAGACTGGGATTCACATCCGGGCTGTACTGCTCCCTGGTCTCTGCCCTTAGGCAAGGGTATCTGGCCGGATCGCATTGGAGAGAAAAACCACACAGTGAGCTGAGCAGGGCAGCTTAAAGTATATAATTATTAACCATAACAGAGGATAGCAGTACTGAGGGATTGGCTAGTGATGGGCACAGAGAATTCAAAAGAAGACAGTAGGAATAGCGGATTAAAAAAAACAGTGTTAGCCCAGAAAGAGTATCTTTTCTACCCCTGGGCTGTGACATAGATATTGTTGGCAAGGGGATGGTTGTGGCTGGCAGGTGACAGAGAAGTTTCTGTGGTGCCATGCCGATGCAACCTGTTCAAAATGTGCCCTCTAGAACTTGCCAGAGATCCACTCTCTAGGATGCATGGGGAGCTGTCTCGTCGGAGGCACTCTGCTACAGTACCACCCAAGGGAGGGTCTGGGGTGGGGGGGAAAGCAGCCGGCCACCACGTGTCACCAGCTTCATGTTGCAGTAAACCACTGAGCGAGTTGCTCCAGGTCCAGGAAGCGACACCCTGTTTCTCCGGCAGTGTCTCTCCAGCAACTTCTACTGACAAAGCTTCCCACTGTGCCCGTGGGCAGAGGGGAAACATTTAAAGGGCCCGGATCCATTTTAACAGAGCAGGCAAAAAGGGTGAATTTGGAGATAGGAAATAATAAAACCCAAAACTGGCACAGCAGGTTATTCATCTTTGCCTCAGTTTCCTCATCTACACAATGGAGATCATGATAGTGCCTCCTCCAGAGGGTTGTTATGGAAATAGAATAAGTCGGTGTGAGTTGGGTGCTTAGAAGAGTGTCTGGCTCAAGCAAATACAACACGAATGTTTCATGTCGTACGTCTGCAGATGTGGAGGCTGGAGTGTCCTGAGCAGCCCTTGAGCACAGTGGCTGTGAATTGTTCATTCTCATAATCCCTCAGTTTGGCTCTGAGAAAATGCCCCCAAAAGACTGTTGAAGTTGTGGGTGTTGCTGCAGCAAAAATCAGTCATGCAAACGAGATGCTTCACCAACTTATTTTGTTTCCTCTCAAGCTCTTCTTTCTCTTAGAAACAATTTCAACAGCACAGTTAAGCTTACCCTTAAGGTTAATTCCAGCTTTCTTAAACTTTTTAGTCCTCTTCTGGGATGCTACACCGAATTTCTATTTATATTTTTTAATGTGTTTTTTTAAAAAAAAACATTTTTAATCAAATCTATGATATTAATTCTGGACAATCTTCCTTCCATACCTTTTTCTTGTTTTTCTTTAATATCTTCAGAGAGTTTCCAAATCTTTTCCTAACCAATAATTTAAGTTCAGGGCCCAGCCACTTCTAGACTGTTCTGTGACACTTTCCAAGAAGGAGATTTATGTCAGCTAACATGTGAATATCTCAGAATGCCTGGATGGAGCCAACTTTCAGAAGTGCCCATGAAGAGTGTAGCCCTTTGCAAATCTTGATGCCAGGTCTTAAAATCTAAAGAATAAGTAAAAGTCAACTTGAGATGATTAAATATCACTGAATAATGTATTTCTGTGCACAGTTCTCACCTAAAAACTGGGGGCGGAGTCCTGGGTAGGAATATGTGAGATCTAGCTTGAGCTCGTCTTCCCTCTGGACACCAGCTAACGACAAGGCTGCAAATGAAAGTTTCGGTTTCTGCTTCCCTATTGTAGTTGTTGTTTGTTTTTTTCATGTTGATGACTGAATTTCAGGTACACAGCATTTCTTTTCTGTTATGATAAGGTTGTAACAGGAATGTAATAATGTTATAACAAATATGGAAATAAAGGCTTGAATCATAACAGCCATCCCTTATATTTCTCTCAGGAATTGGTCACCTGTCTGTTGGATCCTCTTATTAAAATCAGACTTCAGGAAAGACTGAGAATTTTGAAATTCTAAGTAGAATTTACCGCGGTAACTTCGATAATTCAATTCCGTTCTGGAGCTGACTTTTTTACAGCTGAGTGTGTCTGGGTTCGGGCGTGGAACAGTTCTTCAGCAAGGCGGCAGGTAGCAGAAGTTAGAGATTTATAGCTGGTATTTGTGGGCTTGGACCGAGCAACGTTCGGAATAATTTAAGATGGACAGGCGGTAACGGCACCATGACTTCATGTCGAAGGAGACATTCCTCCTTTGGTTATTTGTCCCCTCTGCCAGCTGGTAATGGAATAATGGAAAAACAATTGCATTGGTTTTTTTAGCCAGCGTCTATTGCCAACCAAACTTCCTGGAAGCTGTGTGCTCCCTGAGTGAGTCAGCAAATGCTTGCTCAGATGATACGAGGCTCTTTGAAAGAACTATTTGTGAAACAACCAATTGTCGAAGAGCGGTTGAAAATCTTATTCCTTAAGAAGTTCTCCCATTTCAACACTTGTTGGTGTAAAACTCGCAGGCCCATGGAGCTGTTCTCCGACTGTATCAAATGACCAACAGTCTGAGAATGAGGCGGATCAGATGCAGAACAACGAGAGAGGGGAAGTGCTTGATGTCACTGCTCCAGAGCAGGATGTCTGACGGTGGGGACGTGAGAGTACTGGGCTAAGAAGTAAGAATGCAATAGAGAAAAGATTCACTGTGGCTTTGTGTGCATGTGCTGGCGTGTGCATTAAAAGCAAAGGAAATGATCTGTGAAGTGATTAAAATGAGTCTGTCAGCAGATGGTTCTACCTTACCGAGTTCATCGTATCTGTACTTGCATCAATACTTGATAATTACCCACGAATGTCTAGCTAAATGGAAACCTTTTGGAATTGGCTGTCATTGAGCTGAACCAGCCCACACCAAGGACTGAGACCTTTTGGAAATCACCCCAGCCTTCTCTTGTCTGTCCCACGCTGACAGGACATCTCCCCACCTATCGGGAGAGTAGGCTGTCAGAAAACTCCGTGAGATTCCACCGGCCCCCCTTTCCAACGCTCTCCCCCTGCCCCCACCACCCCCCGCCCCAGCAGTCGGGCTGCTCGTCTGGAAGTGGCGGACTCCTTCACGCAAATGTTTTCTCCACATGGAACGTAGCAACAACTTTGGCAATTCTCCCCTGGAACGGAGGGTTTTTTTCAAGTCTTGTCGGCTGCCTCAGGCACAGTTCTGATCCTGAGACCCCAAGAGACTGTCTGAGGTAGTTGTCTGGGGTGGTGGTGGGGGGGGGGGGGGGTGTGAAATCCTTCCATTTTTTTTTCTGGCTTTGCTAAGAAGGTTTTCACATTCACATTCTGAATGCTGCTGTTACCTGCCAGGCTGCAGCCGGAAACAGGACTTCAAGCAGTGGCCCTTCTCTCAGATCTCAGCACATCGGGAACTTGAAGAGGGTGGAGGGGGAGGGAGAGGCATCGCTTGCCACTAGGATCTTCAAAAATGCTGGGTTATTCTTGTCAAAGCTTAAAAGAGAAGAGAGAGAAGTTTATGGTCTAAATTGCCGCTGAGAAAAAAACGGATGAATTTCTTTAAATCTTTTTTTATGAAACAGCACCAAGAGTGAAAGACATAAGAAAAGTGTCCTGTTGATGACTTTTAGAGCATTCTTCCTTTGTTTAAATAGCTTTGCTTTCCTGACATGCCTGAAATGGGGCAACAGCTGTAACTGACATCAGGGAAAAGATATTACAACCGTCAGCCATGTTAACTACACAAGACGTGTAATATCCTTTCATCAAAGCCAACGAGGCCGCCTGCTTTACTTGCCCACTGATGTCAGTGAGGGGGAAATCATAAATCTTTTCACTGCTGCCGATTTATAAAGAAATAAACCCACACTATGTGTTATATCCACTGTGGTTCCTCATGACTGATGTTATTACACGGATACCAAAGGAATGACTGATGACGATCCACTTAACGCTTACGTGTTGCCAAATATGTGTTTAACATTAAAAGCTATTGAGTGCACATACAGAACTTTTGTGTTTGTTTTTTTGTTTAAAAATATACCTGGAGGCTGCTGAGGCCGGATTTAATTATTGTATGCTGACATAATTATAATTCTAAGTCTTGCTCTCTCAGCTGAAATGTTTGCTAAATCAGAATAACAAAATAATTCAGGATATTTTTCTGGGTGTTTGGTAGCCCGTGACATTTCATTAGCAGGGCTAAGCCTACAACTGATAACAACAATTTTTGCATGGATTAAACTAGGGTGTGTGGACATCAATATTTCTACACAGTGAAATTGATTCTGATCGGTGAAATATGTTTTTGTTGAAGCATTTGTTTCAGATTGGGGCATTGCAATTCTAATTCTCAATTAGCGATTGAGCAAGATTGCCCCACCCCACAGCCACCCAACACATGAAGGGGTTTCTGATTGGTTTCTGAACAGAAGAGGAGAGCCAGAAAGAAAACTGCTGAACGCAGGACCCAGTTCAAAAGTTTCAAAAAATAATACAATCGTGTGTCACTTAATGACAGGGATCTATTCTGAGAAATGCATCTTTAAGCAATTTCAATGTTGTGCAAACATCATAGAGTGTACTTACATACCCTAGATGATATAGTCTACCACACATCTAGGCTATATGGTACTAATCTTATGGGACCACCATCATATATGTGGTCTGTTGTTGACCAAAACGTCGTTATGTGGCCCATGACTATAACTTAGAACTTTTTTTTTTTGAGTGCTAACCACATGCCACACACTTGCCATGTGTTTTACATTGTAGGAGAGGATAAATTTTCCCTCTATCCTTCTTAGGTTCTCAGCTAAGGCTCTGTAACAAAAGATGGATTAATAAGAGAAAGACGAACAGAAGTTTATTAAAAAGTATATCTCATATACCCATGGGAGAAACTCAGGGATGAGTAAGACAGTCTTAGATCTTCTTCCAGGGTCCTTGGATAGCAATGGACCTGTGATGGACTGAATGTTTGTGTCCCCAAAATTCACATGTTGAAGCCCTAGTCCCCTATTTGGCTGTCTTTGGAGATAGGGCTTCTTAGGGAGGAATTAAGGCTAAATGAGGTCATGCGGGTGGGGCCCTCATTCAGCAGGATTAGTGTCCTTGTAGGAAGAGTCCCCAGGGAGCTCTCTCTGTCTCTGTGCACAAAGAGGAATCATGTGGGCACACAACAAGATGGCGGCCACCTACAAGCCAAGAGAAGAGACCTCAGGGTGAAATGTACCTTGTTGGCACCTTGATCTTGGACTTCTCAGCCTCCAGAACTGTGAGAAATTTCTGTTGTGTGAGCCCTCCTAAAATATGAGGTATTTTGCGTGGCAGCCCAGGTAGACTAAGTCAGGACCCTTGCTGTCCTCTGCAGCCATGCTGTTCCTTGCCCATTCTGCTGGCACCTGCTGCCCATGTCTACAGCAGGTGGGCTTGCGCCTGCTGGTTCTCCTTGCTGACCGGGCTCCACTTTTGCATTCCCAGGCACGATGTATCCGCCTGAGGTCTGTAACTCCCATAGACCTCTGGTCTCTGTCCTCTGCTCTGCAGCCCTGTGCTAAGAGGGAACTTTGCTCTCTCTGACATAACTCTCTGGCAAGTTGGCCAACCAGTACCATTAGCTTTCTCATCTACCCATGGGGTATACAGGAACTTCCTGACACTTTCCTGTGTATCCTGGGGAAAGGCCTGCAAACAGCCTGGAGCAGCAAATTCAGGCCCTTCCTCTGTCCGAGCTAGAGGGAGTGGATTTCTCCTCTAGGTCATCTCCTGGATTGTCTCTGCCCCTGGCATATAGATAATCTCCATGATCTAGTACCTCAGGTAGAGACCTTGATATGCCAGTGAAACTCAGGACACTTCGAAAATTACTCCCTCTTCCCCTACAAAGCTTGGCTTTCGAGACAGTTGTCTCACGAAATATGTCAAGAGAGCAAGCTTTTGGGCTCAAAGCTGCTCAGTGGTCTCTTTACTTTTTGAGATATCCCATTCCTTTTCTTTCTGAGATAAAAAATTTCATGGCTGATGAACAGGTGTTTCCTACACCTTTACAGATCATGCCCATTTCACGTACAGTTTTCTCAGAATAACCCTAGAGGAGGCAGGAGGTGGGTAGGCTCTGGACTGGCTTCCTTTTCATAGGAGCTGGAGGGGCAGTGTGTGTTTGTTGCGGGGGGGTGGGGAGAGATTGGGAAGAGTTTCTAAGTCAGATAAGAATGGAATATTATCATATCAAAATAACTCTTAAAAATCCCTTACGTGCCCTCTTGAAGACAGCCTAACATTTCTCGATGCAGGTCTGCAACCCGTCAGAGTTTCCTCCCGCTCTGAATCACATGAAGACATCGGCATGTTTAGGGAATGTGATGCCCCAAAATACGTTTCCTTTAAAATATTAGAATCCCATCCAGCGTAGTGAAATGGTCATACTTTGAGAAGCCAATGACCATAGATTCCCATCTCCCATCTGGTTGTCCTGCAAGGCAGAAGCTTCGAGGGGAAAGAGTGAGCATCATCAACTGCTGGTTAAATTGTTCTCTCTCCCTCCCCTGAGCTGGTCTCTGAATTAAGAGAAGCATGTGAGTGCACCATGACCCGTGGAATAATCTCCACTTTACCTGAGGAAGTGGAGTCAGTGAGAGGATGGGTGTAACGTGTTCAGGTTACTTCCTGTTGGTAGGTTGAGACGGAGACCTGGACCATGCCTGTTTCCCTCCAGAACCACAAGCTCTCATTTTGGCGGCATGCTGCACAGGTGTAAATGTGTCTGAGAATTGAAGATACAGGCGTACTTTGGGATTTCACTAACACTTTAAGTAATTTTAATGACACAGGATAGACTTTTGGTTCCGGGAAGAAAAACTTTTCCTTGACCCTCTTAGGGTCCCTGGTTGGGCCTGAAAATTAAACTGACAAAGATTAACAGGAGAAAAGCAGACAAATATTTAATATAAGTTTTCTGTGACATGGGAGCCTTCACATGGAAATGAAGACCTCAAGAGATGGTGAAGCCTGAGAGCTTCTATACCAGGTTTGATGAAGAGTGGAAAGTTGTGATAGGACAAAGGGTATGGACTACATAGAGTAAACTGTGGGAAACTTAGCAAGGCCTATTCATTCAGATTCCTCCTGACATGCCTCCCTCTGCTAAGATAAGGATGCTCCTTTCCTCCAGGTACAGGGAGAGCACCTCTCACCCGGCGGGTTTTCCGACCTGCGTCAGGAAGAAAGAGGAGGTCAGAGAGTTCTTCCTGCACCTGCCATTTCTCAGATTCCTTCAGCTTAAAATCTCCAATATGCCAAGTGGCCATATTTTGGGGGAGCAGGTTCTGAGCTCCATCAGACGTCAGTTATGGACTAGAATACCTCAAAGCTTCAGGGAAATAAAATTAGAAGATATTTGCTGTGGAAACTTGCATCCTTAGCAGCGAAATGCCAGGTGCTGCAGAATAAGGATGATTTAGTAGGTTTATCATAACGTGGGAATAGTGGAATGTGATGTTTAACGACTGAAAGCACCCCTGGGGCAGGGGTTATGTCGTGCTTCTCCTGCCCAGCAACTGGCAGAGAGCCCGGCACCCATGGATGTCATGACGCTCTTCTAATTTCAATGTCATCAGCCATCAGGACTTCGTTTTTGTGTTACATCTGGGCCTCGGCAGCTGTTCGTCACTTTTCTTCCTTCTGTGTCTTGCTCCGTCTGGGAAAGTGAATGCTGCACAAGTTCTGTCTTCAAAGTCAAAGGGAATGGGACAGACAGACCCTTTTCAAATTCTGAACAGAAGTTGCCATTAAGTTTAAATCACCTTCTAAGAGGTGAGAAAGACTTCTTATACATACATGTAGATAAGTGCCATTCACGTGCCTTGCTTGTTCCTTCAAAGCCCACATTTTGACATTGATGCTCAGAGCTGTGAATGAAGTGCGTGATGGGTAAAGAAGGGAGGAGGTACTGTCAGCAACAATCTTGTCCAGAAGTGGGAACAAACTTCTAAATTCTGAACCTTCCAGGTTACGTCAGTGAAGGAACTTTATTCTTGATACAAAATAACAGTCAAGTTTCATCGAATGTAGGTCACAATCGCACTGGTACAAAGATGTGAGATTCGGGTTTATAACTTTCTCTTCCTTCTATAGAATATATGCATTTCCCTAAACACATATATTATTAAGAACCCATGAAATATTAACTTCATCTAACACGCATTATTAACAGCATAATCTGTGCAATACACCCTTTGGTTTTCTCCAGGCACATTATTGAGAAAACCGAAGCTCCCTTTTTCTTAATGTTGGGGAAAGAGACAATTCTACAAAAGTTGATTTGTAATGATCAAGAGAGTTCATGATCTTGTAGTTGAGGCGTCAACACAGAATCAATAATTCTGTCAAAAAAGTAAGATTTCAAACCAAAGATTGTTTCCTAAAGTTGAGAAAGTACTGGGGCCCTGTGGGAGCACCGTGTCTTTGGAAACGTGCTACATGGGTTTTGCTTTCTGTGGGCACTTTCTAAGATGGGACGTGAAGTCCTGGAACTGCAATGAGGCCCACCACGGTGATGCTATTGTTGTCTCCATGTGTGTGCTTAAAGACACTGTAAAAAGATTTGCAGCAACAATCGACTTATTGCCTCGAGCTTGTTGACACCGCTTTCCACTTGAAACCAGGCACTGGCTTTGCTGTTTGCAGATGGGCCCTGTGTTATCAACTCTGTACGAATTTTCAGAAATCGTTAACGCGAGAAGGTACACATCATAATCCAAATCTCTGAAGGGAAAGAAGGAAGATGTTGACTTCCATCTTCATTTGGTCCTGTTCTGGGACTCCCAGACTCTGGAAAAAGGTCACCCGCACCGCCTTCTGAGCATATTGCCCTGGGAAGGGCAGCCCCCACACATGGTTTACATTCGATTAGCCAGATCCTCTGAGAGGCACCAGCATACCGTTTAGGACATTGCTTCTTGAATTCTCATTTGCAGGCTTAAAAATAATGTTCAAAAGTCATTAGACCGTAAAGAGTTTTCATTACCTTTCATTCGAGTCAACAGCAAACACTTATTGATGGAGTGCCTACTTTGGTGCTGTGCTGGGTAGCGTGTGGGTGGATGGAGAGGGCATGCAGTGCAGAAAACCAAAGTGACTAGAACAGAATATATAGATACATAATGTAGAAGAGTATGGCAGGCAAACCTTTCTAATAAAAGCAAAGGAGGAGGCTTTTCTATAAAAGTTGAGGTGTGATGGAAAGACTTAGATCTGATTATACAAAAATGAGAAACTGCTGAATGTCAAAAAACACTAAGCAAACAAAGCAAATAGCAAAATGGGACAAATATTTGAAACTGTATGACGATGGGTAATATCCTTTATAAAGGCTTGATACAAATCAATGAAGGAAAAACGCTCCAATAGAGAAATCATCAAAGGATATGAACAAGCCCTTCACAGAATAAAGATAGATAGTGGACAAACAGACACAAGCGCTAAACATCACTAGTATTTGAAGAAATGCAATTAAAATAGCAAAACATTTAAACCTAGCAAATTTTCCCCTTTTTTGGTTAAAGATTAGAAGAAAACTGTAGTGAAAGCACAGGGAGCAATGTGACTTCAAGGTATGGGTCACTGCCTCCCTGCTCCTGCCCGGTTTTAAGTCATCAGCCCTCTCCCCCAGTCCCCAACCCCCCTACTCCCACCTGCACTCTCCACCATGGAGAGCAGCTCAGCTTCCAGGGCCTGGAGTGTGGGGCCAGAGTGGACCACAGCAAATCAAAGGCTCCTGTGAGCGGAAGTGAAGGAGGGGGTCAGAACTCAGAGCTTTGCAAAGACACTACCGGCCTGCCAAGAGGATGATGGAGCAGGGAAGAAGGCTGCAGAAAGGAGACACACAGGTGGCATGTCTTGTCCGAAATGCCAGGCTGTGCTTCCTGCAGCTGGAGCCCCTGAAATGCCCCCCACGAGCCTACAGTAGACCCCACTGCCCACTTGAAATGCTTTGAGCCAGGCTCTGCTTCTGGTAACTGACCAAGTGTTCTTACGCATTTCCAGTGACAGAGTGACTCGGCGGAAGCTTTCCAGGGCCACTTGGCAATTTGGGTTAGCGGCCCTTCCCAGTGATCTGATTAAAGATTCGTGCCCAGTCGTGTGCCATGACTTTTGAATATCATCTTATGGATGTAAGCAATTTCCTTCTTGTAGAACTTTTGTTTCCAATTTTTCACTATTAAAAATATTTCAGGGGAGGGGCCGGCCCCGTGGCCGAGCGGTTAAGTTCGCGCACTCCGCTGCAGGAAGCCCAGTGTTTCGTTGGTTCGAATCCTGGGCGCGGACATGGCACTGCTCATCAAGCCACGCTGAGGCAGCGTCCCACATGCCACAACTAGAAGGACCCACAACGAAGAATATACAACTATGTACCAGGGGGCTTTGGGAAGGAAAAAAAAAAAAAATAAAACCTTAAAAAAAAAAAAAATATTTCAGGGGCCAGCCCGGTGGCGCAGCCGTTAAGTGCACACATTCTGCTTCTCGGGGGCCTGGCATTCACCAGTTGGGATCCTGGGTGTGGACATGACACTGCTTGGCAAAAGCCATGCTGTGGGAGGCGTCCCACATATAGAGGAAGATAGGCATGGATGTTATCTCAGGGCCAGTCTTCTTCAGCAAAATGAGGAGGATTGGCAGTAGTTAGCTCAGGGCTAATCTTCCTCAAAAAAAATATTTCAATAATATTTTCTCTCACCACACACACACCCATACACATATAAAATACATATTATGCAAATATATAATTTTACATAATATACAATATGTATGTAGAATATGATATATAATTTATATAACATATGGTGTATATAAATACATATTTATATTTTATATGAATGATATATAATATATACTATTACACATTTTATATAAAATTGTATATATTATTTTTTCTGAACTATTTGACAGTAAGTTGCAGAAATCATGTCCTTCTCTCCCTAAATCGTGACCTTCATATGTTATTTTTATTTTCTCCCCCTTCTTTGTTATTCTATATTTTCCAAATGTTCTACCTTTGTAATTAGATAAAAATAACTTGTATTAAGACAAATCACAATTGTTTACCTTGCAAATTTTTTAAGTGATTTTTAAATTACTGACTAGACAATTTGATACAACTCTTGAAATCAACTTAGAAATACATATCTAACTTTAAAATGTACGTTTCCTTTTTTTTTCTATGATGAGGAAAATTTGCCCTGAGCTAACATCCATTTGCAATCTTCCTCTTTTTCTTTTTTTGCTTGAGGAAGATTAACCCTGAGCTAACACCATGCCAACCTTCCTCCACTTTGTATGTGGGATGCCTCCACAGCATGGCTGATGAGTGGAGTATGTCCACACTCGGGATCCAAACCAGCGAACCCGGGCCGCCAAAGCAGAGTACATGGAATGTTAACCACTTGGCCACAGGTCTGGCCCCTAAAATGTACATTTCTTTTGAACTAATAATCCTACTTTTGGGATTCTATTCTGAGAAACTCTTCCAAAATTTTTAAAGGGCATTATGTAAATAATTTAATTACAATGTTCTTTTTAAGAGAAAAAAAGTGAATAAGCCAAATGTCCGACAAAAGAGTAATAGTTATGAAAACTGGTATATCCGTTGGAAGAAATATTATACATCCATCAAAATGCACATCTGAAGAACTTATTACCACCAGGAAATAAGCGGCAACGTTACCGACTGATGGTTTGGGTGGGTGGGTTGTACGTATGGAGGGTCATCCTGAAAAGGCTCTACAGAGAAAGAAGGCCCCCTAAATAGGGCAGCCGTCTGGTCTGTGGGCCAGGCACTCCAGTCAGAATCGAGTCCAGAGAGAGCCCTCGAGTCCCAAGCGACACTTGCCTGGGGACCCCTCTAACAGGGACCATGAGCACAGAGGGGCTCCGCAGGAGCACAGCAGAGAGGACTTACCCTTCTCCCCATCCTGTGCCCAAGATCATTCCATGACCACTGGCAACCTTTTCTCCTATGAAGCCCACATGCATCCTCAGACGTGTTCTTGATACACCATTCTGGAGGCCACCGCACCGACTGGAAGTGACCCTGTGAAATAAACCCATCTGCCCACTGAGCCGAGCCTTGGAAGTGAAAGTGCAGGTGGAGACTCCTGGACTGTCAAGCTTGGAGTGGGGGCCGAGGAGGATGGTGGAGGTGTGAGTTCTCTGTTACCAGAGCCATGAACATCCTGACCGTGAAGACCCATCTTCCAAAGGTCAATTTTCAGAGACAATGGTCACTGGCCTGGGGGAAAATGTTTATTTCAAAGTTCTGTGAATGCTCATGGTTTCATCTTCATTACTCGAGGCCGTGCAGCCCTCATCAACTGCTCCATGCTTCCCAAAGCTGCTTTAACCACCTGATTTAGTGCCTTTTGGGGGGTGACTGTCTCCCGAAGCCCAGAGCATAAGCCTCTGGTTTGCTCAGTGGTCCTTCAGCTGCACGTGAACGTGGCCTGACGTAGCGATGACTTTGAAAAGCAGGATGCCATTCTTTGCCAACCTTCTTGCCGGGGTCCAGGATGAATGCCGGGATGCAGGCTCTGACTCCTGAGCAGACCAGGGACTGAGCCGATTGCCCCCAAAGGGCAGAACCAGACTTGGTGGCACAGCTGGCTCTGGTGGAGGTCAGTCCAGGACATGAAGGAATGGGGTGTTCTCTAATGATTCATTCAATCTTCCAAAACCTAATCGTTTCAAAGATCAACACAACCATAACTACTGCATGAAGAGAAAAGAAAACGGTTAAAAACAGCCATATTCTTAATGCAAAGTGCACAGTCACAGACGTAGAACGTCCTCAGGGATGCCTCTTTCTGTGAGTCCAGATAGGAAAGATTCGGAGACTGCAAGAGTCTCAAGGATTTGCTAAAGAGCCCTGTATATCTATATCTAAGTCAGGATGTCAGCCCCAAGGGTGAGCCATCTGAAAGGCAGAAAGAGACACAGCCCCAGGAAGAAAACTCCAAGTTTCGACTTTAAAATCAGTTTCATTTGTACCAAATGAGATCTACGAGGAAGTGACATTTTAAAGGTTCCAGTCACGTAGGAGTAAGAAGGACAACCATTCTGTCGGAGAGAGCAGCTGCTCCCTGATGTTTTGAAGGGCTGCAGACAGTGTCCATGTGGAATGCGGCTGGATTAGGAGCAGGCGAGTGTAAGGAAGAGGCTGGAAGAGAGCGTTCTACGGTTTCAGACTCTGCAAACAGTGGAACACGTGAGCATAGAAAACATGCTCAGGCCTCAGAGAAACCGAGGGCCACGGGCAGCTCTGTGGTCTCTCTCCTGCTGGGGAGAATGCAATCCTGGGGGGAAGAGAGGAGGGGGTGTTCAACATGACTCATCCCCTCCAGTCGGGAGACCAGCAGGAATCATTTAGTTATTCCGGGGTATAAAGTCTTCGAACGAATGTGAGCAGAGAGGGACTCTGTTGTTCCCATCTTCTGCTTGGGAAAGAGCGAGAAAAAGTGGCCTCCAGGGGCTGAAGCTCTTGGCAAAGATGGACTGAGCTGGCCTGGGAGGGAGCACTTGCAGAGGCCCCTGACTGTCTTACCTGTGTCCCAGAGGAGGAAAACGAACACCCCACCCAAGCGCCTGCTGCCCGTTCAAGCAGCTGCTTGGGAGTGAAGTTTAGACCAGAGACACAATCCCCAGGAATAAACCCCAGGGGCAAGTTTCAACTTTAAAATCAGTTTCATGTATTCCAAATGAGATCTGTGAGGAAGTGACATTTGTGTAAGTTTATGGTGATTTGTTACAGCAGCAATGGAAAACCAATACAGTGTTTATGGTACAAATTTTAGAAACTATGTAAAAGCACAAAAGAAAAAAGCAAAAGCCATCTATCCTGCCATACGAGAAAACAGAAAACACTGTTGTGGCTCACAGCTCCAGAACGTGTAAGCTTGGCACGTGGAGCCTGATGAAGTCTGACTTTCTGCCCAGACTTGCTTGTAAGTTGGTAGTGATTAAATGGACTTATTTTTGTGACAGTGAATTTCAGTTCTGCAGCAGGTTGTTGTCAAAAGATTGGAATGATCTCCATTTTTCAAAAAAGTCTTCAAGGTAATGACTGTGTTGATGCCACTGACCTTGGAATGTGGTTTTCTGGCATCGGAGCATTGTTCTAGGAAGATCTGGTTTATGCAGTTCTTTCCCGGAATAGCAATTGGGGCTCTTTTTCAGAGGGAAGTCATATGTCAGTTGTCAAAAAGGAATCTCCCGAAGGAAACAGCGAGCAGACCCAGATAAGTGGAGGGTCTTTGGGAGGCTGCTTTCCCAGCACTTCGGTGCAATGGCGTCAAGGGTCGGGGAGGCCTGACCCCTGGCTTCCTCCCCGCCTCCCAGCCCTCTCTACCCCTGCTCCAGGAGCACATGCTGCAGCTCTGCGTTTCCTCCTCCGCGTCTTTGTCCACACTCTTCCTTCTACGGGGAAAGCCACCCTAGATGTCGTCACCTGCCAAATCCACGGATGCTTCAAAACTCCTTTCTCCCTTCAAGTGGATCCTGGCCCCACCACCAACTTCCCACATGCCGTGTGACCTTGGCGTAAACACTTCTAAGATCTGTCAGAATTCTGATCTGTTTTTAGGGATGGATAAGACAATTTATTGACATGGGAAACTGTCAATATCTGTAAAGAAAACCAAAAAAGTCAGTTTTAAAAGGCAGGTTCAGTGTGAATGCAACTGGATTAAGATAGCTAAATAAATTAAACTGTACCTGAGCTAACATGCGACTATCTCGAGATAATGGGAGTATAGATGGCTTTGCTTTTTTTCTTTGTGCTTTTATAGAGTTTCTAAAATTTTTGTCGGGAACATTGTATTAGTTTTCTATTGCTGCTGTAACAAATCACCCCAAACTTACACAAATTGTTTATTCTACAGTTCGGAAGTCTGGTATGGTCCTCACCAGGCAAAAATCGAGGTGTCACTGGGCTGCCTTCCTTTCTAGGGGTTCTGGGATCAATCCACTACTGGCCTCATTCAAGTTGCTGGCAGAATTCAGTTCCTTGTGTTGTGGGTTCCCTTGGGGTCCCTCTTTCCTTGCTGGCTGGCTGTCAGCTGAGGGCCAGTCTCAGCTTCTAGAGGCCACCCTGATTCCTTTGGCTCGTGGCTCCCCTCCTCCATCTTCACAGCCAGCAATGGTGAGTCAAATTTCCCTGAACCCTTGAATCTCTCCTGCCTCTTCCTCCCTCGCATCTCTCTGACTGACTCTCCTGCCTTTATGCGCATTGGCCCCACCCAGAAAATCCGGGGTAATCTCCCGATTTTAAAGTCAGTGGATTAGCAAACAATTCTATCTGACAGCTTAATCCTCTTCTGTCTTGTAACTTAACATATTCAGTGGCGTAACAATGGGGATGAAATTCATGGGGACCAAAATCCTGCCTCCCACAAACATATATATTTAGTTAATGAAAGAAAGTCATTTAAAAGGAGCCAATTTAAATGAGGTAAAGGAGTGTCCACCATCTCTTAGACTTTTTAAAATAAATACATAGTCAGTCTTGGCTACAAATGGCTCATCACTTCTGTGAACATCTAATTTTCTTAGGAACCTCTGGCTTCTTGGAATTCTCAATCAAAATTCCAGATCTCTTGGCAAAGCTTTCTTCTATCTTTTTTTCCTTTAAGAATGAGCTTCTTATTCCTGATTTAAAATGTCAGCATGTTTTCCTGCATGGCCGCAGTTTCCCTCTCTGTGTGCTGTCCTTTACAGTGTGACCCTCAGTGTCCTTCACCTGCTGTCCTGGTTTGGCATGTGACTTGCTTTGGCCAATGGACAGGAGCAAACGTGATGCAGGCAGAGGATTGAAAACAGCGTGCACAGTCCCTTCTGCTCGTTGGACTCCCAGGACCGCTGCACGATGAGCCTGGGCCGGCCCATGGAAGAATGAGAGACGGCCCCGCTCAGCTCAAGGCTGAGACCAACCAACCTGCCAACTACCAGAAATGTGAGTGTGGCCACACCAGGCCATCCTGACCCAGCTTGGCTGTTGATGACTGCAGAGACCCACCAAGCCAGCCTGGACCCAACTGACCCACAGAATATTTCTTATTTTAAGCAACTAAATTTTGGAGTAGTTTGTTACATAGCGAAGGCTAACTGAATATAATTAAAGAAAAATTTGAAATTGCGAAAAATTTTAATGAGGAAACAAAAGCCACCCACACATCTGGCAACCAAAAAAAAAATTGGTGTGAATACTTTGGTGTGTTTTCTATCAATTTTTATATTTAGTTAGTTACATAGCTAGAGAGTGAGGCACAGCAAATACGAGAGAGAGGGGGTGATAAATAGATGATAGGAGCACAGATAGAATTTATACGATGTTAGTAATTTAAATCTTGTTTTTTTCCCTATCGCGGCTAATTAGCATTACTTCATGTCATTAACTATTTTAACTCTTATTAACTGGAAAGTAGGACATTCATTGACTTGGAAACATTGTTGAAACACAATTTCCCTCATGGTCGGTCATGTATACAAGTTCCTTCATCAATGTGTGCACCTATGAATCCAAGCAGAATAATTATTCAGTCTAATTGGGTTGAAATGAAACAAACAAACCTTTATTGGCCACCTCATGTTGTTCAGATTTGTCTGAATAATTGGGGCCTGAGCTTTGATGGGTCACATTTGTCCTTGGAGACAGAAAACAGTTTTTGTGACCCTGGCCTTCCTGGGATGTGCCCGCTCCCCCTTGCTGCAGGACCCAGCCTGAGTGGACAGGAAGAGCTGCCGGAGGAAGCCCTTCTTGGACATTTACTCCTGGATCAGCTTAACCCCCAACCTCGCTCACTGGGACTGGGGCCGGCAGACAGGTGGGCAGCCTCCTACACGGAACTCATCCTGGGAAAGAGACAGCCCTTCAGGTTGCAGGTCTCCTAGGGTGGCCTGGGTCCCCTAAGAGGATGGGCTGTCTGAGTATCGCAGGCTGCCTCTCTTTTAGAGTCGTTCATATCTGAGTCCTGGGAGGAGAAGGGACGTGAATGGGACCTACTCAGGCCACAGCCGGGGTCATTTTCAAGAAGCATGGTTAAAGAGCCACAAACAGATCCATAGGAAGTCCAATCCTTCTTTTTGGGGCTCCAAATCACGTCAATGGATTTCAGAGTGAAGTCTTCACCTCTCTCGCTGGCCTTTCTGCTGCCCTCCCCTGCCCATCCTCTCCCCCTGTGACACAAAGCCAGGAATCGTCCTGGCAGAAATAAACTAATCCCCAGCAGGCTGGAGAAATGAGGGCATCCATAAGGATTTTGTTTTCTTGGGGAAGCAGGGGAAGTCAGTACAAGAATACTCCCACAAAAATAAATGTTTTCAGCCTGGACTGACAAGTGCTATCTTCACTAAAATTCCCGGGGAACATCTGGAAACCAGGCAGGCTGATTGGGGTCGCACGTCCCAGTGCATGCCGCTGGAGCGCAGCACTGGTCATCGGGCCCTTCTGGTGTTTCCTTGTTCACAGCTTCCTGGAGATGGGGCTGAGGGCAGTGCCGGGGGGCCAGAGGGTACACAGAGGCCAAGGAAATGCTCAAATCGCACATGGGACAGTCCTAGGGGCTACCTGGAAGTAAAGGGCTGAGTATTGTGCCCAAGAGCCAGTACAGAAAATGCAGTAAAGACCCAGATAGTAAAATGCAGTAAAGATTGCAGCCTCATTCTCACCTCCAGGCTGACGTGACTTGAAGAAACACCAGTGACATTAGAATTACATTCATCCCAATTTCCTCGGTCTCTTTCTCATAGTTCTGCTTTTTGTCAGCACTCAATCCCTTTGAATTTTTTTTTAATTCTGTAACACCCTCTACATATAGAAATGTTCACAACTAAAGTCACAGAGGTCAGTCCACTGGTGTAATCATTTTGCAGAAGTTCAATGAAAGCCAAATATTTGCCTCAAAGATGGGCTTTTCAGTTTAATTGCAGATGGTTACAATTATCTACAGAGGCAACCAGGTTATTTTAACATAGCAGTGAATTCTCAATCCCCCATTATACAAACGGCAACCTTTATGTGGACACATCTATTAGAGGAAACCGAAATCCCGTCTCTGTGATCATTCTCCTCTTGGCCTGTGCATCTGGACCATGAGGTCACCGCTGGCAATTCCTGAACTCAGAGACGGGCCAGGGCAGGCACAGCATTTTCATCCCAGGAAGCCTCCACACGGAGGAGACTGCTGGTCTTGGCAGGGATTGGAAACCAAAGAGTGTAAATGCTGTTTTCTGTGCTCATGGCAATATGGTGGCCGGAGGGGAAGAGGTGGACTTTTCGAACAGATCCGCACCGTCTAAGCTCAGTGCCAGCCAGGGCAGCTCCTTCCTGGCAGCCAAGCCCTGCTCCTTTGTGCCGCCAGGCCAGGGGCAAATGAGGCCTTGGAAATGGAAAACGTTTCCCCATCCCTGTGAGCTTTCTGAATTTCAGGCCAAACAAATTCTCCCCGTGTGTTATAGCTCTAGAAATAGGTTCACAGGGTCTAAACTATTTAGTTGTTTATGTAAAATGTGTACTAAGCCCTGCCAGGTAAGTAGGATTTAGGCTCCTAAGAATATTGATCGATCCATTCATTCATTTATTCATTGAGTCAAACATTGAGCAGTGGCTGAGTGCCAGGCCCTGTGTTAGTGAAACCTGAGATACCAATGAGAATAAGACACTGCCCCTGCCCTCGGGGGATTTAGATTCTAATGAGAAGAGACACACAGGACACAAGTGGTTCGGCCAGAGGTGATGAGAATTGCGGTAGAGATGGAGAAAATGCCGTGCGAGCCAGAGGAGGAGGTGTTAATTCTGCAGAAGAACACAGGACGGTTGAGAGGAGGTTTCTGAAACAGGTTTCCAACTGTGTCACTGTGGATGTGGAGCAACTGAGAGCTTCATACGTTGCTGGTGAGAGTAACGGTCGGTTATGACCTTGTTGGAAACGCTTTGCCAGTTACCTACTAAAGGTAAACGTGTGGTCGTATTCCTACGACCCAGCAACTCTACTCCTGGGTTTCTTCCCATGATAAATGTGTGCATATACCTGCCAGATGACATTTATGAGAAAGTCCATTGCTAGTATACTCACAATAGTTAAAAACTGGAAACAACTCAGATTTCCATCAAACAGGATGGATGAATAAACTGAAATATTCATACAATGGAATACTATGCAGCAATAAAAAAGAATAAGCTACTGTCACGTGCAATAACATGTATACTCTCACAGACATGATGAGTGAAAGAAGCCAGACACAGCAGACCATCCACTAGGATGCTATTTACATCTCTGGTGGTAGAAGTCAACACGGTTGTTACCTGGGGGCAGGGTTTTGACAAGGAAGGGGCCCGAGGTGTAGAGGTACCAGAAATAAGTCTACTTCTTGATCTGGGTGGTGGTACAAAGGTTACATACATGAGTGAAACTCATGAAACTGTATACGTAATATTCACCACTTTGCCGTATGGATGTTATAGCTCAATAACAAATTTTAAAGTCAAAAGTCAGTAACAAATACACCAAACAGAATGCTGTCACTTAATGTCCTAGAAGGCGTAAAGGATCCCCGAGTGTGTAGGAATTATTAAAAATATGCTGGAAACAAAGGTTTTATTTTTAAATGTAAATGTTACAGTTCTAGGAAGAGCACAGAACGGGATGGAGGTCAACGAGGGATTGACCTCAGGCACAGCACTGTGACCCTGGGCAGCACCTCCCTGGACCTTGCTTCCTGCAGTTTTAAACTGGTATTAATAACACGTGAGCTAATAACATCTGAAATTGCCTACTATAGTATCTGCACATAAAAGTTTGATCAATTTGGTTGAATCGAATATGTCAATATTTTCTACAGTGACTCCCACATTTTTAAGCATAAGAATCTATTCCAGTTTTTTCCAATTAAGTTTTTTATACTTTTAATTATAATAAACATTTTCAAGCATAGAGAAAGGTATAATAACCACCTTAATACATCCATCAATCCATTTAATAATTGTTAACATTTTGTTATATTTGCTATATTATTTTCTTGAATTAGATTTTTTAGTCCACCTTATTATTGAAAGTTTGAAACATTAAAAAAAAGAAGTATAATGAACGCCCATGAACCCAACACCCAGCCTCGATACTTATGATGTCATGGATGATCTCGTTTATGTTCCAACCCCACCTATTTTCCCAGCTCACACCCAAAAATTATTTAGAAACAAATCTCAAATATGACATCATTTCATGCACAAATATTTAAGTACATATCACTAAAAGAAAAGACTCTTAAATATAACCGCAAGACCATTCTCATAACTTAAAAAATTAGCAATAACTTCTTAATGTCAAATATCAAGTTGATGTTCAAATTTCCCCATTTCTCTCATGAAAGATGTTTACAGGTTGTTCAAATCAGGAGCCAAACAAACTTCACATACTGCGTATTGCTGATATTTTAAAAAATTCTTTTGGAACCCGTAAGTTTCCCTTATGTTTCTTGCTGTTCATTTGTTGAAGTAACCACGTTGCTTGTCCTGCATATCAGTGCTTCTCACACTGCAGCGTGCAAAAGAATCACCTGGGGAGCTTGTTCAAATACGGATTCCTGGCCCCTGGACCAAGAGATTCTGGCTAAGCAGGTCTGGGGTAGGGCCTGAGGATGTGTATTTCTAACAAGCTCCTAATGATGCTGATGCCAGTCTGTGAACCCATGTCGGGTTGCACTGCTCTAGTTTCCCAAGGTCCAGGTTTAGCTAGCTAATCTTTGACTATGTCTCTCTGCTCCTTAGACATTTGTTTTGAAATTGACTTGGCTATATCAGTATTTGTATACTTTCATCAGGAGGCACAACATCTGGTCATCTCTCTTTGAGAACTTTGTAAACAACAATGATCATTCCTAGATCTACAATTTCATTAGGGGTGCAAAATGGTTATACCCTAATTCTATTGTTCCTTCTTCATTTATTACCTGGTTTACTTCCATAAAGAGACACTTTACCAAGTCAGCTATTTGAATTCCCTTAGGTAGAGTTCACATGGAAGTCAGGAGAAATTCTTGAACCTTTCTTTTCATTGATCCATTCTCAATATAGTGAGTTGGTTCCCTAGCGTCCTGAGCTGCCAAAGAGATGCTTTTTGTTTGTTTGTTTTTAATCTATCCTAGTGAATTCATGAATACAAACATTTTGTTGTGTTTCAACTCAGGTTATTATTGCTGACGCTCAAATTGCCCCTCTTTGACTAATGGGAGCATAGTTGGGTTAGCTCCTGAGTCTTTTTGATATGACTCTAGTTATCTTTGTTAGCTCCCTTTCTTTTGATATGACAAGATTTTTCTGGCTCACCTTATACATTTCCTGTCCCAGACCTGAGTCAGACATTTCTTCAAGGAGCTCTGGTTGCATTTAATGTGAAATGGTAGAGACCACAATCTAGACACTAGAAGCATTCATTAGTGATAGATTGGCCATTGTTGCCAGACATTTGCAGTGCATAAAGCTAGAAAATACGTTTTTAAAAATAAAATATATAATGAGTTTATAAGAATACTTTCAGTTAGAATTTAGCGGGTATTTTACTTGATTACATCAATCTTAAATCTCAGAATAACAGCCCTAACTCTACAGTCAATAACACAATTGTTGATAACCCTTGAAGTTGTTTTTTCTTTTGTATGTTTTTCCTTGTGCTTAGTCTATGTCTTACTAAGGATGTTCAGTCAGATTGATGTTTATAGTCACATGGAATAGTTTCTATCTTTGTGGTCATGCCCTAAGTCAATATTTGTTTATTTGTTTCATTTTGCTTTTGACTTTTAGGGTCTGCCTTTCTGATACTTCAGTTTGTTTTATAATTGTGTAAGGATATTTTCACAGTTTCAAAATCAAATCTACAAACCAAAGTATTCAGGAAGTCTAACCTATTTCTTCCTCTCTGTCATGATCCCTTCTTCCCTTCATATGGGATAATTTTAAAATATTTATGGTTTATCTGTTCATTTTAAAAAACAATATAATAATAGTATTATACACATAAATTCACATCATATCTTCTTGGATGAAAGGTGGCATACTATACACATTTTCCATTTAGCTATTGAGAGCACTTTATAACGTCAAAAATGTTTATATTGGATAGCAGTTTTACTTTGGACATTCATTGATTAAGAAAATAACAACGAAAAAGTACAAAGAATTCAGTAACACTATTAAATAAATTTATTAATCCTAGTGCATTGATGTCTAATTAGAAAATGTTAGTCCACATGTCTGATCAACGTACAATAAATAATACTTGGTACAGACCTCCACAATCAGGAACCGCAAGAGGAGAGCTACTAATTTTCCTTTTATTTATTTAGATGTCCCTTTTTCTAAAAAAATAAACTTTTAAATTTTGGAATCATTTCAGATTTATAGAAAAGTTGCAAAGATAGCAGAGAGAGTTCTCGCACACCCTTCATCCAGTTTCCCCATGTCAACAGCTAAAATAACCATGGTACATTGCTATTAACTAAACTCCAAAATTTATTCAGATTTCACTAGTTTTTTCCACTAATGTCCTTTTTCTGTTCTATCTATCCTGTCCAGGGTACCACATTGTATTTCATATCCTTCCATTTTTAATTGACCTAAAAATCTATCAGTGTTGTGTTCCCATTTTATAGATGCTAAGGGACAGAAACCCAATGATATACTGGCACTGGGATGATCACAGGATTTAAGTCCAAATCTGAGTGGAATCTGCTTTTATAAGAGGCAGTCTGGTTTAGGGAGAAAGAATGCAGACTCTGGAATTAGGCAGCCCTGGGTTTGAGTCCTGGTTTGGATTTGCTACTTACTAGTTATGAGGTCTTGAGTAATTTTTTTAATATCACCGAGCCTCAGTTTTTCATCTGTAAAAGGAGAAGCTAAAATATACCCCACATGGTAATAAGGAAAATTATAAATAATATATGTGAGGTGATCGGACCATCGTAAGTGCTCAGTAAACGGTAATTGCCATTATTATAGCGTCATTGTTGAATGGGCCTATAACTACCATTGGGAACTGGATGTTGGTCATCTGCTACTCAGACTATAATTCTCTTTTATAAAACAGATATGTAATTTTTATTCCACCAGCATGCTGTGGGGTTACAACTCAGAAACAGAACCTCCGATTAAAGTGACACCAAGCAGGGCGAGGTTGTGGAGGGCCATGTGCGTCTAAAGCCACCGCGGCTCATACGTCAGTGCTGGTTTCTATTTGTACCATGGGGCTTTCCGCCAACAGGCATGGACAGTATCCTGTAGGTGTTTTACCAGAAGATAAGCATCTGAAAAATTAGCGTATGTATCTTTTACTTTTGAAAGGACTGCTAACACTTTTTAAGCGCTTTCTGACTTGTTTTTTTGTGAAAGAAAACGAGTGCTCCTTTGTGGAAAATTACTACGGCCTTGGTTTCTGGGGTGTGGATGTGGCGCCCGGGGCTGTGTTTCTTCCTCCTCTTCTTTTGCAGGGATACAGGAGACTTTCGTGTCACTTTCCAAAATAGAACTCAGAAATAGGTCAGTAACAGAGCCGTGAAACAGGTCACTTGCCATAAATCTAGGCAGAAGGAGGAAGTGGGGCTCAGCTCTGGAAAGACTTTGTGTTTGGACCTCTGGTGCCGGTTCTGTTAAGGACTAGAGGACCATTTGGGGGGTTGACACCAGAGATTCTATCGTAACATTGTTGACTGCTCACATTTTCCTCCCCCAGGATGGCCACCTCTAGGATGGAGATCATGGTTGCTGGTCACTGGGACCGAGCTGGCAGATTTAAGCCTGACAGTCATTAGGAAGCCCAACACAGGGTTGACTACAACATACTGCTCGGGGATGAATGAGCAGGGCACTTTCCTCCCTCCGTGGCTAGGTGGAGAAGTGGTTGGTTTTGAATAGCCAAACCATACTTTTGGGTAACACTTGAAGTATTCTGATGCAGAGCAATTGCACACGGAATCCAATTCTACATCAACCCCACCCAGAGTGAGGCTAAAGCACCCTCTGTGCTGCTGGAAATGTGCCTGCAAGGATTAGGCTGCAGGCACGGCTGC
Source organism: Equus quagga (assembly GCF_021613505.1). Taxonomy (NCBI): domain Eukaryota; kingdom Metazoa; phylum Chordata; class Mammalia; order Perissodactyla; family Equidae; genus Equus; species Equus quagga. Next base: position 178,150,886 of record NC_060268.1, on the reverse strand, counting down.
ACCTTACTTCAATAACCTCCTCTTTACTGTTACGTTGCTTCCTCACCAGGGTGGGTCATTTTTCCATACGGCACAGGAGACTGTCTGCATCCTGACCCCAAGAGAGACAGCATTTTCTTGAGGGTGCAAGATTTTGACTTCCCAAGGCTAGATGTTGTAAAGTCTCTTGGCACTCTACCAGGTGGAAAGGGCTCTCTAGTATAAGAGATTATAAATTTTTAAAAAACCATCAAGTTTGACTTTGTGACCCAGGCTCTTCCATGTGACTTTCTGAGTTATTACCAACAGACATTCTGGTTTCGGATGATTCTGACTCATGCTCTTATTTATTTTTTCCATCATTGGCAATATCTGCAAGTCACCACAATCTTTATCCATTGTCATTACCAGAACAAAACACAGTTTGAGATTGTTTGGAGTTTTCAAAAAGGTTTTTTTTGTTTCTATTAAATTTAAAAATAGTACCAGAAATAACAGACTTACTTAAAAATCGAAGATTTTAGAAAATAAAACGTGCCCTGGCATGATTGCTAGCTCTGTGAAAACCAGTTCTAACTTGATTTGCCATGGTAATAGGCCTTCACTGGAATAATTACGGAGGTTATTGGGGGAATGATTTGGGAAAGAAATGAAATATTGCCTACTTATCTTCTTGGACTTCAGCAATAAATACACTTACATGGAATCACTGTTCTTGAGCCTGGATTGGAAAGCTATATAGTCATGCATTGCCTAATGATGGGAATCTGTTCTAAGAAGTGCATTGTTAGGTGATTTCGTCATTGTGTGAGCATCATAGAGCACACTTAGACAAACCTAGATGGTACAGCCTACCACACACCTATACAGTATTAATCTTATGGAACCACCGCCATACATGTGGTCCATCATTGACCAAACGTTGTTATGGGGTGCATGACTGCGTATAGAAGAAAAATCTTAAAGACCCAAGAGGGAACATGGACACCCTGGTTCATTTATCCACTCAACAAGAAATACTGTCTCTTCTTGTTGCCAGGCTCTGGACTAAGTGTGGGCACATCAGATATAATGGTGAATCAGTCAAGGGGTTCCACCTCCAAGGGGCTCCCTATCTAGTGAAGCAGACAGTCTTGCGCAACAATAATTAGAGTACAACGTGGTAAGCCTGATGCTAGCAGTAGATACGTGGAACTGTGTAAGCAAAAAAGAGAAAGTCTCCATTTTGCCTGGAGTCATAGAAAAGACAACACAGAGGAAGAGGCACCACTCTGGGCCTTGAAGGATGGATCAGCTAGTGGAAAGGAGGAGAGGGGCAAATTTCAAATAGCTTCATGAAGGAGATTCAATGTATTGCTGAAGACAATGAGGATCCAGTGAAATTTTGTCAGATTTTCACTTTAAAAGTGCTCTTGAGGTAGCAGTAGCTGGAATGACAGCAAACAAGCTCGAGGAGGCTGTGACTGTCATCAAGGGGAAGCCCCAGGATTCCCAGCCCTGGGACTGGGGGTAGGCCTAGCGGGGACAGACTCAGGAGGGATTTCTGACGTAGAATGGACAGGATGTGATGCCTAATTAGAAGGGAACGGGAGAGGGAGAAAGGAAGGGTCAGCTATGACTTCGGTTCGGGGCCAACACCAGCAGGGAGGGAATGAAATGGAGGATCCTTGGAATCAGACAGACCCAGCTTCAACCCCAGCTGTACCACTTACAAGTTTTGCATTCACAGGCAAATCACTTTTCAGAGCCTCTGTTTCCTCCTTCAAAGGAAGAGTAATGAACAGGATTCGGTGAGGGTTGATGAGATCCTGCAGGCCTGGGGCAGAGCAGCCCAGATGCAGGGCAGAGGCTGTCTGGGAGGATGATTGCGGGAGGCTCAAAGCCATTCTCTGTATCACAAGGCCAGTGGGTCATGAGAATGGGGGCTGTTGTCTGTGTCCCCAGCTCCAGCACAGACACAGAATGAGCTCTGGGGACGTTTGCTCAACTTCTTTTCTTTATTCTTCAGCCCAGCCTAGGACAAAGTAAGCTGAAAAATCTCTTGTGAGTATTGCTTAAGAATATCAAGGGAAGGGAATGCTGGCAGAGTCTATGCCCAGAGAGGCAGTTGGGGTACTTTCCCCACTGATAGGTGTCGGCAGGCTTCCAGCAGTGGGGGTGCTGCTGGGCCAGGATATGGTGGTGATGGAAAATGTCAAATGCTTGATAACTGCTAAAAAATTAAAGCTACTTCAGATCCTAGACCAGAGCTCAGTGCAGGAGGAAGAACCATGGACCCCAGGCCCCAGAAGTTTGAGTTGGCTTTTCTGCCTGAGTCCATCAAGGAGTTAACGGGAGAAAGGAGCCTGCATAAAAGAAGCATAGAAAACTGAGATCCCGGAAGTGGACTGAAATAACTCCAGCGAGGGAGGAGGGCAGCATGCGCCACAAACAAGGCCATGTAGTGAGGGGATGGAGGGCCAAACACCCCCCTATCGGAGTAGTCGACCTCCCCAGGACCACTCAGAACTGCTCCTTCACCTCCAAAGTAGAAACTAGTCCAGGGCTCCGAAGAGAACTTAAAAGTCTCCACTGCAGGAGATCCACCACCAGTAAAGCAGACTCAACAAACCAGCCTGTACTTCCCCTGGCCTCGTGCAGACCCTCCTTGGAGCTCTGTGGCCACATTTGGCCTCCACAGTTTAATAGAAATCAAGAAACTGGAGACGATTCAAAGGAGAGCAAAAAACATGATTAAAGAGAGCAAGAATAGGACCCAAGAGGCAAGTTAAAGAAATTGGGGTTGATTTGCCTAAAACAGTTAAGACGAAATGGGAACTGCATTCAAATACACGAAGAGGGGCCGGTGTCCAGTTATTTCCCTATTTCAAGAGTACAGAATAAGAGGCAAATGGCCTAATTTGCCACAAGAGAAATCAGGTAAAGGAGTTTCATAAATGTATGCATGTCTTGGAAGGGCCTTGCCTGGAATAATTGTCAAGTAGGCTGTCCCCACTCCCTCGGAGGGAGCCTACTGCAGACTAGATATGGAGGCCCCAGCTTGTCTCCAGAGCCCCCCATGATCCCAGCTCTCCTGGCTTCTGGGAGCCTGTGCATTTTTCAGAGCAGAAACCTGACAAGCGAGTGGCCAGCCTGGATGGTGGGAGCATCTGTGCTTCCCCTGGTGGGTCTCCCAATCCAAGAACAAGCATGACCTTTAATCACATTTTCTCTTTGACGTGTTCTAGATACCGTTAATGGCAAATGCCTGCAGGTTCTTTGGCGGCTGATAAGAAATGTCTCACAACTTCCGGAAGTGGCAGCTTAGATCAGATCACTGCGTGACTGGTTAGCCGTGTAGTGAAAATACTCAGAGAACCTTGTGAGGCTCCAGCTCCTAGGCAGTTCTGCTCTGGTGGTTATGGCTGTTACCATGCTCATGTGTACTCTCCATCACTGGGAGGTCAGTCACTCAGTCAACCATCACTCATGGAAGGAACTGAGTCAAAACCGAGAACCAAGCTTGTATTCCTGCTTCTTCCTCTTGCCCCCAAAAAACCACATCAAAGACATATTTATCTACAGATAGGATAACGGCACAGTTTGTTAGTAACCAGGACATTTGTGATGGTGAAGCGGGGGTGCTGTTGATAATTATGCTAGGACAAAACTGAGACCTATGGCCACCCAATCCATAACTCATATTCAAAGCTCAAAAATAAGAAGGAAGGTGCCCTTGATATTGAAGTTATCAGGAATCCTTGCAAGCTAGAAAAAAATGCAGAAAAGGAATGTTTGCTTTATTAAATGTGTACTAGTCATCTATTGTGGCATAATAAATTACCACCCCAAATTACTGGCTCAAAACCACAGACGTTCATTATCTCATGCAATTTCCGTGGGTGAGGAGTTTGGGAGCAGCTTAGCTGGATGATTGGCCTCAGGGTCTCTCAGGAGGCTGCAGTCAGACGCTGCCCTGTGCTGCCATCATCTGAAAGCTTGATTGGGGCTGGAAGGTCCACTTCCAAGATGGCTCACTCCTGGGGCTGTTGGCAGGAGACCTCAGCTTTTCCCTTGGTTCTTCCACAATGGGCTGCTTGAGCGTCCTTGCCACACGCTGCTGGTTTCCCCCAGAGTGAGTGACCTGAGTCACTCAGGCCTTTCCTGATCTCGTCTCAGACTCACAGACTGTCATTTTTCCAGCGTTTTATTCATGAGAATGAACCCCCAAGCCTAGCCCACACTAAGAGGGAAAAAGATGAAGTTTTGTTTCTTGAATGAAGGAGGGTCTTCGAATATTTGGTCATTCTGGTGGTGAGTTCATATTTGTTCTTGAGAGTCCCCATTTGCCTTTCTCTGAGCACTGTCTTTTTATTCAGCCTGCCCCAGGACTCATGGGAGAGGATGGGCATGTGCAGCCAGGAAGCCTGTCTCAGCAGCTGGGTTGTGGCCATGGTAGCTCTCTGTTCCTCCTGGGTGTTGCCAGTCGCTTGGAGTACTTAAAAATGGGCCCTCTGGGGGTGGGGGTGGGGGTAATGAGTTCCCCATCACAGTACGTGTATCAGGGGAAGTTGGATGGTCAAATGACAGGTGACACATGAGTATAGATGAGGGGAGCTAGCCTAAGTGAACTTCCATGTCCCTTCTGACCCAGAGCATCCATGAGTCCCTGATCGCCCCAAGAGCATTCTTTCTTTGGTGTTTGGACAGGCTACTTAAATACGGAGTCTGTGCAGTAATGGAGGTATCAGAGCCAAGAGGGGTTAACCTGCCCAGAGGAGGCTCTTAGGAGCACCTTTCTGAGGAGGTGAAGGCACGGATTCTTGAAAGGAGAAGATGTATGAAAAGAAAAATGGACCTCACGTTATAACAGGCTGAGAAGATCATGAGTTTCAATCTCCCCAAGAGATGGAATTAACAAGATTTGCAAGAATCTTAATTAGGTGGCAATTGTTTGTTGACTTTTGCAGCAAGCTCTGGGAGCTGTGCTCCGACAGATGGAAGCTGTTCCGTGAGCCCGCGTCTGAAGCTCCATCAATAGGTGGAGCTGCAAGGAGGCCGAACCTTCACTTACAGCAGAGATCAGGAGTGGCTGCCTGTAAAATTCTGGCTTAGGAAAATCTGCCTCCATTTTCCATCTGCTTGTATTCAAAGTGGATGGAGCTAAATGTGAGCTTGGGTAAGAAATCGGTGCCCTGTTGATTGTGAATGCCCAGGCTGTTGCACAAAAATAGCATCAGGAAACGGTATCGCAAAGGTCAGTCCTGCTGGAGAGGAAGGGACAACAAGCCATCTTTCTGAAATTTTAATGAGCAGATCCTGGCCTCTGACCCCATACCATTACCTAACAATCCAGTATTGAATGCCATGTCGGCTTCCATTTCCTGTGAATGAAGAGACAGGGTCCCCATCCAAAGGCCAACCATCTGCCGGACGTCAGATTTGCTCTCTGCCTGGCTGGCAGGCGGTTACAGACGAGCATGGAATCTATGCATAGGGTGTCAGCCCAGGCTCCTCGCTTCACAGAGGTGGGGAATTAGAAGGTTAAGAAACCCCGGCTTGTGGCTAGGATTCTCTTTCCTGTCTTTCTTTTTTCCCCTTGCATTGGCTGCTTTGTTTCATTCGGTCAAAAACAAACCAAGGCCAGTCTTATGGCACCTGTAGCCCTTTGGGGGGAGCTTTGCAAATTCCAGGTTTAAAAAAAAATTGGACTTCTACAGTCAAGAGTAACAGCTGAATATTAAAGAACAAAAAGAAATGGATCATTCGGAGAGAAAGTATATAAAACCCCCAGCCCAGTGCACTGCATATATTCAGTCTATTATTAGTAAATAATTTATCCAGGCAGAAAGATTCAAGAGGCCAGCAGCTGGACTCGTCCTAAGGCTAGCCTGTCCCATTGACCTCAAAGGAAACGTCAAGTTCAAAGGGATTTGAATTCTCACCGCACGTCAGGAGCCCCTGTGGGCTGGGAAGCCATGGCCATAGCTCAGTTCATGCTCATGGCCACCTGGGAGGCCTGTATTCTTACTTCCACTTAGATGCTGCAGCTGAAGCTTGGACGTCAGAGTCAAAGACAGGCTGTACCTGCAAACAGATCTGGCGTGGGCTCTGACCCACTTCGCAGCCCTGCGACCACGGGAAAGGCACTTAACCTCAATCTGCTGCAGTCTCCTCATCCAGATAGTCAGGATTCTAAAATGGAATAATGCATGGGAAGCGCTTTAGCATGATACTCCAGATACTCCAGTTATACGAAGTGTGTGATAAATAATGCAGCTAACAAACAGCCCAGTTAACAAACAGCCCAATGATCATTAAATAGGTTAAGTAACCAGCTCACACCATTCAATAGTCATGATTTATCAGTTTGTCCTGCCAGACAGAAAAGTCTTTGAAGGCAGGAGGCCTCTCTCATCAGTTTGTTTTCCCAAGTTCCTAACCTGGCGGTGCTAACTGCTGATGGAGAGAATGAACAAATGAAGGAACAAAGAAAGACAGCCATGCTGAGCAGAGCAGGGCAGGGAAGGAGCAGGGCTTGCCTGAACCTGGGCCTTGGACCCAGGCCTCGCTTCCAGACGGAGTGTTGAGATGTCCTGGCACTGAGACGGGGGCCTTTGGGCCAGTGTCTCTGGCGTTTTAAACAAGGCCTGCTCTTTGTTGAGAGGGTTGACCTGGTTCCTGGGAACACTGTAAAAACCTGGGGGCAGGAGGGAGATAGTGAGAAAAGCTGCTTTCCAGTAGGAAGAAATGGTAAGGAAGGGGGTTTCCTCGGTGGCTGGCTAATGGCCTCTTAGAATGAGGCCTCTTGGGGGAACTGGTGGGAGGTCACAGGACAGATTTCCATGGGTGGCTCCCCGCCCTCGCTGCACAGTAGAATCACCTGGGGCTTTGAAAACTCTTCAGGCTCCGCTTGTTTTAGGAGATTCTGAGTTCATTAACTGGGGGGTGGGGGGGAGGGGGGGTTTCTATCTCCTTAACTCTTTTGGTTCTAATAAGACACCAAGGTTGGGGGTCACTGTAGCCCCACAAGGTGGTTGGCAACCTTCCTTAATGCATCCAGCTCCTTCAGTTTGGGTAGCTCCCTTGTCTCCCAGAGGGCAAGAAGTCCTATTAGAAAAACTGACACAGGAGCTCGAGGCTGTCAGGCGCAAGAAGGAGAGGTCCTCCATTCATTTGGTTGCTGTTTCCCAAACACCCGGTGCTCCCCTGACTCCGTGGCCTGGAGAGTCTCATTCCCAAGGCAAAGAAGGGCGCCCGGGAAGCTGTATTTTTAACAGACGGGCCCAGATGCTTCTCATGATCAGGAAAGTTTGGGAAACATCACTGTACACCCTTTTCTGGGTCCATGCCATGGAAAGGAAACGTGAGTCAATCTATCAACGTGAAACCTAAAGTAATACATCAAAGCGTAATGCCCAGGCGGCCTGTGCCTGCGAATCCAACCTTATTTCTCGGGCATGAAGTGTCCGTTTGGGGGCTTAGGGGAAGGTCGCGGGACGCCCACCCGGCCGGTGGACCGCCTTTCAGACTTGCTACCCGCGTTCCGCGGGTTCCGGGCGAGCCGGGGAGCGAGCAGCCGAGTCATCATTTCCAGCCTCAGACTGGAAAGCTGGACCGTGCAGCCGCGTGTGCTCTTGGCAGTCGGGCGCCCCGGGCCCCGCGGCCACATCATCCTGGGGCGGGGATGTGTGCGCTCCGGGCGCCCGCGCCTCCACCGAGCCACGTCTGTGCCGCCAGGGCGCGCGGCCCGGGAGGCGCCCTGCACCGAGCCGCCCCCGGGGGTGGGCGAGCGCAGGCTCTGGGCGGGACCCTGGCGGGGCACCCTGAGCGGTCTCTAGGACCCGCGGGACGCCGCCGGCGGGCGGGGGTGCGGGGGAGACGATAATTTGTTCCGTGGTAATGAGAACGGTGACTGTTGGCCGTGGATCCATTTCACAGGCCTGCCTTCTCTCACTAACGATCTTCCTCGTCCCCGGGCCAACTCGGACAGTTTGCTCATTTATTGCAACGGTCAAGGCTGGCTCCTGCCAGAACAGCGCGCGCGCGCACACACGGGGGGAAAACTTTTTTTCTTTAAAAAAATGAAAGCCTAGACTAGCTCACCAGCGGCGCGGGCGCTGCGCGAGGGGTTCGGAGTTGACTCCCTGCAGCAGGAAATCCCTCGGGTCGCGACGCCCGGCCCCCTCTCGGCGCCCGCGGGGGATGGTGCAGCGCTCGCCGCCGGCCCCGAGAGCTGCTGCACTGAAGGCCGGCGACGATGGCAGCGCGCCCGCCGCCCGCGCCCCCCGCCCGCGCCCTCCTGCTCGCCCTGGCCGGGGCTCTGCTCGCGCCCCGCGCGGCCCGAGGTAAGTCTCTGAGCCCACCCGGCTCCCTGCTGGTCCCCCCGCTGTCCTCTCCCGCCCGCCGCTCGGGGTCGTCCGCTGGCTGGGGTCTCGTCCCTCGGGGGCACCTCGCGCAGCACTAGGGGGACACCGAGGAGCAGGGCTGCCCCGCGAGGCGGCGCACCGGGGCGCAGCTGCGGAGCCCCCCCTCCCCCGCTCGGGTTCCCGGGGCAGAGAGGACCCTCCCTCCCAGGTGCCGCTTCCCGGGGGGAGGAGGGAGCACTTGGCTCGGGGCCTGGCAACCGCCAGCGCGGAGCCCGGATGGCACAGCCTCGGGGCTGCTCCCCCGTCCCCTCCTCTCTCGGGTGTCATTTGTTAGGGTATCTCTCTCTGTCTTGACAGTTACACGTGTCGCCCGGGATGATGCGCGTCGGGTCCTCTTACTGTCCCTGTCCCTTAGTGACCCCCCTCCCCAGGCTCTGGGTCAGCTCTCTGTGAGGTTTCCTTTCCACCCCTGCCTCCCCCGCGGATACACTTGGGGGACGCGCAATAATCACGCAGGTGAGCCTTCCCTTCTCCGCAGGTGTGCCTGCTGTGTTCTACGGTCTCCGTGTTTAAAAACTAACTCTTTTGCCTGCCGCTTCAGTTTTCTTTTCCTCTCTTTTAAATTCCGCATCGCTCACTAGTTGTTAGTGGCGGCCAAACTTGAGCAGAATTTTTCCGCCTCCCGCCACTCCGTCAGTTTCTCGGGCATAAATAACCTTAAATCCACCTTGTGTAAAGCGACAACTCATTTAGGAGTTAAACTAGAGTGTGGAGATTATAGCTGTTTTCTAGGTCTAGATTTTCCCAAGTTGTATCCCCTTAAAATTGGGCACCTGTGGATGCTTTCTTTTTGCATAATGAAGACTCACCCAGCAGGTGCCTTTTTAAAAATGCAGAAGCTTCCCTGGATCTCCGCCACCGCCGCCGTTGTCTTTCCACCGCTAGAGGCGCTGTCGGTCTACCAATGGATGCCTTGCCTTGGCCTCTAAGTCCAAATTTCTATGATTCTACATAACAGGCATTTATTTTTCAACAACTGGCCTCAATCACCAACCGTTACCACTTTCTGGTACGATTTATTTTGCAATTGCCACTGCTACCCTCCACCCCCATCGCATCTACTGTAATGTGGTTAAAACTCAGTTCTCATTAAAATCCACACAGCAGTGAAGACCAATTTGGGAATTAATGATTAAATAAAAGGATTGCACAAACTAATGAAGAAGCAATGAGAAAGCCAAGAAAGAATACTGTTGACTGTTTAGTTAAAGAACTCTATGACCTGCAAATGAAAATACTGGTAGTCAAAAGTGTTTTGAAAGACTTTTGTACAAATTGGTCCTTTTGAATGTTTATTGAGAATGAACTTTGTAAGAACTGAAACAGAATCTCAAAGCGTGCCTGAGGTGGTCTTTAACTTGGCACGTGCTCTATCCACATAACAGAAGTCCACTGAGCATGGGCAATATTTCTTTTTAGAGGAAAATGTTTACTAAATCATGCTAATAATGGGAAATTATTTCACAGAAGGGGGCTATTATTTTATGACTGCAGCTTTGGTGGAGAAAGTTTTTCCTTAGGATACATATGACTCAAAATAGAAAACCAGTTAGGCCTAAACATTTCGAGTGGGTTATGTGTTGTAATACCCCAGCATTCCCTGTTTACCCTCAGATTCTCAGTATCAAGTCTTAAATCAATCAGTGCACCAAATCATAGCATTGAGGTTGTTTAAAAATCCAAACATATAATGAAACATTGCTTTGTGTTGGCAAGAGAAAAATCAGGAATTACCCCTGTTGAAGGCAGAGCATATTCTGGGCTTCGTGTCTCTGTGTGTTAACCCTGAGCTCCAGACCGGTTGCCTGCTTGGTACCCTCCAGTGTCATCTCAGCCCTGACAGGTCCCAAACAGAACTCTGGATCCCAAACCCTCCACTCCTGAATCCATTCCTCCCCTAGTCATCCCAACTCAATAATAGCATCCTCTGCCTTCTCCAGATGCCTCAGGCAAACATCTGGTAAGTCATCCCTGAGTCTCCCCTTTCCCTTCATGAACCATCAACTTCCAAAATGTATTCCCATCTACCCACTTCTCTCCATTTCAAAGTGTGCCTTCCCCAGCCTAGGCCACTTCTTCCCCTTCTCTTTATCTCTTTTGCAGAAGCCTCTTATCCCAATATAATAGCATCCTAACCGGTCTGCTGGCTTTCCCTCTTGTCCCTGCACAGTGTATTCTTCCCAACACCACAGCCAAAGTCATCATTTTCAATCATGAGTTGGATCATGCTGGTTTCCTGTTTAAAACTCTCCAGTGGCTCTTAGGAAAATCCAAACCTCTGGATGACCTAATCTCTATTTTCCTCTGTGATCTCCTTGCTTACCGTTCTCCCCCTTGCCCATTGTACTCCAGCCACGCTGGCTTCTCTTCTTTCCAACTTTCCAATATAGTATTGCCATAATTTTTTAAAAAACAATGTTCAATGTTTGCACTATGAAGACTTTGCAAATATTGTTCACAGTTGAGCCACACAGCGTCCTACAATTCTATTTCACCCCCTTACAACTTTGTGTTTTTCCTAGAGTTAATAATTGCTTTGTTTTTGTTTTTTTGCTTTGCTTTCTGTGTACCAATCTCTACCTTACCTCCAAAGTTTCTGGAAGAATTTTTAAACTACTTTCAATATGATCAAAGACATCAGGTAATCTATCCATTATTTATTTTTTCTTGCTGTCGTCTCCTGGAGCCTTTTATCCTCCTGATCCAACATGAACGGGTTAGTTTTTTTTCCCCTTAATAATTTTATATTGATTAAATGTTGAAATTATAATATTTTGGGTAAAATTAAGTTAAATTCATCTAAAACTGGTTACTTTTTTTTTTAGGCATGCAGGACGGCTCTTGTCTCAGGACTACCCTATTAGTAAGATGCTAGAAATTCCTCTTGCATCCTTCCTGGGTTGGGTCACCTATTTTCCAAGCATCATAACTTTCTCTTCCTTAGTTTATTTCTTATTTTTGTGGAGCGCATCTTCTGGTAACTTCCTGAGGAAGGGCGTGTGGCAGATAAAAATTTTTTGATAACTCGTCAGGAATGCTTTCAGTTGCAAATAACGGAAAACCTGACTACAGCAATTTTTTTTTAAGTTTTTTTTTTCCTTTACCTTTACATAACAAGCAGTGGTGAAGTAAGCAGTGTGGTCGCTGGGGTAGCGGGTCAGTGATACTATCAGAGACCCAAGCTCCTGCTTTTGTTTGTATCTACCATACTTATACGCTGGGTTTTGCCTTTATGTTTACTGCTTCATGGTCTCATGGAGGCTGCGGTACCTCTTGGCTTTATATGTGCATTCCAGGAGGTAATAGGGCAGAAGAGGCGAAAAAGCAGAGCCAGGCAAATCTATTTTATCAGGAAAATTGGACTATTTCCAGAAACCTCTGTAGCAGATTTTCTCTTGGCCAGACTGTGACACAGGGCTACTGCGAGCTGCATGGGAAGATAGCAAAGGAAATATTTTTAGCTGTACACATTGGTGTTTCAAACAACACAGAGTTCTGTGAGTAAGAAAGAAGGTTGGAATGTGTGTCTGCTATAGCTTGCATACAAATATGTATATATATTTGTATATATATGTATATGTACCCTTGACTGCTAGTTTGTTTAGGTATAAAATCCTAGGGTGGAAGTCATACTTCCTCAGTATTTATAAAACATTTCTTCATTGCCTCTGTGCCCGTTGCTGCTTGAGAACTTGATGGTACTATGTCAGTCCTTTAAATGTAGGCTGTTTTTCTTTCTGGAAGCTTTTATCCTATTTTTATCCCTAGTATTTTTTCATTTCATGATGATATCTTTTAGCTAATTTCTTATCAGTAATCGTGCTGGGCACTCTGTGGGCCCTTTCAGTTTGGAAACTCATGCCATAAAGTTCTAGTACTTTCTTGTATTATGTCTTCAATTATTTCTTCCTCACTGTTTTTATCATGCTTTTCTGAAACTGCTATTAGCTGAATATCCCACCCTCCTGAAAACATCCTCTAATTTTCATCTCTGTATTTTTGTTCTACTTTCCGAGTTTAATTTTATTTACAACCCTGCTATTCAAGTTATTTCTGTTACTGATATTTAATTTCCAAGATATATTTTTGTTCTATGAATGTTCTCCTTTTTGTGTATTCTGTTTTTATTTCATAATAGATGCAAGATTTCTATGAACTCTTGGAGTCTATTAATTTTTATTTTCAAGCGTTCTTTTGCCCACTTCGTTCTTAGCATTAGCTGTGAGATTCTTCCCTGTCCCCATTTTATCGTCTCTGCCTTTCTTCAAATGTCTGAGTTTCGGCTCTCTGTTTATATTTAATAAGGAGACACTAAGAAGCTGATTGAAAGTTCTGTGTGTTTCAGAAGCACACATTATGTTGCAGGGACCTTCATACATCGTTGTATCTTTTTTCTTAGGCTGATCAGTTTCCCCAAAGAAGAATCTTGCAGCCTTCAGCTGAGGATTTAAGCCTGGTGGCAGGGTCTGTGAGCTGGGTAGGAGATCAGAGTTAAGGGGAAGTGTGCTTAAGGGTGAAGGTGTTTTGTTGTTGTTTTCAGTTTGGCACCTCGTTACCCCTCCCTCGCTCTCAGCTACGCCCAGGGTCGTGAGTGTAGAACTTCTCTGCTTCGGTGTCTCCAGAAAATACAACTCCTAGTCTGTTGGCAAGGGGGTGGCACTCCCCTAGCTCTGCTGGCTTTGCAGCGGACCTGACACTCTAGCTTCTCCTTGGCTAGTCTTTCAGCTCGGCCTGTACTGGCCCTCAGGATGCCCAGTGCCTTCCATTCCCAAGCCTTTCTGGGGTTCTGCTCATCCATCTCACCTTCTTGATGGTTTCCCTCCTCTCCAGGCAAACAGGGTTCCAGCTCTCTTCTCTGCTGAGTAGGTTACTATTTGTCATCCTCTGCCATCTGCCAAAGCTTTAGTTGCTTTCTCTTACCTGCCGTCATCTTCTCTCCAGTTCTCTTTGTTTATTATTGTTGTCATTATTATTCCTTGTGGTAGGGTTTCAGGAGGGCGTATGGGAAACCCTGTGGATCTGCTGTATCCGTGTAGCAGTCAGCCCCTGCTGTGAGGACCACACTCCCCAGATGGACAGGTTTCCTTTCTCTCACTTCTCCTTCGACTCTTTCTATTCCTTCCTTGTGGAAACAAAAATTACATCCATTTTTAAATGTTTCAAAACTTTCTCTTCAAATTCTGTAAATACTTAAAGTTAGCATATACCTAATTAGATAGATGTTGCAGCTGTGGAAACTGTAAAGCTTTTTTTTTTTTTTTAAGGGCTGCAACTACATCATCTAAAAAGCTAAGCATATTTCTTCCTGGAGTAGATGATGCTGTAATGAACTCATTACAGTTGGAAAAAATTTTTTTGTTTTTGTATCAGAGTGTGTTCCAGAGGCCTTTTTAAGCTAAGTTGTTCCTGCAGTGTCTATGATTTATAAAGACAGGTGTGAGAAACATTTTCAGATGTTTCTTTGGTACCAAATGGCTAGCCTCCTAGCCCTTTGGCTGTGTGCCCACTGGGAGCCGTATTAAACAGCTCTGTAGTATGTGCATTTCTTTAATTATCAGCTCTCTGGGATTGAGAAAGTGAAGTTGAAATAATCTAGACAGAATGTTTAAGGAAATAGTTTCTGTGAATTTTTAGTAGCTGTTTCTTTGTGTGTTTGTTTAGTATTTTATTAAACCCCAAGTTTTTATACCAGCACGTAGTCATTTAAAAAGGCATTTATTGAGTGCTTTGCTGCCAGGAGCTGTTCTGAGATCTTTGCTTGCACGCTCTCGTGCAGTCCTCGTGGAAGAATCCTGCAGCCAGTCGTGTTATTACCCTCCCTCTCCAGAGGAGGAACCTAGGGCTTCAGATGATGAGTGTCTGCTAAGTGCCAGATGGAGGGGCTCTCCAGCCTGTCTCATGACGGAGACGGGGTCGTCACCGAGCTGCGGTAAACATTTTGTAATCTCTGTGCTCTATCTTTGGAATAATTACAATGTCTATAGCAATGAGCTTGTAATTTAGTTTGGTTATAAACAGAATGATAATGCAGTTCAAATAAACTTGATCTGCCAATCGAAATGTGCGCGTTGAATCTCATGCTTTCTGACAGGCTGCCCTTTTCAATCCTCAAACTTCCTCCAGCTCGTTCTTCACTCTGCATCCTTGTGCTTTGTTTAATGCCCAGTATACCTTGCCTCTGACTGATAGATGGGATCGACAAGCCGAATAATTCAGCATCATATTGATGTTGTTTATCCTTTAAGCTTTTATGTCATCCCAAGGCTATAGGAAGAGCTCAGCTTCCAGGCAACTGCTTAAAAAATTGGGCCATCTCCTCGGACTCAACCTGGACCTTCTGGCTGTTCACCTGCTCCTAGGAGCTTGGGCCACCCCAGTCAGTCTAGGTGATCCAATCTTAGAACTGTTGATCCACCTGCCATGCCTTCCCTCCGTGGGACATGGTGATCACTGGCCTGCAGTTTGACCAAAAGATTCCTTGGTTTGTATTTTGCCATATTTGTAATGAAAGCTAGGATAGGATTTAAGCATTTATCGTGAGATCTATGCTCACAGGAATCTGAATGTCATCTGAGAACCTGGTTTTGCTTTTTCGTTTTCATTTTTTAAGTCCTGGGGGTTTTGGTAGGGTTCTTGGGAGCCTGCGTTAGGATTTAGAGTCTGTGTTATATCTGAGTGTAATTGTACTGCGGTTTATGGAATAGCTGTATTCCTGAAGTGCGGCATCCTAAGTAAACTTTCTAAACTAAAATCATTTTTTCAGCCAATTTCAGTATAATTTGAGATGTTCATGAAAAAGATGATTGAGGAAGAATTTTGACCCTCATCATCCATTCTCTTATAAAAACCGAAATATTTTTAAAGTGGAAAAAGGATAGAGAATAAATTACACACTCATACTCTTGCCAACTAGATTTTACTATATATGCTTCAGAATTTTTAAAATTTAAAGATGTAAGATGTTAAAGATATATTTATAACAATCCCCTATTCTCCGTACCCATCCAATTCCTCCTCGTTCTTCAGAAGCAACCGCTACTCTGAAGCTGGAGGGTTTGTATGTATATACATATCCCTAATCAATATTTGATATTGTTTTTGTACTTAAATATTATATAAATGGTGCCCTACCATATACAACAGCCTTCTGCAACTTGCTTTTTAAAAATCAACATATTTTTAAAGATTTATTCATGTTGATACATGCGCTTGCTTCATTCCTTTTAGTTGAATGACTAAACCATAAATTGTTCACTTCTCTGGTGATAAATATGTTTTCCCCAACTTGTTGATATTGCGATGGTGCGAGGATACTTGTACCTATCTCCTTGCACACAGGCGTGAGCTCTAGCGAACCTGTTACAAATGGATGGTTGAGATACGCAGTATGCCTATTTTCTATGTTAATGTATTTTGCTCTGTTGCTTCCTAAATTTCTTGTACCGATACCTACTTGTTAGGGAGTTCTGGTTACCTACATTTTTGCAAATACTAGGCATTTTCAGACTTTTAAATGTTGCCAAGCTGGATGTGAAATATTTCATTGTCTTCCTTGGCATCTTTCTGACTTCTAGAGACTCTAAGACTCTTTCTATGTGTTTGTATTGTTCTTTGTGTTTCTTCTTTGAATTACTTATTCTTATCATTTGCACATTTTTCTTAAGTTTAGTTTAAGAAATCCTCTCTGTCCTAAACTCCAAAAGAGACTTTTTAACATTTTTTCTAAATTTTAGCTTTTTGCTGTTCACTTTTAGTATAATGGGAATTTATTTTTTTATTTATCCTATGAGATCAGCGTCTGTTTTTTCCCCATATCGAGAAGATAACCAGTCGTCCCAGTAATATTCATTGAATCCTTTTCCCCTCTAATAAACACGAACTATGGGCAGACATGCTTCTGGGTTCCTTGTTCCGTTGGACTGTTGATTTATCCCGTTTCCAGTGTTGTACCACTTTCACTATTCTGTACTTCATAATAAATCTTACGTGTTTAGATTGGTTGGTGTGTAGAGGATAGACCCTGAGATCTGCTTGCCGAGGTTTGCATATCAGTTCTGCCATCTGGTTACTGCTGTGGGACCTTGGGAAGGTGATTGACCGTGCTGTGTTGTCGAGACTCCCCCAGTGTTAGCACTGAGCGTCCCACGTCGCAGGAAACCCCTCAGTGCTGGGCACACCATAGTGGTTGGTTACCCTAAACCTCAGACAAATTATGTGACCTTTTCTCCAGTGTCTCCCTCTAGGAAATGGTGGTGATGTATTATCTGCCCCACAGTGTGGGGAGGATTAATGAGATAATACAGGGAAAGGGCTGTGAACAGTGACTGGTCCATGCTGAGTGCTCAACAAGGGTTAATTTCCCCTTCTCCTCTCCCTTTTGACTATTCTCAAAACATTAGTATTTCATATGAACTTTAAAATCTTCTTGGAAATTTCTGCAAAATACCCTTTGGGAGCTTATAGATTAATTTGGGGGAGAATTCACATCTCATGACGTCAAAGCTTCCTGTCACAAATATGGTCATTTCTTTATTTACATGTTTTCTTTAATGTTATTCAGTAAGTTTTAAATAAGTTTTTCTCTAAAGATCTTACCTATCTTTATGAGATATATTTTGAGGTACCTAATAGATCTGTTGTTATTCTGAATGGCGTCACTATTTTTATTTTTAGATTTTAACTTTTTAACATGGAAAATTTTAAACTGTGCAAAAGAAGACCAACTGGTATAATGAACACACAAGTCTATTACTCAGCTTCTACAAGTGCCAGCTCATGGCTAGTCTTGTTTTACCTGTGGAATTGTATCTTTTATAAAAGTTCTTATTGATGTTTTCTTTTCAGTATAAATGAGTGTTACTGGTTTTTGTATTTTGATTTTGAAGTCAGCAAGCTTACCCTATTTTTATTAGTTCTAATAGTTTGTAGATGACCTCATAGAAGTTCTAAGAGAATTATTACTTGAAAATGATGGTAAATTTTGTGGTTTCCTTTACAGTTCTTATGCATTCTACTTCTTTTATTGGCTAGCACTTCCATTACAATGACAGACAAAAGTGATTCCAAGTGTCCTTGGTTTTTGTTTCAACTTTAATGAGAATAGCTTTTCACCACTGATTAAGATGTTTACTGCAAAATTTTGTCAGATATGTTTTATCAGGTTAAGAACGTTTCTAAATGCTGCTAGTTTGCTGAAACGTTTTCTTTTTAACGTATATAAATGGTTGTTTAATTTTTTCAGACTTTTCCTCACCGTCTGCTGGTATGAGCGCTTGCTCGTTTGTTGTGGATGTCCCCCTCTTCTAGGTTACTGGTGTAATGCATTACATAGTAGATTTCACGTTGTTAAACCATCCTTGAACAGCTAGGATGAATCCACCAGGATTTGAGTGCACTTTTAAAATATAATGTTAGATTCCATTTACTAAGATTTTATTTATGAGTTTAGCCCCTATAGGGAAATGTTCATAACTAACGTTAGTCTCTAATTTTCCTTTCTCTAAATGTCTTTGTTTACTTTTCATTTGAAAGTTACACTGTTAGCCTCATAAAGTGAGTTAAGGAGCCTTACCTCCTTTTCTATTCCTAGGGCAGCTGAAGTATAAGAGGTTATTTTTTTCTTAGCGGTTGTTGGAACTTGTCTTAGTATCATCAGGATGTGGTACCGTTTTTTAAACAGAAATCTAACAGTTGATTCAATCTCCTCAATGCTTATAGTGCTATTTGTATTTGCTCTTTCTTTCTGAAGTAATTTTGTTGCATTTTTCTTTTGTAGATCCTTTATTTTTGTTTTCCATTTCATTACATTTTGTCCCTTTCTTCTACTTTCTTGGACTTTATACTGTTGTTCTATTTCTCACTTCTACTGAAAGCTTAGCTCTGTCATTTTCGATCATCCTTCTCTTATATTCACAAAGGGGGATATTTTCCCTCTGAGTCTTGCTTTCACTGGTGCACACATTTTGCTTGTAGTTTTGTTGTCATCCATCCCAAAGTAGTTTAAAACTTGAATTATGAGTTCTTTTGATTACTAAGTTATTTAGACATGTTTTGATTAGTGTGTATGTATGTGTTTCATTTTCCAAATGCTTGGGATAAGGTTAGTTATCTTTGTTACTGATCTCTGATTTCAGTGCACAGGTGTCAAAGAAAGTGGTCTGTGTCCTATTGACTCTCATATATTTGAAGTTTTCTTTATGAGCTCATGCATGGGTTTCTTTTTTGTAAAAATTATGTGTATGTTTGAAAATAATGTATATGTGCTACGTCTTGGGTGTGGAGTTCTAGATATGTCAATTAGATTAAGCTTGTTAACTGATGTCAAATCTTGTATTATACTGAATATTTTTGGCTCAATATTTCTAAGAGAGGTGTTAATAATCTAATATAATCATGGATTTCCCATTTCTCCTTGTAATTTTGTCTATTTTTTATACATTTTGAGGCTGGTTTGTTGGGTCCATTCAATTGTGTACAGCTTCAGAATTGTCTAAGACAAATATTATTGTATCAGTTTTCTTTTGGTTAATATTTTTTTGATACATCTTTTTTGATCTCTTTACTTTCAAATTTTCCGTGTCATTGTATTTCACGTGTCTAGTATAAACAAAATATGCCTGGATTTTTAAAACTTAATAATTACTGCCTTTTAACTGACTAGTTTCATCCATTCACATTTATTGTACCTTTGATGTTTTTTAACTCTTATTCCATGTTGTTCTCTATTTACCATTGCTATTTTTACATACTTTTTATATTCTTTTCTGTCTCCTATTATATTGCTGAAGGCGTATTTATACCCAATTCTCTCCAGGTCTGTTAACTTAAAGGTTATATATTCTGTTTCCACATTTTTAGTAGTGCTGTGAAATTTTTAACTTTTGCACTTCTGGTGACAATTCTAAAGGCAGTCAATAACTCTGGTCCCCTCCCAGACGATTCTACAGGCTGAGATGCTGGAATATGTTTTTATTGCTCTTACCATTTATTAGTATTGTTGGCTAGCATTTTGGTTTTACCATTTTGAAACACATCTCTCATCAAAAAATACAATGAGGTTGTAGTAGGCTTTGTTTTTGTTTTTAATAGTCCAGGCTTCTTTTGATGTATTCAATGTAACCAGCTCTTTTTTTTCCATCATGGCTTCTTGCAAACCTCTTCTGCCCTCCTGGATTCAGTTTGCTTCTTATCAAAGTAGTGTTGCATTGAAGGTCTATGAGTAGCAAACTATCTTTTTGCCTAGAAAATGTTTATTTTCTCTTTTTCATGAATGTCACATTATCTATATATAGAATTCTAGGTTGGCAGTTTTTTTTTTTAAGCAGATAGTACCTATGGGATCCTGGCCTCTACTGTTACTGTTGAAAAGTCTTTAATAATTTAATTTTCTTTAGTTTCATAAGTTCAATGATTGTTCTTTTTCACAAATTTTCACAAAATCTGGTTGCTTTTGAGATCGTTCTTTGTCGTTTTTATTTGTGCTTCTGTCGTTTTATTATTATGTTTTTTGAAATGGATTTCTTTTTAATTTGTGTACATCTGGCCTTGCTGCACTTCTTGAATCCAATCAGTTCTAGAAAGTTCTTAGCCATTATGTCTTCAATTGCTGTCTTGACCCTATTTTCTCTATTATCTCCTTTGGACTTTGATTGTATGTGGTTGGGCCTTCTCATTCAATCATCCTGTTTTTAACATCTCTTTATCACTCTGCTTTATGTTCTGGGGGATGTCTCCAAGTCTAAATTCCACTTCACAATTCTTTCTTGAGCTTTATCTAAACTGCTGCTTAAATTCTCTGTGGACTTACTTTGCATTTTCCAACGTCTTAAATTTTTCATTTATAGAAGCTTTATTTTATTCTTTTTCAAACCTGCTAGATCTTTTAAAAATAATGTTTCATTATCTTTCTTTATGGTTTCTATGTATTCTTCTATGTCTTTACAACTTTTGGACATATATGTCGTTATCCCTTTCAGATTATTCTATTATCTCTAGTTCTTAGGGTGCTGAATCTGTTTTATCAGAGATTATCTCTTCTAATGCCTTGCAATTTTGAATTGTGAACTCATTTTCAGCTTTTGCCCTTCTACCACTGTCCCCTCCGTGGGAGTGCTATGCCCCTTGGGTTATGAAAGGTCTGCTGGAGCAGAGTTTGTCTGCTTATCATAGGTGTTTTTAGGATTTCACTCATCTGAGCCCAGTTTTTAGGTTAATTTCTCTTCTTGGGAATTTTATACCCATGCTTATTATAATTTTGGTCTTCACATCCGTGTGGCAAAGGCTTGAAGTCTTGATTTTTCTTGAGAGACTGCCTAACTCTCACAAGCTGTCTGGGTAGATACGGCAACTTTGCAGTCTCCCTGGGGCATTTGGTAGAGTTTCTGTGGCCCCTTGAACTTGAGAAGGGCAGTCCTGCAGGGTCCTGGCTTTATGCAAGGCTCTCAGCTCCAGTTCCCCATCTCGTGTGTTCCAGATCGTACCTCCTGTCATTAAAATTACAGCTCCTAGACTGAAGGCTGGTATCTGCTGGGCCTCCTGGGTTCCATGGCATTAGCAGGCTTTGAATGCTCTGGCTTTGAATGTTCTGCCTATGAATTCCTTTTTATTTATGGATTCTGGTAATTTCCTTTCTTTCTAGTTTAGTTATGTATGTACTATAAAAATGTCACATTGTATTTAGCGTTTTACATGTTCATAGTGGGAAGGTTTTCTATCTGCATCAGCTCAGTCCACCATGCTTTCAGAGCTGAGTCCTCAACATCGATTCTTTGGTGATCTTAGTCAACAAATTTATTTGTCCACTGTAATCCCAGATTTGTGCCAGGAGCTGGGGATACAATGGGGAGAAAAACAGACACAGACCCTCACTTCCTGGCATGTAGAGTGAGTGGCATCTAAAGATGTACAGAAAATGAGTTGAACCCCCCTGGCACCCTGATTCTTAGCTTCCAAAACTCCGAAAACTTGGTCAGAAAAGCGAGTCAGCTGCTTTCCTGCTGGCCTGTTGTCTTTGCCTTGGCAGCTGCAGGGGTGAGATGTGCTAATGATGGGGCCAAGCCAGGCTTTGGGGGTGAAGCATCAGCTGTTCCCATCTCCCTCTGGCTGAGGCAAAATGAGAACAGCTGGGAAACAAGGCCGGCATACACTCCCAGAAGCCGCTCCACTGCCAGCGGAGGTGTCAACAGAATTGCCTTCATGGGAGCCTTCCAGGAGCGTATATTGAATTTGTTCCATACTTTAAAATTCTAATAAAGAGAGCAGATTGTATAATGGGGTACGCTGAAGATTGAAACACTCCTGTGTATATCTTTCTAACTTTTGGAATGGATAATATGATCCCATGTAGATTGGTTTCTCCACTGATTTATCTAAAAAATCAGATGCCTGACGTCACTAAAATTTGGATGTGTACTCAATTCATTAAGTTTGCCTTCTGATTTCTTAGTAGGAAAAGTCTGCTCCTTTGAGCATAATTTATTCAGCTGCGATAGATTGTCCTCCTGAAGCTTCTCTCACAGTTGACACATATTTCAGTCTCCTCCTTTTCTTGTCTCTGCTCACCTTTAAAAAGTGCTTTACAACCTTCCTTCTTACTCAACACTGCTGAGGGCCCAGCCACTGGTCAGTAAGTAAGTGGTTCCCAAGGGGTGGCAGAAGGGAAGGGATAGGGTATAGTGTGAAAAACCAAGCCAAGACAGCTGTGTTAAAGTATGGAAGAATCTCTAATAGAAGCTTCTGCTTCTCTTATGGGCAGAAATGGCATCAAATCATGAGGTTTCTTGAACTTATCTCCCCGACATCACTTCCATGTGGATTTAGCGGGTCGAGAGAGCTGTGTGTTCTTGCGCTGTCGTAATGAGATTGAGAGGTGGCTGGGATCATGGCCAGGATTCTGAACCTGCAGTGAGAAGACGTGGCTCTGAGTTCTGCCTTGGCCTCTTTCAGCTGTGTGACCTTGAGGAACCTACTAAATCTTTCTGAACCTCAGTCTCCTTATATGTCAAAGAAAAATAAGGATGCAGCTTCCCTCACTGAGTGGGGATGAACACTGAATGATGTAAATGTTGGGCGAAGCATTTTGTAATTTAAGGTCTTCCCTTTAGATTACGCAGTGTGGGGGCACCTGGTACCACTGTGCCTTCTGTGGCCTAGGTTTGCCCTCACGTCCTGGAAGTCACCAAGTTCTCAGCGTCCGTGAGCCACCCTCCCCCCTGCTCTTGGTAGATGGGTGTACAAGTTAATCCCAAAGGTCCACAGAGCGGGTGGCAGAGGTTTGGGAGAGCAGGACAGTTTTGCTCCTTTTTCTCCCACCTCCCATCTCATGTTTCAGACTTTGTTTTTATTGATCCAGAGTTAGGGCGTCTCTTTGTTAAAGAGGGCCGTTTGAGGTTGTTGTAATAACGTCAACTCTTTCAAATATCATTTAGTTATAGCAAACAAAACGATTATTAGTTTCCTTCTTCGCCACTCTATGGGACATATTGTGGGCTTGGCATAAGGGCTGGAGAAAGAACAAATGGTGGCAGAGATCAGGCCAGGGGCATGGATTTTTCCAGCCCCCAGCTTCCTCTGGCTTCTTGAGAAAGGGAGTTGGGAGCAGAACTAAGAGCTGAATTGCAAGGAAAATAAAATTTTAAATGCTCATCCGAGTGATGGGTAGGTATTAATAAGAAGTGCTGTAGAAGTAGGAATCTCTCACATTCTGTGGATTAAGCATATCTGTAAACTCTTAACTTTTGAGTTAATTACCAGTTAGAGTATGTGATTGCAGTAGTACGACCAGTTAGAAGCTCTGCATCCTTGTGGTTCCGATCAATGCAAATTTAGAACATTCCAGAATCTGACAGAAATGTCCCACTCTAAGACCAAATGTTTGTGTTATTTTCCCAATTTATAGAAAAAAAATGAAAAGGTGTATTTTTCCCCTCTGTCAAGATTATCTCCTGAATCTTTCTTCTACTGTTTTCATACTTTTGTATATGGCTGTCATTTCCGCTGAGTTGCAAAGAAGCAAATGAATTTTAAAAAATGTCTACTCAGTCTCAGTTCAACACATTATCAGACAAGGCTCAAGGGCTCCTGGTTACAGTTTTACCTGCGTACCTGGACAATGGTCATATTTCCCACTGGTAATCACTCTTACTTTGAGGATAGAGTTAAAGAATTCCACAAAGGAGTCTTTTGGATTTCTGGCACACAGAAAGCACAAAAGCTTACGTGCATTCTCAGTCCTTCTTCACCACGTGCCTGGAAGGTAGATACTATGATCACTCTCTTTTCCAGATGCAAAAGCCAAGGTTAGGAAGTTAAACTTGCACAGGGTCACCCAGCTAGTAGGTGGCACAGCTGAGATTGTGCACATGAAGTGCTGGACAACTAGGAAACAATGAAATGGGACATACACTAATAACAGTAATAGCGAGGACGCCAGCAACAAACCTAGCATTCAGCAGGCGCTTGCTAAGCCCTTTCACGAATTCTCTCATTAAAATCTCACGCTAGCCATGGGAGCAGTGTGCCATTATTCTTTCCATTTTGCAGAAGAAGAGGCTAAGGCATAAGAGACCTTGCAATTTGCTTTAGCCCCTGCTGCTTCTACGAGGCTGAGCCTCAACCAGCCTAGACGGTTGATTTCAGGGCCCACATGATGAACCCCTGGGCTACCGTGCAAAGAACCGTGACTTCCCAGTGCCTTTGTATGTTTGGAACCCTCCACAGTGGTCCCATCTTGTGTTGATCTTGGGGCATCGGGTTTGGGGAGAGAACAACTCATCTCTCCAGGAAGGCACTGAGGGAGAGCAGTACTGGAGTCTTGGAGACCTTGGGGACTTTTCCTGTGGGTGGGTCCTGACTTTCAGAGATTGATAGAAAAGTTAGGAAAATTGGGGACCCATTTTTAGGGTCCAACATCTTTGACCTTTTTATTTCTGCGTTAAAGGAACATGTGGACTTCGCTAAAATATGTTTTCTCTGCTGAATAAATTTACTGTTTAATAATTAATATACTGTCCTCTGTTCTCTCTCACAAATAAAATACAGGACACACCCTAATCCCTTTTATCTGTGATGGCTGTAGAAAATATTTAAATTATAAATGCACATACGTGAGTGTATTAGGTGCCTATCAATGTGTAACAAATTACCACAACCTAGTAGTTTAATTTAGGATCTCATAATTTTTTGTGGGTCAGGAATGTGGGCACAGCTTAGCTGTTCACAGGCTGCAGTCCAGGTGTCAGCCAGGGCCAGGCTCTCATCTGAAGGTTGGAGTGGGAACGGATCTGCTTCTAAGTTCACACGATCATTGGCAGAATTCAGTTCCTTGGGAGCTGTTGACTGAGGGTCTCCATTCCTAGCTGGCTGTTGGCTGCAGGCCTCCCTCATTTCCCTGACAAGTGGGTCCCTCCAACAGTGCAGTTGCTTCGTCAAAGCAAGCAAGCTGAGAAGGCAACAGAGAAAATCTGCTAGAAAGACAAAAGTCACAAGTTTTGTAATCTAATCATGGAAGTTTTTGCCACATTCTATTGGTTAGAAACTAGTCACCAGGCCCGCCCCTCCCCAGGGGAGGAGCCCCCTCACAAGGATGTGAATACAGGAGGCAGGAGTCACTGGGAACCATCTTAGCAGTCTGTCTACCACAATGAGTTAATTAGATAATGAGCATTGTTAATATCAGGTATGGCTTTGACAGCTGGAAGCTTCTGTTTGAGAGGTATCGCTTACCCTGTACAGGCATCAGAATTGGTGGCAGCGTCCTATTAGAAAGGCGGTTGTGTGTTTCTGCCTTTTTGTTCCTTAACTGTTCATCTGTTCCATGTCCTTTTTCACTGTAGAGTTCTCTGCCTCTTCCTAACAGTTCTTTCCCCACCTTAAGCGCCAACATTTGGCCTCGCTCCTACTTAGCTTAGACATCACTTCTTCAGGGTCTCACGTTTTTGGTCTTTGCCCCTGACTCTGGTTGAGAAGAGGTCCCCTGTTAAGTGTTCTCAAAGCGCTATTTCTCCATCAGAGTACTTAGCACGTTGTAACCACCTGTTAGTCTTCCTGGAAAGAATTTAAGCTCCATGGTGACAGAGACCACATCCATCTTACTCTCTGTTGTCCCCAGTGCTTAGCACATCACAGCTGCTCAATAAATGTTGGCACCTTCTGTGAAGAGTCTCACTTCATGTGTTGGAAAGAAAAATCTTTCCAACAAATGTGGTTCACTAAAGCTCTACCTTTAACCTTTTTGTCTGTACAGCTTTTCATGTAAATGACTTAGCACATTTGGAAAATCTTTTTATTTTTTTTTAAATTTTTTAAATTTATTTTTTTTAAAGATTGGCATCTGAGCTAACAACTGTTGCCAATCTTTTTTTTTTCCTGCTTTTTCTCCCCCAATTCCCCCCAGTACATAGTTGTATATCTTAGTTGCAGGTCCTTCTAGTTGTGGCATGTGGGATGCTGCCTCACCGTGGACTGATGAGCGGTGCCATGTCCGCACCCAGGATCCGAACCAGCGAAACCCTGGGCCGCTGAAGCAGAGTGTGCCACCTTAACCAATCGGCCACGGGGCCAGCCCCTGGAAAATCTTTTTAAAAAACACCATGTATCCTAATATTTGGTACAGAAAAGAGAGCATCTAAGAGTGATCCAAAAGAAACATCTACAGAGACTACTAGGAAGCTCTGCTTTGAATGTTACTTTTATATTGGGTAGAAAATGTGAGCTGATAATTTAATAAAAATCAGAAGAGGTCCCCACCAATTTTAGCTTGTTCCTGTGATGCCCTGAGAAGTGCACAGGTGGAGGGGGGCGGGTACGAATAAACTGGTGTGCTTTGGGTTTGGGTTTTCCCCAGCTAGTACCCAGTGACCTTGTGAAGATAAGCTTAACCATGTATTCGCTTTTTTCTTTGTATTGCCTCCCCCTTTGTTTTAAACTTTTGAAGTGATTTTGACCCAAATGACTCAAAATTCAATTGGGGGATAAAATGACTTTCTAAAACAGAATTCAACTTCACCGACTACAAAAGCAGCAAAAAAACAAAACCACACAAAACCTCCCATCAGGCTTATTTGCAAATCACAAGTTTACTTTGTTTTCTGTTGATTCCTTCCATTGACCTTGGTCATCCTTTTATTTATGTCCATGTTGGATGACTTCAGTGGCTTTGGGAAAAACATTTTTTTATACAAAAGTTTGAAAACATCAAAGTTTATCGTTGATAAACTCACAATGATTTTGAAAGTACGTTTCTTACGGTTGTGTCCTATTTATTTCTATAATACACTTTTCTCTTGGTGGCTTGCCACTGGTCTTTTGTAGAAATGGCACAAAAACTGAGCCCATATCATGAAATATTGAAGTAGGTTTTCAAAGGAATAGTGAAATTCATGTTGCTGAAGAGTTTTAATATAAATTAGAACCGAGTGGCCTAATTAGGTATAGTCCTGGGAATATGGACTATTTAGATCCACAAATTAGCATGCCCGTTCTTCTCCTTTGTGTGTATGTGTGTTGGAGAGGGAGTTAATTATGAATTCAATTTCTTTAACGGATATAGGACCAAACAGATATTTTCTCATTCTGTATCCGTTCTGGTAGTTTGTGTCTTTGAAAGAACATGTCCGTGTCATCTGAGTTAACAAATTTATTGGCACAAAATTTTTCATATTTTCTTATCATTTTAATACCCGTATTATCTGTAAGGATATCCACCACTTTAATTGCTGAATTTAGTAAATCATGTTTTCTCTCACTTTTTTTCATCTTGCTAAGAATTTAACAGTTTTATCAGTGTTGCAAACAACATTCGTTTGAAAGATTTTCTCCTTTGTTTTCTATTTCAATGATTATTACCTTTTAGTGTTTCTTTCCTTCTGCTTTGTCTTTGATTTGCTTCTTTGAGCTTCTTATGGTGGATCCGTAGATTATAGACATAAAACCTTTCTCCTTTTCCCGTTTAAGCATGTGAAAATATAAATATCTCTGTAAGCACATCTTTAGCTACGTATTACAAATTTTTATAGATGATGTTTTCATTATCGTTCAGCTCAAAATAGTTAAAAATTTCCCTTGTAATTTTACTCTTTGACCTATGGCTTATGTAGAAATACATTGCTTAATTTCCACATTTTTGAGGATTTTAGGGAATACCTTTTTGTTTTTAATTTCTCATTTCACTTTCTTATAATCAGAGAATATATTTTTTGATGTTGATCTTTACATTTGTTGAGACTTGTTTTATACCCCAGCTTATAGTCTATATTGGTGAATATTTCTGTAAGCATTTGAAAGGAATGTATATTCTGCAGGTGTTGGATGCAGTAGTCTTCTGTAAATGGCATAGTTGGTTGATGGTGTTATCAAATCCTCTATAAGCTTATTGATTTTTTTTTCCTACCATTTTATCAGTTACTGGGAAAGTAGTATAACCTTTAATGAGAATTGTCAATTCATTTCTCTTTTCAGTTCTGTCAGCTTTCTTCATGTATTTTGAAACTTTTATTGGGTTTATTCACATCTAGGATTGTCTGCTTGATGATTTGACTCTTTTGACATTGTGAAATTTCCTCTTTATCTCAGGTGGTAAGTCTTGTCTTTAAGTCTGCTTTGGTATTAATGTAGCCACCCCAGCCTTTTATGCTTAGGGTATGTATATGTATACATGGCATATCTTTGTCCATTTGGGAGTTTTTTACTTTCAACCTATGTATTCATGCTTAATGTACATTTCATGTAAACAGTAAGTAGTTGGCCTTGCATTTTAATCCATTCTGAAGATCTCTTCCTTTAAAATGGAAAATTTAATCCAATTACATTTAATCTAATCATTCATATGGGGAGTTAAGTTCATTATCTTGCTGTTTCTTTTATATTTGCTCAATATGTTTTTCTCCCCCTTTTCCTGTTTTCTTTTGGATGGAATAGTTTTAGTATTCCATCTTTTTTTTTTTTAAACATTGATCCTGAGCTAACATCTGTTGCCAATCTTTCTTTTCCTTCTTCTCCCCAAAGCCCCCCAGTACATAGTTGTAGATTCTAGTTGTGAGTGCCTCTGGTTGTGCTGTGTGGGATGCTGCCTCAGTGTGGCCTGATGAGTGGTGCCATGTCTGCGCCTGGGATCTGAACCAGTGAAACCCTGGGCCACGGAAGCGGAGCGTGTGAACTTAACCACACTCAGCCACAGGGCCAGCCCCAGTACTCCATCTTTTTAAGCTATATTTCTTAATTTGATTAGGGTTATTTTGTAGAGGCTGCTCAGAGATTAGAATATTTATCCTTAACATGATACAGTGATCACAGGAATAATAGAAAGGAGCATACATCCTGCTATGAGATCCAGAAAGGCCACGTGAAGTTAGTATGGTACCAGTGTGTTCATCCAGTAGTTTTATGGTTTTATTTTTGTTACATTTAAATCATTGATCCATCTGGTATTTATTTTGATATAAATAATAAGAATAGGAATCCATTTTCTTTTTAGATGGCTGCTCATTGTGACCACTATTTTATTTCAGTTGCTTTAAAATGTTACCTTGATCATATACTAAATTTTCAAACATCTTTGTTTCAATTTCCTCACTTCTGTTCACCTCTATTGATCTATCCAGAGACCAGTATTGCATGCCTAATTATTGCTACTGACATGTCTAATATCTGGTAGATCTAAACCCCTTACACAATTCTTTCAGAATTTTTCTGAATCGTCTCACTTATTCTCCATATAAACTTTATATCTAAAAGAAATCTCAATAAATGTGGACAAGATCGCGTTAAAATTGCTGATAGATTCAGAGAGGAGGAAGCACCTTCTAGAATTTGTTCTGTGCGTTGCAGTTGCCTTCCAGCGGCTATATTCTTTCACGGTCTTCTCACCTGCCTTCTGAAGCCTCTTCATTACTCGCTGGTGGCATTATTGTTGTCAGTTATTGATGATATTCTCTTTGCCAATTTTCTATGTTAAAATATTTTAACTCACGTTTTAAAATTGTTGGGGTTTTAGGAGTCTAATAAACAATGCCACTCTTCCCATCTTAGATTCAGAACTAATAACTTAGGAGGCTGAGTGTTAAAGATCAAACTATGAGTGATTACTGGAAAGCCGATTGGAGAATTTGACTTTTGGTCTGTGGCCAGTGGGTTTGCTGCCACTTCACTCCCACATTTGATAGTCATTTGTCCTGCCAGACAATATCAGATCTTGCCTCCCACGATCACTAGCCTTAACATACGGCAGAGGGCAGACCAGAATGAATGTGCTGTAGATAGATCCAAGAAGAGAGCGAGAACCCAGAGGGACTGAGCCATGATACCCAGTTCTTCCTTCCAGTTTCTTCTATCATATATGTCACTGTTGCTACCCTGGAGGAGTTGGGAGTGGAGGGGGGACTAGGAGTAAGTTCATGCACACACAAACAAGTATAGGGCAGGGGGTCCAGAAGTTGGGGCACGGAGATGCTCTTTAAATTCTTACTAATGCAGTTGAGTTTTTCCCCCAGATATTTATCAATAATTTGTGATTCTTTTTTTTTAAAAAAATTATTAGTTCATATCTTTTGGTCACTTTGTTATTGAGGTATTTGTCTCCTCTTATTGATTTCTTAAGATCTGTTTATATATTATGGCATGACCCTGTTGTGAGTCATAATTTTGGATGAAAAGCATTATCATCCATTTCCTACTAAGCATTTTTTATATTATTTATATTATATTTCTTTTCTTGTCATTATAAATGGGATCTAATTTTCACTTTATTTTAGTAATAGTATTTTCTTGTATTGATTTATATATATACATTCTGGGACTGGCTCCTTTATTAAAATATCTTGCTGGTTTTAGTAGATGTTCGGTTGATTTTCTTCGGTTTCCTAGGTAACTAATCATATCACCTATAAATAATTTCTCTTTTCTAACATTTATTTCTCTGAATTCTTTTTTATTGCTTTCTTGTGGTCTCTCACATGTGAAGAACAGTTTTAAAAACTTGTACAAATAGCAAGAATCTCTCTTATGTTTTGGTCTTTAATGTGAAGGCCCCTAGTGTTTCACCATTGATTATGACGCTGACTGTAGATTTAAGATGCAAGTTTATTATTTTAAAGGAAGAATCTATTTCTAGTTTTCAAATAGAAATTTTTTAAAAGCAGGATTGGATATTGAATTTTATTAACTGCCTTTTAGACACTTACCGAGGCACCATGTCTTTTCTTTTTTCTTTCTCTTTTAATCTTTTAACCTACTGGTATAAATATTCATTGACTTATTGATATAATTATTCACCGATGGCTTTTCCAGTGTCAAAACATCCTTACATTTTTGGGACATATGCAACTCTGTCAAGATGTATCATATTTTTAATATGCTGCTGAATTTAATTTCTTAGTGTTCTCATTAGGATTTTTCCCATCTATATTAAGATGGCAGAGCAGTCTTGTATCAGTTGTTTATTGACACAATCATACTGCTTAATAAACTGGCCCCAAATTCAGTGGCTAAAAATAATAAAACGTTTCTTTAGCTCATGAGTCTGCGAGTCAGGGGTTCACATTGGGCAGTTCTGGTCTCAGTGAGCCTTGCTCAGGTATTTGTGGGTCGGTCCACTGATTATTGACATGGCGCCTGGGCTCTGCTCTGCGTCTTTCCCATCCCCCCAGCAGGCTAGCCCAGGTGCCTTCTCACAGAGAAGGCAGAAGCGCAAGAACAAGCCACCCCTGATGCTCAAGGCCATTTCCAGCCTCTGCTAGGGTGTCACGGGATAACGTTCTGTTGCCACGTCTGGTAGCCAAACCCAGAGTCAAGGTGTAGGGAACAGCCTCCCCCTCTTGAGAGAAGGGGCTGCAAAAGCAAATCCCAACCCCAGAGCAGGGGGTTCACTGGGGCTCAGACAGAGGCGGGGTGAAGTGTTAGGGTCTTTCTAGCAACCAACCATAATTCTCAAGTTCCCTTTGTTCTGTCTTTGTGTGTGTGTGTTTTGGGACAGTAAAAATAATATGAGAATAATCTGTCTTTTGGGGCTTTAAAACTTCCCTTTAACATAATCTGGGCCCAGCATCTCTATGGGACATAAATCTCTTACAGATTTTTCAACTGCTTGCATGGTCGTTGGTTTTACTATTTCTTACTGAGCCAATTTTGATAACATTATTTCCTGGAAAATCTTTTATTTTATCCCCGTTTTCAGATTTATTAGTGGAAAGAATGTGTAAAACTTGATTGTAATTTAAATTTGTACCTATAATTATACCCATTTCTCTTTATTTATAATCGTCTTTCTCCTTGTTTGGACTTCGCAGAGTTTTGGCTGTGTATTTGGTCTGTCTGGAGAATTAAGTGTTGGACTTATTCATCAACTCTATTGCTTTCATTTATGGCTTCTAATTTAGTCATTTCTGCTTTTATTTCTTTACTCCTTCCTCTTAATTTTTGTTGTTGGTTTTTTTTTCTAGTTTATTGCTTGGTTCATTTATATTCATATTCTTGATCATAAAATCATTTAAAACTATTTATTTGCCATTAGTAAACTTTTGGCTCCTTCTCATAATTGGATGTGTAGTATTCTTTACACAGAATGCAAGACATGTTACATGTTAAAATATTTCCTTTTCCTGTGGAGAATTGTTGTTTGAAGATTGATGTAAGCTCTCTTGTGGGACAGATTTTCTGGAAACTACTGTGAATTCCAAGACTGACGCTAGTTTTAATATAAGTAAGTGAAAACTTCCATCTCCTTATTTTGCAAGTACTCCAAAGTAAAATGAGTATAGATTTAGAACTTCATCGATTGAATCTCTTTTTTGAGTGTTCCGTTTTCCAAGAAAATTTCTGAGCCGTAGTTCCTGGGCATCCTGCCATGGTCAAGTCCACAGCAGTCACTTTGCAGTGAATGCGGTAGAAGACTTCGATGGTCGTGAATGCTTTTTCTCCCCAAAGACAACCCCCACAGAGCTTTCTTTTGGGATAGCCAGCCAGTTTGTTCCCAGCATTAAACATGATTTTTTTCCATTAAAACCCTACTTTAAAAAAATGATGAAAATTTTAGTTAAATTTCAATGTCATGGGTAATTGCCAGTAAGGTATATAGAATATGAAGAATTGTGGGATTTTAGAGATACATCAGAACCTAGAAACTCAGTCCTGTGGCCACCACTCTCTTCACCATTCCCTCCATACATGTCCGTTGACCTCCTGCTCCGTGACGGACACCATGTGAGTCACTTCTGAATCCTCCCTCGCCCTGCTGCCTGAACGTAGGATCGTTAGTCACTTGATAGCCAAGGCTTGCGAGGAGCCAATTGCAATAAACAAACCAGCATTATTGTGGAACACATTCTGGGATGTTCAGTTTAATAAAAATGACCCATGGAACCTCAATACTCCATTCTTGAAACCCCACAAAGCCAGAGTGACAACTCATGAATCTGTCATTTTTCAAATGAGGAAGGGAAGGCTGCAAAGGTTAGATGACCTGTCCAAAGAGAGATACCAAACTAGTGTGGGGCAGCATTTTATGGATGCAGAGATGTGGCACCAATGGAAAATAAGTAAATAATGCAAGTATCTTTCCCTTTTAAAATTTTATTAGTGTAAAAATTATTTGAAATGTGTCATCTCAAATGGGCTAACTTCCTTTGGGATAGCATCTAGGCCTGTGGAATTTGCTCCAAACACACTTCCCCTGGCCAGGGCTGAGACGTGGTCCTGTAGGCTGCTGAAGGAGCACTATCCCTGGGGAATGTTTCCCTAATGGAAGCCTACGGTTGGCCGTTTGTGCCAGAGCAGTCTATGGGTTACAGAAGGCAGTTTGTCCTTGTTTTGGGGGACTCGGAGGGTTCATTATGAAATCTTCCAAAACGTATATGAACAGGGCCAGGCTAGACCTGGATTCCATTAGCTCGTCTACTCACAAGCAGTAGTTAGCATTAGAAGAGTCATAAACCTATTTATTTAGCTACCAGAGGCCCTCACAGAACACAGCTCTTTAATAAACAGGTTGAGATACCCTGAAAACTACATGGAAACAATGACATACTAATGTAACCACAGTGTCTGCCTTGTTTTATCATCGCCTGCCTACTGACACATGTTGCCGTCTCAGTCCTGAATGCTGTTGTGCATCCTCCCTTCTGTGCCTGTTAACCCCTGTCCCTCGGGATGTCTCCCGACTACCGTCCCCTCACCTCTATCCTGGTTCCTCTCTCCAGGTTGTGGTAGGTATTCTCCCTGGGTGCTTCGCTATCTTGGTCTAACACCATTGCCTCCACCACTTACGCTGTGAGATCTTTCAGAGCTGGGCTTCTGACCTTTGACCTTTGACCCCAGGGGCCTGCACCATACCAGATGCTCATTAGAGGCTGGCAGGTTAAGTAATGACCTCATGGTGTTATGAGCTCGTTGATATCAGAGTTCATGTCTCTACATCTCCTCTCATAAAGGGTTACATCCATTTGAGGTTGGGAAGTGGTTGGTAATGCCCGTTGAATCTGTGGGCTGTGTTTGGTAGGTAGGAGATGCTCAAATGTCGCGTGGATGGAAGGGTGGATGTGCTGGAGCGTAAAGAGAAGCCACTTTGATTGTAATCATCGAATAGGGACATGGGAATCACCAAATAGGGACACGCCCACAGCAAGAGCAGCCTTTGTGGTTCTATTTTAGGGTGTGTCAGGGACTGTGGGTTCGAAGGCCAGGGGCTCAGACCAGACGACCTGCCCTGAATCCCCCATGGGAACTTGTTATGAAGGCAGATTCATACCTCCCCTGGTATCCGCCTGAGCCAGGATCCCATCTCTGCTGTGGGGTAGGGCCTGCTTATTAATCAAGCTCCGTAAGTCAGTCAGCACATAGCTCTGTGCCCCAGCTGTGGTCTAAGCAGTCCCTGCACTGCCCAGTTTCCCACTTTGGTGTTGAGAACTTCATGACTTTTTGATGTGTGTTTATCACCTGGGCTGTTATTTACTCAAATAACATTTTTTCTTAATTTATCCCAAATTTTCCTTTAAGTCAATATACACATTTTACTTACATTTATTTAAGAAGGAAATTGTACTTCCATGTTATAAATAGAAGGCCAGTATCACTTGTCATAAATACTGTAAATATCAATCAAGGAAAACAAATCAATGCTATCAAGTTCCAGCCAGACAGTAGAGCCCGCTGGTGTTCCTGAACCAGAGACTTGCTCCCTTCATGAAAAAGGGCACTTAGCCAATGGCTAGGGAGGTTGCAGGCATTTATTATACCAAATAGACTTTGTCCTAACTGAAAGACTGGGAACTGAGAAGGAGTCACTTGTGCCCCCTTGACCTAATGTTACGCCTAGAGCATCTCACACTCAGCCCCCTGGGAGGGTCCGACCCTCTGAGGGGCACTGATGCCTATTGCGTCCTGAGAGACTGGGGGCCTGAGTTCCTTCAGTGAAGATCCCAGAACGACTTGGTGACCCTTGATCTAAAGCAGAGCAGAGAGCCCAGGCACAGTGAGGAAGGGGGCTCCGGAGCCCTCCAGTGAGCTGTAGGTGCTTTTAACAGTCCACCCCGGGGTGTCAGTCTAAAGGCCGGGTGAGGGCTACATGCTGGAATCAGGGCATCTGTAGGGACATCTGAAGCCAACTTGAGCCCTTGGGGCCCAGTGCCCCTCATTGGAGGTGAGGAGGCTGGGAAAGCAGTGCACAGATGGAGGCGTTGTCTCATTAATGAGGAGGTTGGTGTTTTCTTCCTGGACCCTGGACCCCAACCATCAACCAGGGTGCATTTTCATACATGTCACTTGACAGTTCCAGACCTCATCCCGCTCTATCACATCCATTCAACATGTTTATTTAGCATGTGGCAGGTCCAAGGTGCTGTGCTGGGGTTGGGGCCTCAGAGAAGACACCATTCCTCTCTCAAGGAGCCAGCTCCCAGGTGGCCAGTGATGACCACATGCCATGACTCAAGGCTCTACATCAGGAGGAACTCACACAGTCCTCAGAGAGCCCAGGATGGTGTTGCTCCTGGCAGAAGGCTCTGGGCAGCTCTGGGTGGGACAAGGATCTGTTGTACCTCGAGCATGCAGGGTGACCTCCAATGAGGCAGAGAACCAGCCTCATAAAACTGGAGAGCCCACTGATTTGGGTGGGCCCGGCAGAGGGCAGAGTTGGCAGGAGCTGGTCACAACCAGGCCACATCTGGCGAGGTCCACATGGCTGCAGGAAATCTGAAGCTGGAGAGGAAAGCCAGGGGACAGAAGTGTGAAGAGTCGGGGGGTCCAGGTTGCCTGGTGCCAGCTTTGTGCTCAGGGAATGGGGTCTGGACCTCAGGGCGTGAGGGGCGTGTCCTTATGTGCCTCCCTGCCACAGCCCAGCTTCTCTTGAAAGCCTGTCCCTTGCCAGTCTTCCAAGCCTCAGTTTGTCTAACTTAAGCAATTGATTTGGACATCCTGGGGATACAAGGATGGGGGGGTCCCAGACAGATTGGAGGCCAGTGTGAACAGGAAAGTGTGGAGGGTTAAAGGAAAGAGGGCGGTGGGGATTGGCTGACAGTTCAGGTCACAGTGACTCTGGGTCTGAAGTGACCATGGCAAGGTGAAGCCCCTGGCTTTGAACCTCTGCCACCTGCCAGACCTGTGAACTCGAGCAAGGCATTTGGCTTCCCCAAGGCCCACTCCCACCCACCCCATACCCACTCCCATCCCTGGTAGAATGGGGCACGTAAAACCTACCGCAGCCTTTTGGGGTTGGGTGAGATAATGTGGAAAGTGCTTTGTAAACTGTAAAGTACCTGACAATTGGGAGACGGCTGGTACAAGACTGCCGTTTACGACACACACCCTCATACGTAGAGGCCACTGTACAGAGTTCTCCAAGAAATGAGCAAAGTCAGGCTCTGGGGCAGGGGCTTCCTAAAACACTGGTGATGATGTGGGGCACAGTGAGTCTAGCGTGGTGAAACACAGCAGGCAGCTGTCACTGTCCTTGGTCGGAATTCCTGTCCTCTCTCTCCCGGTCACTTTCTCAAAGCCTGCCCTCTAGAGCTCTAGAGAACTGGGCTGACTCTGTCTATTTGTGTGTGTGTGTGTGTGTGTTTTCAGGAAGAGAGTTTCTCTCCATGTGATTCTGATTTACACTGACGCTATCAAGTATCAAAAAATATAAATTGTATTATTTCCACAGAAAATCAATGTGACAATTTCTTTGTTCTCCACCCAGCCCTTCTCATGAAAAGTAATCTTGAGGACACACTGGAAAAGTTAGTAGAGTTACAATGTGCGCCAGCATGTGGACCTTGCTTGCCTTCTTTTAGTTGTTTCGATTTTTCGATTTTTCTTGGGATCAAAAGGGTACTGAAATATTTACAAGAATATCGTTGGCCAGCCGGTGGCAAATATTGTCTGCTCTCTAACGGACTGAAGCTGGGTCTACATGCAACCAGATGGTTGAGGGAAAAATGAAAAAGATGGAAAAAAGGGAATTTTGCACATATGTAGCTTTTTGACACTGAAAACAAAATACATATCTTTCAATAATTTTTGGGTTTCATCTAGAAATTTCTCTCATGGGGAAACCCACTTGGAAGAATAGGCTAGTATACCTGCACATGCTTGCATACAGAAAAAGGCTCTGCTAACTTGTTCTACTTTTGATAGCAGAAGTGAACATATTATTTAGTGTATGTATTATTGTGGAACTGATGCTCAAACGATCTTCCTAAATGAAGACATATCCAGAACTTTTAAAGTTTATTAAAATATGCGTTATCACCCTTGATAATTTCATTCTCAAGTTGGAGCTTTAGAGAGGAGCTTCCTCTTTGTATCAGAAATTATGCAAATGTTTGGCTGACAGTGGGTGTACTTGGATTCTTGTCCCTCGTCTTATGGCAATTGCACACTGGAACAGGCATCTCCGGGCAGCGGCCCCTTCATAAACTTAGCTTTCTTTAACATATTTAAAAAGCAAATAATTTTGGTACTGTGGTCTGCTGCAGACATCATTTGTAGTTCAGCCAGGATATCATTTGAGAACTGCAAAGCTCTCTAGGTCTTACATCCGTATAGAAACCATGTGTTAGAAAGATAGAAATTCGGTTTTGAAATATTTGCTAGACTGCATTTGGCTTTCAATCCGTGCCAAACATGTGCTTCAGTGACAGCTGGAGTCATGTGGACCCTTGAATGAAGCTCTTTATTGTGTGTAGACTGTCTTCCAGCAGTTGGGTTCAACAAGCTGCGAGCTGAGGAGGATTCAGTTACTTAAGAGGTGTGTTCTCCATTGAGCTTAAAATCTCCTTTCCCCTTTCAAAATCTGTCACTAGGTTATTTGGTCTCAAATTCTGTGCCATAGAAAATATTGTCATACACTCTGAATTGATTGAAAATAATTACATTTCAGCCATTCTCATGTTAACTTTAAATTTTGAAACTAGAACATGTTCCTAAGAATTGATTGAATTTTTTTGGCTTTGTGAGCCAGAGAACTATTCAAGGAAGCCTGTATCTAGGGCTGCCAGATAAAACAGAGGACTCTCAGTTCAACCTGAATTTCAAATAAACATTGAATAATTTTTTTTAGTATAAGTACATCCCCAATATTGCATGGGACATAATTATACTAAAAAATCGTTTGTTGTTTTTCTGAAATTCAGATTTAACTGGAAGTCCTGTTTTTGTTTGCTACATCTGGAAACTCCACATAGATCCCAATATATTGTTTGCTGTCATAAACAGTGACTATCAAAGAAAATTCCTCAGTGGTGAAGGTTTTGTGAGTTTGAAAGTCCATGTGGGACAGCGATGGAGGAAATCTCAGTCCAGCCCTCCTATAGAATAAAACCAAATGTTCTATTAGAATAAAGTCTGAAAGCAGACCAATAGGTCACATCTGTTGCACTTCTGATTGGACCAGGTCAATACCTTTTTCTCCTCACATACATCCGTTTCCTCTTCTTGTTGTTTATTCATGTTGTGTAGGCAGACCTGAGGTCTAAGTCTAAGAAGCTGCCTGCCTGCCCCTTTCCTCCACAGACCCCCTTCCCCTACATGTGAGGCCCAAATCCTACCTGGTCCAAGCCTGTATAATTGGCACCCCTTTTGTGAAGACTTCCTGGAGCATCTCAACTGCAATCAGTCTTCTAGCTCAACTCTGATTGCTCTTAAAGGTGCCTATCCTGTAAATCTTCTTTACTAGACTCTATGCTCTCTGAGGGCAGAATCAAGTCCAATTTAAGGAAAGAACACACAGCATGGAAGCTCCCTGGTAATCGGCACTCAGAAAAGGTTTCTTTCCTTCTTCCCTCAGTAATGGCTCCTTCTCACTGAGCACTACTGTGAACCAGATGCTGAGCCAGAGGCTTCCTTCCCCCAAGTCATTTCCTTTCATTTTCTCTGCTTGCTCTCATTGAGAAGGGTTCTCCGTACTTCATTGTACAGTCATGCACCGCATAACGACGTTCTGGTCTATGATGGACCACATATACGATGGCGGCCCCAAAAGACTGGCACCGTGTAGTCTAGGTGTGCAGTAGGCTGTACCATCTAGGTTTGTGTCAGTACACTCTATGATGTCCTCACAACGACAAAATTGCCTAATGACACATTTCTCAGAATGTCCCCTCATCAGTGACACATGACCGTATACATTGAAAAGGTCCCAGCTTTGGTGAAAGGCAGAGCTTGAACCTGTCCTAGTTGTGCGTGGAACCCTGAAAGGCTGTGGCTGTTGTCCTACACCACCTGCACCCCACTTCTGAACGGCAGAAGGGGAATCGATCCGCTCTTCGGGGAGGATTCTGGGTGACTCAGGAGTTGTTGATTTGTTTGAGAAATAAGTGTGTTTAATATTCTTAACATGTATAAATAAATTAGAACAATTTATGCCAATTAAAAATGGGTGATAGATATGAGCAAATCATCCCCAAATTAAGAAATGGAAATAACTGATGAAAGTATGGAAGAGTTCAACTTCAGTGACAAAGGCACATTAAAACAACAAAGAAATGTGACTTTTTTCTTTAGAAATGGTCAAATATTTTTTATAGGGCTTTTTCTTTATAGTGACTGGCTACTGAGTTGTCAACCTGCCAGGGCCTGGTGGTTGCTGAAGGAACAGGAAACAGTCCCCTTTCAAGTCTGGGAAATAGTAGGAGGGAGCCCCGCCCACTCCCCCACACCGCCCCCCCCCCACCCCACCCCTCAGATTCATTAGCACAGGCAGGCCATGCAAAGTTGCCCTCCTCTCCTTGATTCAACCATGTGGAACTGTGTGACCAGAAGCTGAAAGAGGAAAAGATGGGAGAAGCTCCCTGGATTGACAACAGCCCTCTCACAACTGCGGCACTTGGATGACATATCAGTGCTAATTTTACAGAGAATTGAAAATCCATTTAGAAAATTAATGCATCATTAGTGTGAATTTTCAACCAGGGCAATGACATTCAGCCCACAAATATACTTGCTCTGCTAAGATGCCTGCCGACCAGTGTGGGACTGGCTAGTTCTGTGCTCTGTAGGAATGGATCAGAATAAAGTTGGGTATTATTGGAACAAAATTGTTTAAAAGTTCCTAAACTGAACAGTTTACTGTTTTGGCTTTATCTGTGTAAGATGAAGCAAGGATTTAAAGACAAGTAAGCAGATTGTTCAGTTTCAAAAACAGAGACCAAAAGTATTTCTAATCAAAATGATTAAAAGTGCTCCTAGGGGCCAACCTGGTGGTGTAGTGGTTAAGTCTGCATGCTCCACTTTGGTGGTCCAGGGTTCAAGGGTTCAGATCTCAGGCACAGACTTACACAATGCTCATCAAGCTGTGCTGTGGTGGTGTCCCACATATTAAGAAAAAGAGGAAGATTGGCAACAGATGTTAGCTCAGGGCCAGTCTTCCTTACCAAAAAAAAAAAAAAAGTGCTCCTAGGTCATTCTGTAAACCTAAATAAATATTTATCAAATTGCATAGAATTAAAACTCCTCTGAACTCAGGGCTCTTATCCTATGTTACAATAGTTTTGGTTATCCTGCTTGACTATTTAAATTAGGATTTCCCATGTAGGTCCCCAAAATTTAATGAGCGAGTCAACAACTGGAAAATTAAAAGTTGTAAAAATTATTATCAGCCCTGACCTCCAGAGAACCCCATGTTCCCCTCGGTCATTGGGACTCAGGCAGCCATCCCTAACTTAGCAGCCCCCATCCTCATTGTCCTTCAAGTCCCACCTTGAAGCCAAAACTCCCTTTCTGGCCCTGTTCCCACCGCCATTCTGCCTAAGTCGCAGGAGTTCCTACAACTGAGTGTCCAGCAGGCGGAGAAGGGGGGAAGGGAACATTCCCGCGCTCGGGCCATGGGGCGTAGCATATGCCCCTTGTGTTGCATTTTGGAATTCTGAATATGTTTTCTCATAAACACACATGGGGTTTTAGGTCAAAAAACTATTACCTGAGTTAAAATTCAAAGAGCATTTTTCTCGTGAAGAAAATGAAGTGTCCTAAATGGTGGTATGAGTCGTCTACGTTATGAGCTAATAAGCATTGGAGAACTCACCGGGTCTATAGAAAACACATTCCAGTTCAGGTTTTCAGCCTGCGCTCCCTCACACTTGGTGCACAGCCCCATTCTCACTGGGATGTCACGCTCCCTTGGTTAGCATGGCAGGTACACACTCTTGAGTCGAGAAGGAAATAGCAGGCTTCCATGATGACAATTTCTATTATGGTCCCTTCGTTTTCTGTTCTGATCTTAATTTGGCTTCTCAAGGAAGATTCCTGCTGGGAAGATAATGAGCAAAGTGCCTTAGATGAGGATTCTGGCTGACTTGCCAGTTCTTTCTCATTAAAAATAAGTACATTGGAATTCTGGCTTATAAATAAGGCTCCTGTGGGTTTGGTTCTGTGCATTGACCTGCAAAGGACCAGGCATTGCTGGGTGAGCTAAAAAATCCATCAGCTGTCAGAACCTCCAGGATGAGAACCAAGCTCTCGCCCCCTCCCCCATGTCCTTATGATCACAAATTTGTTCGCTAATAATTCATTTGTCTCCACATGAGGATATTGCAGTGAATTTGACAGACAAGGTCCCTAACTCTTGGCATTTTAGGTTGGGGGCACGGGGTGGTGGCGACAGAGAAAAGAATAAATAAAACAAGTTCAGGCACTGATAAATGTTATGAAAAGACCAGAATAGCGTGATGGGCCAGAGAGAAAGTTGGGTGGGAGGAAGGGTGTTTAGCTAGGGCAGCCTCTCTGACGTGGTGGCATTTGAGCTGAGATATGAATAATGAGATTGGGGGGCAGGCAAAGGTTTGAGAGTGGAGTCTTCTAAGCAGAGGGATCAGGAAGTGCAAAGAACGTGAGGTAGGACATAGCTGGGCATGTCAAGGGGTCAGAAGGGTGGGCTGTGTGGTCACAGCAGAGGGAGCAAGATGGAGCTCTCAGGGGATGAGGTTCCAGAACTTGTAGGACTCAGGAAGGAATCTGAATTGTAATCCAGTTGTTTCCTATCCAGAGTGATTGTTTATTGATCATGGAGTGTGACAGGAGCACAGATCCTAGAACTTGGCTGTATGGGTTGGCCTCCTGGCTTCGTGGTTTGTTTGACTGTGGGCAAGTTGCTTAACTTCTCTGTGCCTCAGTTTCCTCATCTATTACATGGGGGTAAATATCATAGGGTTGTGGCGAGGTTTGCACAAGTTAAACTGATAAAGGATAGATTGGGGCTTGGTGCATGGCAGTTGTTCAATTAGTGTTCATCACTGGTATCTGTTAGTGCTTATTGATTGTGTAATCTATGCTCAACATTGCATTTTTGCCCTATGAATAGTTCTCATCTACCCATTCTTCTCCAGCCTTCTTACACTCTGTCCTCAGACAGAGAATGTTTCCAATATGAATGATTTACTCTGCTTAAAAACTCTAGAATGCCTTCCCATTGCACTCAGATAAAAATCCAGATTCTGCCTTGGAAGGCCTACCATGATCAGGGCCTTGTCTACCCCTGTGCTTTTGCTCACTCCCTCTGTCCCATCACTCACTGCAGTTTAGCCATACTGACTGTCTTTCTGTCCCTAGGACCAGCTAAATTCTCTACTGCCTTCACTCATTTACGTTTATGTTCTCTGGGTGGAAAACCCTGCTACTGATTTTTGCTCTTACTAAATGTCCCTCTCCTTTAAAACTGGAAGAGGGTGAACCTGCAGATGATGAGGCTATCTAGGATTTGGTTAAGTAGGAGAGTTTTTAGAAAACAAGAGAGAGCAAAAACACAGCACAAAACACTATATCGGAGTTGACTCTTGGCGATAAAAAGGACTGTGTCGAAAAAGTCACCCAGCCACTTGACTTCAGACATGGTGAATGGTGATGGCATTGGCAAGACACATATGATGGAAAATGTTTTGTTTCCTGACTGGGGGATGGAGTGAAAGCTTTGATTTTTAAACATGCTGAATTTGAGATGATAATGGTGACAAGACACTGCAATTAAAGTGTTGAGGAGATATTATAGTGCAAACTGTGCTTGGGTGAATTGGCCAGATGGAAAAATATTGATTTGGGCAACATGAGCTTAAAAATGATTGCGTTCTCTGGGGGACGGTAAGAGTAGGGAGGGAAGATGGCCAAGAGCTGAGACTTGGGGGACGTTCAAGTGCCCCAAGGAGAGAAAGAGGCTGGGGAAAGGCAAGACCTAGTCAGAGAAGTGGAAGAAAACCATAATCGTCAAGTGCTGCTAAATTGGATGTATATTTCAGTAGAAGGTGGCCAACGATGACGAATGGTACAGTGAAGATGTTGGAGAGTACCCGAGATGGAACTAGGTCTTTCGTGGAGATGCAGAATGACTGCTCTTTCATTGTTGTTTAATTCCATTCAATAAGTTTACAATAGTGGATGGAATAAGCTAGTTTCCATTCTTGTCCTTTGGCTGGTAACTTCCAAAAATTGCTCTTGGAGTATATAATTGGTTCCATTTTTCCCTTACATCATTTCTTGCAAAGTAAAC
Organism: Equus quagga; assembly: GCF_021613505.1. Classification (NCBI taxonomy): domain Eukaryota; kingdom Metazoa; phylum Chordata; class Mammalia; order Perissodactyla; family Equidae; genus Equus; species Equus quagga. The sequence continues at coordinate 178,107,554 of NC_060268.1, read as the reverse complement.
TTTGGAAAATTCTGACCTACCTCCTATCCCCCCCAGAAAGTATTACAAATGAATTCCTGTAGCATGTCTTTGTCCCTGCTACAAAGGACAAAGTGAATGAATGTATTTGACATGCAAAGGGCTTGGGTTTTGCCATTAATTCTGCCATTTGTTATTGGGCAACTTTAGGAATAACTCATATACCTCAATAGTTCAGTCTCATTTGTAAAATGGGACTGGCATTAGCTTCCACTGACCAGCAAAGGGGTATAAAAATATAAGTTAATGTTGTAAATGACTTTGCTCCCCACAGATGGGAGACCTATGGGCGTGCAAAGTTATTTTTCTGTGTAGTAGAGATAAGTTGTGCTTGGGGTATGAATCTATTGGAAACATTTATGGGAAGCTAGAACCAGCTTTCTTTGATTGCTGAAATGACATATAAAACATCTTTTCAAAATTGTCATTGTTCCATAGCACTTGATTGCTTGTATTTCCAAATATGCCCTGTCCTCTAGCGTGCCCAGGGCTGCAGATCTGTGATGCCAAAAGAGCTTTTTAGTAAGAAAGCAAAACGTTCAGTCAGTTGGCTCCTCATCATGAGTCCAAATGATTGATTATTTTAAATTTATTTTTATTTATCATAATTTGCTTTTTATTACTTTTATGATGAATAAAAGTAATATGTACTGATTATAGAAAAATCAGAGATACATACAAACAATGAAATCATAGCCCAACACTCAGAAAAAGCCTGCAAGAGCGTTTTGGTGTATTTCTTTCCAAAGACTGATTTTAAAAAGAAACAAACATAAAACTGAGCCAAATGACATCCATGTCCACTTCACATCCATGATCTTACTTGGTTCTCTTGCCAGTCCTCTGGAGTGGAATGGTCTCTAGCCTTGCTGGACCCATAAAGGATCTGAGTGTCAAGGAGCACAAGAAACTTGCCCAAGACCATCCATAGGTGGCTTGTGATGGGTAACTCAAACCACTATGGCTGCCTCGCTTACTCTGGACTGCGTCTTGATAATTTAGCCTGCCAGTGTGGATAGCTACACTCTCAGGCTCTGAGAGAATCTGGTTCTATTTCAAGATCCTTTTATCAAAGTATTTACGTGATTGTCACTTGGTGTCACCTTCCTAAATGAACTTTTAAAAATTTTGAGGTTTTTACCGCAACTTGTTTCCATGTTCTTGAGAGCGCTCTGGGGTGCTTAGAGCAGCCTTTCAGTTGCTTAAGGTTCAGCTACCTTCACAGACCTCTGCCTTTTTATACTCCAGGAAACTCTGTGAATTAATTACTTCGTGCTTTTCACTTGACTGCAGTTACTGCATCTTTTCCTCCATCTAGACAAATAGTGATGTTAAAAAAGAAGTGAGGGGTGAACGCTTCAATTTGCTGGTATTTGGAACCTTCAGTGATAAACAGCCATCTCTGAGCCTTTTGATGCTGAATTGCTCCAGAATGTCATTATTCTTGCAAGATTTAGATTAAATTAAAAAAATGATTATTAATAGACTTTATTTTAAAGGAGAGTTTTCGATTTATAGGAAAATTGAGAAGCTAGGACAGATGGTTCCCATCTACCCCACATCCAGTCTCCCCTATTATTAACATCCTACAGGAGTACGTATTGTACATTTACTACCCAGGAAGCAATATTGACATAGTATTTTTAACTAAAGATTATACGTTAACCCCTTTCCCTACTTTTTACCTAATGTCCTCTCTCTCATACTCAGTCTCATTGAGGATCCCACGTTACATTTAGTCCTTGTGTCTCCTTAGGTTCGTCTTGGCTATGACAGCTTCTCAGACTGTCCTTGCTGTTGATGACATTGACAGTTTCGGGGATTGCTGGTCAGGTATACATATTGTAGGATGTACCTCTATTGGCATTTGTCTCAAGATTAGACTGAGGTTATGGCTTTTGGCGAGTAGGAGCTCAGAGGTTAAGTGTCACTTTCATCATCCCCTGTGAAGGGTACATATCAACAACATGACTTAGCACTGTTGCCATTCACCTTGATTGTCTGGCTGAAGCAGTATTTCTCAGGTTTTTCCACTAAAAAAACTACTCTTTTCAGATTAACTTTTACCGTGGTTCTTTTGAGCATCTCTGAGCTATGTCGTTTAAAAATCACATCCCTAATTTCTACCCAGGGAGTCTGCAGATGAGATGGAAGAGTGGCATTGTTATTTGCTTAAGACCTTAGCTATGAATCTGAACCAAGGAAATAATATATTTGCCTTCAAGAGAGCATTGTTACCATACTTCCCTGGAATAAGGAGCTGCTCAGTCAGTGCTATAAGATTTTCTTTAGCTTGTGGATATTTGGGGCTAAGGAAAATACTTTATGAGTTTCAAAGGCCTTGTCTTCTGATTCTTTTGCAGCTCATGATGGCTGCCTCAACTTCTTTTTCCCCCAGCTAGATTGTCAAAAGAATATTTATATTAATCCTACTTTTGGTGCCCCAAGTTGATTCTCTTCTCTTAGGTTCATGCAGGTGTTGATAATGATTTCTCTTTAAAGCCAGAGCTCCAGGTATAATGTTTGAGTTTTATCTTGACTAGTAATCTCATCAGAGTTTGTTTTCCCCAGTTGCTGATTGGGTGGTTTGAGTGGATAAACCCCGGCATTTTCTATGATAAGTACGTAGTTGTTATTTTCACACCAGTTGTGTGGTGTGGTTAAACAAATACTGCCTAGAAATATGGAAACTTGGATTCTGATATCCCAAAATGACTTCATGCATTAACTTTTTGAAAGTCTTTTGACTGCGTTGACTTATTTGAGCTTCCTTAACCCAGGGAGAATCATGAGGGGAGAGAATGTGTTCCCATTTTGTAGAGGGCAGAACCTCAGAAACAGACTTTGACTGAGGCAATAAGTCAAAGAGGAGTCAGGACAAGGGCCAGGTCTTGTGGCTCCAAGGTGTTCATTGTTCACTATCTCAGAGCCCTTAGTGGTCCTCAGGGTGGTCTGGACCTCCCTTGGTAAGCTGGGCAATGGAGGCTTGGCTGGAGCAGGGGTGGGGCAGGATGTATATGGCATCCAAGCCCTGGGTGTCTCACATGGGGACATCTAGGTCACTTTTGGAGTGTCTTCATTGCTGGCTTTCCCAAGACCTTAAAAGCCATTGCTGAAAGAGTCTTGCCGGAGGATCTGGCCTGTAACTTCCCTCTTGACCAGCCATAATCAGATCTGAAGATGACAAACTCAGATAAGGAGATGGGCAGGATAGGCACACACACATCCAGGGGGAAGGCAGAGCTGATTGTTACAGAAGATGATTATGTTAGAAACCAAAATGTCTAATACGCTCCTTTCCACTATGAAACTGAACAAACTGGTCATTTTATCAAAATGGCAAGCAGTGTATCGGGTTACCCGACAGCAAAGAAGCCAGAAGTTCCTCCCCAATATCCGCTATTCACATTTTTTATTTAGGCAATTGAATTTTGTTGATGTCTAAATATTATGAAAAACAAAATGTATGCAAACTGTACATTTTAGAAGGTCATATTTTTTCCTCAGTATCTAGGGCTTGAATGGACGCATCATCCAAGACGTGCTTTTATGGTTTGTCAACAAGATCACTCCATAAAATTCATTCTGATATCTCACAGCTGTGTATAATTTATTCTGTCTATCCATGCAGCACAAATAAAATTTTTATTTGCATCATCTAAAAAGAAATACCAGTGTATAAATACATAAGCAAAGCTCATAAGAAACAGTCTTCTAACTACAGATACTGCTGGGGAGATATTGTTCAGCCAATTAAAAAGTTGAGAGATGGCTTCATTACCCTGTACACAGATAATAAATACTGCACTCAGCAAATAGTGCAGTTACTCAATTTCTTAAAAAGGTTGCACAACTTTCTACAAGTGCTGGCACAGTCTGCCTCTAAATTCTCCTTGGAATAGTTAGAAATACAGTCATTTAGAGAAAGAAAATTTAGCCAAAAAGGACTTCTTTTAGATTAAGATGCTGGAATATGTAGGTGAAAAGGGAAATGTTCAGTGGTTGGAATATTTTGCCTGCAGGAGAGTAAATAACTGTCTTTCTCTGTTACTAAGAGTCTTGGGGGGAAAAGGTCCAGAGGACTAAGAATGTTCTTTATATTTGGCTTGTGCAGCTTCAGCCTGGTTATCAAACAGGAGACCCCACAAAGGCCTGCCCCATTTCCCTACGATCAAGGGTGTGGACTTGCTCTCCTGGTTCCTCTGCTGGCGGAGGCATGCTAATGATCAACCAGGAGACCCTGAACTTCATGGGGCCATCTCCTTTCTTCTAAGACATACAGCTTCCCAAACAAGTCCTATTAAATGCAAAGACTTTTTCTCCAAGTATCTGAGGGCTGGGTGAAAATCTTCTAGGCCTTGAGTATCATGGCTGGAATACCCATGGAAACCATCCTGTTCTCCCCGCTGCAGCTGGGTGGTGGGTGATACAGGACTCCAGATTTGGATTTGACAAGCCCTTGGACAATTGGAGTTGTGACTAACCACTCAATTTAACAATTCACTTGTGTTGGAAACTTAACTGACAGAACTGCCAGGAGTAGTTCATAATCAAATGGGTTTGTTTATATAGAGGAAATTTTAAAATGCTTGCAATCACTTTCTTAACAGTTTTACCTGACTTTTCAAAAGATTAGAATAAAGGTCATTTAACTGTTGGCACGTGGCATGGTTTTCATTGGTTGAAGGGAAAGTTCAGATGGATCTCCAGTTTTCACTCCAAAATTGCTGGTATTTTGAAGCCTTTATAATCCAATGCAAATAACACACCAGCTCCCCTTTTAAGATAAGTTCAGTTAGTTGCACCCTGTCATCTGGCTCTGCAGGAGCTCTGTAACTGAATCAGAACTCACTTTGTTTTGATAAATTCCAACATGGGAATTTCACTGAGGATCCTGAGCCAGAGACCTGCGTCTTGGCAAAGCATAGAGAATGACGTCGATGAAACCAGCTGAGTCTTCTGAGGTGAAGCTGTATTTAAGAGATGAGGATCCCAGCAGTGTAGACAGAAGAAGCTGGTTCCATGTGGCATTAGGACGAACTGGCCTGAAGCAGAAAGAATGGGCTTTTTGAATGTAAGTCCTCAGGTCTAGAGCACCTAAAGAGAACCTGTCACAAGGCCTACAGTTAGGAAGTAGTTGAGTGAGTGAGCGAGCAAACAGCTAATGCATGGTAGAGATGCTGCTGATGCCGGGGTATGCCTTACTCCAAAGCCCCTGCTTGTAGTGATGCTGTACTACCTTGGGGCACACTGAGGGCATGAAAGCAAGCCACTGGATGAGGTTCATGTATTTAAGATCTCCACGCTTCCCTGGCTGCCCCATCTGTAGCCAGGAGGAGGACTTCTGATGTCTTCCACTCAGCCCATTCTTTCCACCTCCATCCAGCCCTTCACCAGTGTCCACAGATGTCACCACCTGGAGCCAGCCTCCTCTGCTTGCACAGCTGGAACCCTCGTCTCCTGAATAGGAGTTCATCCCTGAAGACTCTGCTTATGCCAGCTCTGAGCACCACCCTCCTCCCTGCTCACCTGGCTCATGGTCCTTTCTCTCCCTCGCTCCTCCCCAGGTGGCCGAGTGGCCCAGCTCACCCCTCTGCCACTGGCTGTTCCCTTGGCCCTTAACAACTGAGAGTTTTAAATGCTTTGTGACCAGCTTGAGAATTTTCCAGAAAGGTTGTGTCAGACAGTTAATACTCAAGCAGTAATCCTTTTGTAACCTGAATATAACTGCAGACTTCCACACTGAGAATGATAAAATGGTGTGGATTTAAAAGTATTTGGGGAACTGTAAAATGTCTAGGATTAAAATTTCAATACCATTTGTGCTCAATAAATGTGAACTCTTTAGTAACTTAAAACTGTGCTATTATGAGTCAGGTCTGAAAATTATGAGTCCTGGTCGAAGAAATGGGAATAACATGTGAGAGAATCTGCTCCCATCCTTTACCTTGAGGGATATACTGTGGTTGCACCAAATAGCAGGAGCGTGACCTCATAGGAGAGCAAGCCCAGAGAAATTACTGTATTTGTTAAGAAAGCAATACACTCTCCAGAAGAGAAAAATGTTATACTTTCCATTAGGATTGTTTATGGAAATGGGGCTAAATTGAACCTGTGTCATTATATTAACTGATTCGACAGACAGGACCCCAAGAAACAAGATCATATAATAGTTTATTGAATGGCTTAATTTTTTTTTTTTTTTTTTTTTTTACGTAAACCAGTCTAGTCAGTCTGAACTGGCAAATTAATTTTGTCTATAGCATCACTCACCGAAGCATATAAAATTAGCCTCCGTAAGTACAGAGAGGCGGATTGGCATTGTGTTTAACTGATTCGCTGGGACTTGAGTAAATGGATTTGGTCTTAATAGAGCTAAAGCCTTAAGACTTTTAATAGAGGGCTGATCTTAAGGAAAGCATTAATTCATCATTTAAAAAGTCTTGTGCATTTTTGTTGCTTGTTGAAGGATGGAATTATATACTGTGACTATGATAATCACCCAGCACGTGCTGTAGGTCTTGAAGAAAAAAATTAACTTTTGTTTTTTTTAAGTTATAAAATTTTATGGTTAGATTGACAGAGAATTCATCAGTTTTAGCACTTGTGGCTTAATAGATTATGGTGTTTCCTTGGCGTTATTCAACTTCCAGATATTTTCACCGACATTTACATCATAAGCTTCTGATCCCAAACTCTTCCCGACTCGAATGAAGACTGGGGCCGTTTCGTTTTGTCTTTTTGATGCAGGGGTGAACTTGGGAAGCAAGTTAGCACCTTCCATGGAACAGGCCCAAAGGCGGGAGTCGGGAGGAGCTGCTGAGGTCCTCAGTGCCTCTCTTTTGAGTGGAGACCTCTGGAACCCGATGGACAGGATCGACTCAAAGGTCAGTTTTTTTCGTTTTTGTTTTCTTCTTGACTTTTCATGACCAAAGTTTTAAAATCACATTTACTGCATTCATATTCTTTTATTCGTTTGCCTTTATTTTAATGCTAACTTGATCATTATAAAGTGAAATCTTTATTCTTATGAAGATAAAATACAAACCAATTTTGATGTATCAGTTCTGATGGGTGGCCAGCATTATTTGCATCTCTTGAAAGTCATTTTTCAAACACACGTCAGGGGTTGCATTTCTTGATATACAACTTCCGTGTTTGTTTTCCTTGAGTGTTGGGTATTTTTCTATATTTATGTCTCTTTCATTAACATTTTGATGTTATCGATCGATTATTGGTAGAAACACTGTAATGCCACTTAAAAAAATTTGTAATGAATTTTAATGCAGTTTTATACTTTGTTTACTTTGACGTGTTTCATTTGAGCCTTCTATGATATGAAAGAATAATATGAAATGATTGAAATATTAGTGATTAAATTTAATATTTTGATGAGTTTTATCTGCCAGATCTACGTGACTTTCTTCAATTTCACAACTTGTTGGAACAGTTGGGAAGTGATAAAATCTATAGAAATATGAGCTCTTTGGAGAGATGATACAAGTGGCTTTGTCCTTTTGTTATATGGGAATATTTTTAGATTGTCTTTTGTAATGGAAAACAGATTTTTTTAAAGAGCAGTTGAGATCGCGAAAATCCTCAGTAGCTTTCTGGCAGGGCCGCAGTGGGCCACCTTTATGTGGGTAATGATAAGATGATTTACATCATTCATTCTTGTCTAGAAAAGCTTTCAGTTGAAAGTGAGCTTTCAGAAAGGTTGGAGGTTTGGTTAAAGGGTCTAAATGCCAAACCTACACTTTCTGAATATTTTTGTTTCATGGAGACTGTTGCAAATTGAATATACAAAGTACAAGTCAATCATGGTAGTATTGATGTTTCCTGGAAGAAAAACTTAAGACATTAAAAAACATTTCATCTTGCCATTAATCAGCAAAATTAGAAATGATTTGATAGGTGCAGTAAAAGAGAAGTATACTATTTTATAAAGAAAGTCTGTCTTTAAAATATTTATTGAAACTAATTAATAATACAAGAATATGGAACAATCTAAAGTTTCTTGGGTTGGTGGAAGCTGTTATGGGGCTTTTCCTGGTGGTTGGGTCGCCAGATTTAGCAAATAAAAGTACAGCATGCCCCGTTAAACTTGGGCTTTAGATAAACAAGGAATTTTTTTATATAAGTATATCCCATGCAATATTTGGGACATACTTATACCAAAAAATTCCTTGTAGTTTATCTGAAATCCAAATTTAACTGGTGTCCTGTATTTCATCTGGCGGCCCTCCTTGTGGGGAGTCAGAGCAACAGCTGATAAGGCTTGCCGGTGTGCCACTGGACTGGACCAACTCAGGTCGGCTCTGGTTTCCGACCTCCAGCTTCATCTTTCTTACCAGTCAATCATCTTGCAGACATGATGAGGCGTGCCTGAGGAGGAACTGGCATGTCTGCTGTTGGCCAACCTTACAACCTGATGATCGTGGGCCACCAGCAGCACCATATTTATAGAACGCAAGGGAAAACCCTTTCTGTGTGATAGCTGTCCCAGCTCCTCTGGGATTGGACGTCCAGTAATAGAATCCTGCAGGCAGCAGGCACATACCCTCTGCAGGCACACACCCACTGCACTAAAATTGCTTACTGACATTATTTAAGGGAATAGGGACCTAGGGGATTTGGGGAATGGCATTGTGTTGTAATGCCATGGGGCTCATCTCAACATATGGCTCATGGAATCAGCACTGTGGCTCTATAATTGCAGTGTGTGTCCATACGTGCTGGCTAACCAAGACCCTGCATGGAGAGGGGTGCATGTAAATGTCTGTTAATATGCGTGTACATGTTTGCCTAATTCCCCACGGGGGGGGGGGTGTATACCTGTTGTAGGATTTGGGATTCTGGCTCATGACATACGTGTCTTTCCTTGTTATCAAATATAACGGTGAAAGTTTTTATTTTAAACTGCATCAACAGAGTGTATCTTCAAGTATACAAGACACACTTATATTAATAAATATTTTTGTGGCACAACTGTGCCTGCCGTGTCTTAGAATATAGACTTTTAGGTTAGCATTCTTGCTCTCCTGCTCTCCTGTTTTATTCCTTGCTCTCCTGTTTCTTTCTATTCGGCCAGTTTTAACTGAGCACCTACTGTGGACCAGGCGCAGGCACACAGTTAATGAAGAAGGCAGACGAGCTTTCTGTCCCTGAGCAACTTACATTCTAATGAGGGAAATGTAAGCAAAACAAATTCAAATTGTGAAAAGTGTTAAGAAAGAAACAACACGTTATTATAGGGACTCACAGGGGAGATATATTTCGATAGGTTGCCAGGGAAGACCTTTCTAAGAAGATGAGAAGCTGTTAAACTTTTTCGATAAGTTTAGAAGAGTCAGACTTGTGGAGAGTGTGTGAAAGGCTGATGTGCAAGGAGCAGGGAGGAGCCTGGTGTGTCCGGAGTGGGGAAGATGAGACAGATGGTTTTGGGATGATGTGGGAGTAGCCGGGCCAAGCACGCGGCCAGGTTGAGTGGGTCCATGTGACCTCACTGTAGACATAGCAGCCTGTAGAAAACAAACGCTCATCGTGAGAAGATGGTAAACTGTCACCCTCTTTCTCTGATCGTTAAACATTCTGATTTTAGATGACTTACCAACCATAACAGTAATTCTTTCCGTTATCCTGCCCAGAGGTAACTCATGCGGTATTCACAATAGTGAAAGGCGTTCCTTAGACATATAGAAACATCTAACTCTTAAACATCCTATCTATCTGGATGGCCATCAGAAGTCCAGTGAACAGGACCTGGGAGTGTGAACGGATGGTTTCTATTTGGGAGTACCACAAGACCCTGGGAACTCATGCAGTGACGTAGAGAAGGGACCTGAAACTCCAAGTTAGGCCCCTCTGGTTTCCCTCCAGACCTGTGTGGCCATAAGGCCACCCCTGTGTGCTGCAGGCTGAACTGGTCACCTGCCCCACTGTGCTTGTTTCAAAGCACAAAGTGCTCGGGGATGAAAGGCAGTAACAAGTTCCCGGGAGTTAATCATTCACTCACAAATATGTATTAAGGGCCTGTTGTGCACTAGGCACTGTTCTTGGTGTTGGAGCCTCATGTCTGCTCTCATGGAGCTTCCACCAACTGTAAGAGGGAAACACGTAAACAAATAAATAGTATGGTTAGAGGTGCTGCTACGTGCCAGAGGAAAAATGCCGCAGGCCAAGGTAAAGGGTCAGAGGTGGGGTTCTTGTGGATGGGGTGGTCAGGAGATGTCTTCTTGTGGAGATTACATCTGAACAGTGACCTGAAGGAGATGACTGGTGAGCCAGTCATGCAGAGATCTGGGGAAGAATGTCTAGGCAGAGGGAACAGCAAGTGTAAGGGTGGAACAGAGGGAGAGAAGGACTGAGTGCAAAAAAGGTTGGCAGGGCCCGGATGAGGTAGGGCTGGGGAGGGAAGGCACCGCAGGGCTTTGAACCTGGTTGTGACAGTGGGTTTTAACAGAGCTCTGACAGCTGTGCAAAGACCCCAGCATGGGCCCTGAGTGGAAACAAGGAGAGGAGTGGGAGGCTGGTGCAACATCCGGGGAAGAGAGGGATGCAGCTCACCCGGGCAGTGCTGAGAAGGGGTCAGATTGAAGGGAGAGTCCATCGGACTTGCCAGAGGATTAGAGCCATTTTGTACCTACTAACTAAGTGGGCGGTGGTGCCGTCATAAACACCCCCAAAGAGAAAGGAATCCCTTCTTAATTTGGTTTTCACTACATCATTGACTTACCACCCATAGCGGTTCTCAGCCTGGTTGCATATTAGAATCACCAGGAAACTTTTATAAATAGCAATGTCCAGAGTCTAGTCTTTGAGAGTCTGATTTAACTGGTTTGGGGGAAGGCCCAGGCAGCTTCCTTTTTACAAAGTGCTCCCAGGGGATTCTCACGAGCACGCAGGTTTAGAACCCCAGACCTGGAGGAAATTGCTGCTGCGTGCAGTGATGGCCTGCTGGTCAACTTGATCCGGCTGATGCAGGCGGAAGTCAGATGCTCTGTTTCACCTGTGATTAAAATATATCTGAATGGGATGTAATTACGTCCTTTGCAAATCAGGAATCAAGCCATCATTGCCACTGGTAATTTAATTGAAAGAGTAGAGGAATGGGAAAGAGTGTGACCTTCGCACGTTGGCCAGCTTCCAGTTTTGTTTGCTGCATGTTGCTTTGGTCTATAACGTGAGGATGAGCTTGTCAGCTTTTCCTCCCTCTTAGGGTCATTGTAAGGATGAGATGAAACGATGGCTATAAAAATACATTGGAAACTGAAAAACTACTACACAACTGTAAGGTGATATTGAAAGTTTAAAGTGTCTTTAGGGACCAATCTCCAATTTCATGTCTTGAAAAAATCACCCCTGGAACCAGGGAAGACGTGTCAAGATGTGATTGATGGTGAGATGACCTCAGTTGAGCTCAGCCTTTGAATGCTCCAGGAAATTTCCAATTTCCAGCTTTCTCACATGAGAATGAAATTATGGAAATAGTACGTGAAATGGAAAATAAAAAGGCAAATGGATTAGAACATGAAACCGAAGCTTCCCTTAGCATATTGCAGGTCTTAAATATCAAATAGCAACTAATTAAATGGCAGGGGGAGGTTCTGCTCTACACGTTTCCAGTCGCTTTGTGTCACAGCTGAGAACCCCAAGCCCCGCTTCTCCCCCGAGGAACCATCCCCTCTCATCCCTTCTGGTCAGACTCCTGGAAGGGAGGTTTGCCTCCTCGCTGCGTTCCCTCTGCAGCCCTCCGCAGTAGCTTCCACTCCTGACGCTTCATCACGGCTGCTCCCGCCGAGGTCACAGGTAGCCTCCCGACTTCCGAACCCAGTGCATGCCTTTCTCTCTTTATCTCACTTGTCTTGACACCGCTTCACTCTCCTCTGAAATTCTCACTTCCTTTGGCTCCCAAGACCCTGTTCTCTCTTGTTTCCTAGCATATGTTTTTAATTCTTGCTTTTATTTCTCTTTTTGGCTTTGCCCCTTAACTGTTACTTTCTCCTGAGTTTCTTCCTAGGCCCACTTCTGACAAAGGGCTCCCGCTGGCCGTGTCACTCACTCCCGAGGCCCCCGTCCATCTGTTGTGGGGAGGAGAGGGGCTCACATTGAATGAGAGCAGCCCCTGTAGGCTCCACACCTGAGCTCCTACTGGGTGTGAGGTGCCGTGTCAGGCACATTTCATCTGATAACCTCGCCCTTTGTTCTCTAACAGGCGTTGACTTAAAACCCACGTCGCTCACCCTGCTTTGACCCCTCAGATTCAGTCATGACTTCGGTGGATTTCAGGCACCCCCAGGTGAAAGTTCCTGATTACCTGACGTGCGCTGTGCCCCAAAGTGGTCACAGCCCCCGCCCATGTTCTCTGTTTTATTTAGTGACCCCTAGAGGATGAGCTTGTCATTCCCACTTCTCCCTCAAATCATGAGACATCACTGACTCTCCTGGCCAGATACCTCTGACGCGTGCCCCTTCCTCTCCATGCCCACCTCCATGCCTCACCTAGTCCTCCCCTGCTCCAGACATTCCGCGTGTGCTGGCAGGGTGATCTGTCCTGTCCCCTTCCTGCTTTCCAATCCTTCAGAAGCCACCCGTGATATCTGAAGCCAGGTTCCTTAGCATGATGCCCGAGATGCTTTCCAGGCAGGGCTGTCCTGACTCTGAAGTCCCCCTCCCACCTCTCAGCCATCCAGCTTGTCAGGGGCAGCCTGTTGCCTAAATACACGATGTTCTTTATCGCCATGCTTGGCATATGCTGTGTCCCTGACACCCTGAAGCCTCAGCTTAAATTGCACCTTCTCTTGTGACAGTCGTCCTGACCTCCCCAGCCAATTTGTCCTTCCAGTACCTTCGTCCTCATAGGTCACATGCAACTCTGTGATGTGCGGTCATGCTGTGTACACGCTTACTCATGCTAGTTGAACCTGTAGACATGGCAGAAACAGATGCTGCATGCACACAACCTAAATCCTGTACACGTCCTCTGACCTCCCAGGGGCGTGTAGCACGAGGGGAGAGCTGCCTCTGCGCGTTCCTCAGTTCCTGCCGCCTCTCCCAGGGCGTGCTCCTTACTCCCTTAGAGCGAGTCGAGTTCTCTCCATTGGATATCATTACATAGCAGGGCCCCTAAAATAAGCCACTCAACTGTGCTCAACACAAGAAACAATGTCCCGGGGAAAAGAAATGGCCACGTTGACCTTGAATAAAGGCATGGAAACTGTAAGGCACTTCGAAGGCTAATGCAGACTCTACCTTCCGTGCTGGCTTTAGACCCTCAGTCCACACAACTCGGGACTCAACTCTTGGACATGGATCACGCTGTGCTGTCCTGGCTACTTTATATTTCTGCTTCTTCCAGCAGCCTGTGCCCTCCCTGGGGGCAGCGGCCTCAGCTTCATGCCCTCATCCTTGCAGTACTTGGCACCTAGTGGAGCAATGCGGAATGTGTATTGACTGGCTTGGAGCCTTCTTCTGTGCCTGGGGCCCAGGTCCCTCACTGGTGTGGAGATGGCTGTGGCAGCCACAGAAGATAGAGCAGACAAAAGTCAACGTTTGTGCTTCATTCAAATGCCAGAGGGTGCCTTGGGGGCCTCTCCATTTCTGGGGAAAGTTTTCACACCACTCTCGGACTGCCTTGACTTTTTAGAGTTGCTGACCTCCTTTTAGCAAGTGTAGGTGATTTTAAATCATTTGGAGACTTTTACAGCTTGGTAGAATGCTATACTTTTCACTTTTGTGGTTGCTGATGTCTTATCTGGAGTAACTCCCCCCATGTGCCTCTCCGTTCCAGGTGGGTTTACATGGCCAGCCCTACAGAGAATGATTTCCCCTTCTCCAGCGGGTCATTCTGGAAATTGCAGGCATTGCTGCAGGCCAGCCAGTGGTGCCTGGAGCGTGCCTGAGTAAGCTCGATGGTTAGCCTTTCTGACTTATGGAACACTGAGCTTTCATTAGCTTACAACCCAACCAGTAGTGCTGCCTCTTAAGAATATAATTTTATTAAAATCCCTACTGGGAAGCTCCTCATACGAAAAGCACAGGGCTCATAAGTTGGAACATTATTTCCAGACTGTATGGTCTCCTAGGATGGTGTGTCCCTCCCTCTCCCTCCTAACTCCTGTTGGACCCCAACCCTACCTCTTCCTTGCCTGACAGTCCCATGAAGCTGTGTCTGGTACACAGGGGGCTGCGGCAGGCCTTGACTCTTGTTCCAGTCTCACATAACCCACCCAGGCAAGACTGTGCCCACCCTTCTGGGGAGAGGGATTAGAGAGGTAGAAGCTGGCCCCCTTGTATCTTTGTCTGGGAACTCAACTGTTTTTAAGAATCAATGGCAGGTACAGTGGAAGGAGAAAAGGCATTGGAACGAGCAGAAATGAATTCAGACTCCTGCACAGCCTCTGCCTTGCTGTGTGATGTTGGGCTAGTGACTAGCCCTTGCTGAGCCCCTCTTTCCTCATCTGTAAAGGAGGTGGTAATGGTTGTCTTGCTGCTGACACAGCACCATTGGCATACTCAGTAAATGTCAGCCGTTCTCCTTTCCCTTGGTTCATTCCAGGCTTTCCACTTCCGCTCTGGAGGCCTTCTCAACCTCGGTGCTGTTGCCGTTGGGGCTGGATAGTTCTTTGCTGTGTGTGTAGGGGAGGGGGCCAACCTGTGCATCGTAGGATGTGTAGCAGCATCCCTGGCCTCTTCCCACTAGATGCCAGTAGCATCCCCCTCTAGCTGTGACAACTCAAAATGTCCCTCGGGGAGGGTGCAAAATTGCCCCTAGTTAAGCACCCACCGTTCTAGAGGAGAGGGAAGCTGATGGTTACCGAGAAACTTCCCTTGACTTTGGATGGAGTGAGACCAAAGGTCGGCAGACTTTTCCTGTGAAGAGCTAGACAGTAAATATATTCAGCTGTGTGGGTCCTGCACCGTCTCGCAGCCACTCGGCTCTGCCCTTGTAGTGTGAAAGCAGCCATCAGTAACACGTGGATGAAGGGGCATGGCTGTGTTCCACTGAAACTTATTTATGGACGTTGACATTTGAATTTTATAATTTTCATGTGTGACAAAATATTCTCCTTTTATTATTTTTTTAACCATTTAAAAATGTGAGACCATTCTTAGCGCACAGGCAGTGGGCTGGATTTGGCCCCGGGGGCTGCAGTTTGCGACCCCCGGGCTAGGGGTACTGTGGATATTATCTCACCTGGGCTCCCAGCAGCCCTGCAAAGTGGGTGGAGGTGTGCGCATGTGTAGGTGAGGATGCAGCAGCACGTAGAGTTAGAGAGTGAAGCGACAGGACTGGCGACGGAGCCCAAGTCCATCAGCTTCTGCAGTCTTGTGTTCTTTCCATAGTGCTCTGCTGCCTCCCGGAAAGATCTCTAGCTTTCCTTCCCTCGTGCATCATGTCAGGATTGTTCATCAATCTGGACTCTGGAGGCGAGGTCGTGCCTCAGAGGGCAGGCGTGGGAGCGCTGGCCATGGCTCCCGCAGCTGTCAGTCTTGCTCTCCAAGGGAGCTCTGGCTTTCTTCAACGAGCCGTGAGCGCGCCATCCCAGCTCGCTGCCAGGGCCCTTCCTGCCACTCTTCCTTTTTGGCCAACACACAAAGAAGAGAAAGCAAGCCAAGGTATTGTACTTGGTTTCCCTGTGTCCTCGCTCTGGAAGCTCGCCACTCGTCAAGGAGGGACTCCAGGACTATATTTCCACGATGCTCCCCGCCACCTCCATTATTTCTTGTGACCTCTTAGCAAGGCCTTAATATCATTTTTTTAAAAAAATTGTTTATTGAATCAGTTCTCCCTGCAGTTTCAGCAACTTTTTCCCCCTCAAACCTCTAGCATCATCATGGAACTGGATCTTTTTAAAAAATTATATTTTAAAATAAATTTGGATAATGCTAGGAGATATAGTGGTTTACATTGTTTAAACAGACAGAGGTTATAAAATATTTTTTTCTTCATCCTCCTTAGCTTAGACTCTCCAGGTTTGGCTGACATGCAGGGCATATCGTTCCTCCATATTAGGAGAAAAGGAGGTTGATGGATCGTTTTCAGTTTTTCGTTCATTCCTCCAAGCACGTGTGAGTGCCCGCTGTGACCCGGGTCAAGCTCCCGTGACATTGAAAGATAAGAGATTTTAGAATAGTTTTAGATTTACTGAAAAATTGCAAAGACAGCACAGAGAGTTCCCATAAACCCCCCCCCCCCCCCCCCGGAAGCTTTCCCTATTGTTCATATTTGCATTTGTATGGCACATTTGTAATAAGTAATGCTATACATTTTTTTTATATTCTAACCTGAACTCTTTTAATAAGAGAGACAGTTTCTGGCAATTGAGGACATTTAGAAGAACATATAGTTTCTAGAAGAGATTATGATTTTAAAATCATGGTTAGACTAACGAGCAAATCTTCCCCAGAGAGACTTAGTGTGTATCGATGTTGCGTTTAATCGTTTCCTGTCTTGTGAGGGCTGAGGAGGCTGTCGCTTATGCTTTTATTCTGGATCTTCTTTGAAGTTAAAACATAACTGATGAAAACAGTTCCTTTACAGTTACTCAATCAACAGTGGTGATGGTGATGAAGATGTTTCGTTCAAGCAAAATTTAAAGCTCGGATTTTTAGAAAAATCCCCTATTCTTTCCTTAAAAAATGAGAAATATTTTTAAACCTGACACGAGAGTGCCTGCAGCCAAGTATGTAAAATCATGTAAAAACAACCACCAAATAGAGTGTGATTTTGAGACTGTGACATGACGCCTGTGTAGAGAGCTCCCACGAGAAGACTTCCTTGTGTATTGATCTAACGTGTTCCCTGCTCCCCTGTTACTCGCGTGCATCCTTGGAAACACAAGGTTTGTATTTTTTGAGTGGTGTACGCCAGCGTTTTACAACCAGTTTTTCATTATTGCCTGCCTAAAGAGAAAAATTAAATAAATTAAAATTAAATTTGAATTTAATTTCTCCCCAAAGAGAGAAATTAAGTACTAAGGAATAAGATTTTGTTGAGTAGTGTTAAGCTTTGGAGTGGCACAGACCACCGTAATATCTAAGAATTTTCGCCCCCCCACCCCAAGTACCAACTGTTGCCCCTTTGCGGGCAGATACCCAGCCCATTGAGAATGTCTGATGAGTGCCCCATGTAAATGGGCAAGAGGTAATGTGTGTCTCCCAGGACTACATGTATTTACAGAAATCTGCCCTTTGGCAATGTGGGGCAGATAAGAAGAAAAGTTTCTCTCTCTCTTCCTCAAAGACTGCTCTTGCTAGATTTTTAAAAATATGCATTTTGTATGAGAAGAGTTTTAGATTTGCGGAAAGGTTATAAAGATGGTACAGAGAGTTCCCTTTACCTCACGCCCAGTTTCCCTATTATTAACGTCTTATGTTATCATAGTGCATTTGAAGCAACATTGATACATTATTATTAACCAAAGTCCATACCTTATTCATATTTCCTTAGTTGTAACCGGATGCCCTTTTTCTGGTCTAAGATCTCGTCCTGGATCCCACGTTACATTTAGTCATCCTATCTCCTCAGGCTTCAATTGGTTGTGGCAGTTGCTTAGAGTTTCCTTTTTTCGATGATAATTGACAGTTTTGAGAAGTACTGGTCAAGGATTTTGTAGAATGTCCCTCAACTGGGATTTGTCTGATGTTTTTCTTGTGACTGAACTGGGCTTAACTGTTTTAAGAAGACCACAGAGGGAAAGCACCATTCTTGTTACACCATATCAAGGGTCCCTACTGTCAACAGGACTTATCACTGTGCATGTTGACTTGGTCAGCTGGCTGAGGTCGTGTTTGTCAGGTTTCTGTGCTATTTAGTTCATCTTTTGTCCTCTCTCTCCATACGGAATTCTTTGGAAAGAAGTCACTGTACACATCACATGCTTAAGGCGCTATGCTCCATCTCCTTGAGGGTGAGGTAGCTATATAATTTATTTTGAATTCCTCTGTATGTGAGATTTCTCTACTCTCTCTGTTTATTTATGTATTCAGTTATTTATTCAGATCAGCATGGACTCATGGGTATTTATTTTCTATTTTGGGTTGTAATCCAGTACTACTTTATGTTGTTGTTCAAATTGTTCCTGCTTTGGCCCCTGGAGGGTTTTTCAATTGGCTCCTGCATGTCTTTGATATATACCCATTATTTTGTGTGTGTGTCAGCACTTCCTTACTTTCTGTAATTATAAGATCCACCAAGTTCATCTCATATATTTCCTGCCGTAGTCCTGGAATCAGCCATCTCTCCCAGGAGAAACGGAGAATGGTGTTAGAAACCAAGATCTGGGTGCTGACTGCGCTCACAGCTATTGCCGCACAATGGTTCCTGGTCCTCTCAGCCGACAGAGCACGGAAATATGTGTGTGCTCTTGCTAGAGTTTAAAGAAACAAATCTCTAAAGCTGGATCATGACTGAGGCACATCATACCTTTTCACACAACATATTTAATTTTAAAAATTGTATAAGAGAAAATATAGCAGGAATTTGGCTTTTTATAGCTATACCTGTACAGGTCAAAAAAAGAAGAATGACTATTTTCAATAAACTAAACCAATCCTTGAAGTCAAACCTAGTCATTAACTTCCTCTCCATAAAATGTTATTTTTAAAAATTAATTCCCAACTCTCCAGCATTTGACCTAACTCTGGCTTTTCACATTCTCTGAGTTGATCCATGCCTCAAGGCTGCATTTTTGCTAATTACTTGAAATTAATTTGACCTTTTCCTAAAAGTGGCACACAAAGAGATTTTATTCAGCTGGCATAACCATTTTCGCATGCAGTTTTTACTCAGTGAAGGTACTTAGGGTCTTCCTTTTGCTTGAACCTACTAATTTTCCAAGCCTATGCTTTAAAGACATGGTCAGAAACCCAGAACAGAGTGAGGGGTTTCTGAGGGCACAGAATTAATGAGACCAGGACCTAGGGTTATGGATTGTGTCTCCGTTAGGATTCCCCATTCCCATGGGAACCATTAGCTTGGCTCAGTTCCCTGGCCTTCTCAGCATGTCTTACCCCAGCAGGCATCTCACAAGGGCCACCTCTGAACGTATATGGATGGATCAGCCCAAATTCAGAAACGTTATGTGTACGCTATTCCCCATCATTGATGGATTGGCAAGATTATGTTTGTATACGTAAGTGACATATTTTACATACGTTTCCCAAAGTTTAGTCACCCATCATCCACATGCAGTATTTTAGACTAATTATAGAAGCAGCCACACTTAATAGTTTATACATGCTTGACATACTTATTGATTTTTTTTCTGAAAAACATAAAAGGAACATAAATGATTAAATACACAAAGGAATAGAAAATGAAGTGTGCCGTATCCTTTAAACATATCTATCATTGGGGAAACACATTATACCATTAAAAACAGTGTCTTAGACCTTTAACGATTTCTCAATTGTTTTTCGTCCGATACATGTTTATTGAGTATCTCATCGGGGTGCCCTGTACAGCGATGCAAATTGAGTCCTGCACAACTTGGTGGGTGGAGGGGAAGTGGAGTCCGTTCGATCCAGAGTTGAGTGCTACAGAACCACTGCTGAGGTTGAGCTGCTGAGGGTCCTGGCCCTGCCCAGGAACAAGGTACCGTTCAATGAAGTTCTATCTAACAGTTTTGATGTACAGCTTTTAAGGGGAAAATTTTTACCTGATTAAAGATTATCCTCCTTTTCTATTGAGTTCTTTCTGTATATTCATTTAATCAAGAAATCACTATCGAGGACCCGCTACACCCCAGGCCCTGTGCTAGATGCTAGAGATATTTTGCCCTTTTAAAACATGCGTACATACTGGCAATTTCATTTCAGAACTACTTTGAAGCTTGCTCAGACAGAGCTCTAGGAAATGTCAGCTCCTGCAGTACAGACATAAGGAAGAGTTAAGGGCCCACCAGGGGTAGAGAATTCTATCCTAGCTCCTTTGAAATCTTGCCCCTTCTTTTATAGTTCAAAACAAGACCACTGGGGCATATAAGCTTCGGTGGTGCCTATTCAGCTAATAGGAATGTGTTTGTATTGCCAAAAGTTATTGCTGGTTTTAGTGTCTTAAGTGGAACACGTGGGAATGCATCAGATCCCCAGGAGCTATTGGTTGACCTGACACTGGCCGCCTCTGCATGTGTCTTAGCTCATCTGTGGCACTGAGAGCAGACTTTGCTGTCTTGCAGTTTTCATGTCTGGGCTGTTTTGGAAGAGTTAAGAATTCCGGTTCTGTAGACCCCTTGCCTCCTGGCTTACGTAAGGGGAGAAGGGAGCTTTTTAAGGTTCATCTCCAGCACGGTCTTGGTGGAGTCCCGGCGCTGAGTTTTTCCAGCCTGCTGTTTCGTTGGCAGGTACCGAGCCTTGTCTGGTTCCGTCTGGAAGCGTTTCTGGGAATGCAGCTGCCGCGGGAAACGCCTGTAATGGGCATACCACAAGCTGGTCGTCCTCCGAGTTCCGTGGACTAAACTAAGATTCCGATTTTCATACCACGTTCTTCAGTTGCCCAGACAGGGTTAGAAGGAGCTGTCAGTCGGGAAGGACAGAAGGAGTGTTCTTAAATCAAATATGAAACATTGTGTGCATTTTTGTTGGTTATAACAGACAGGAACATGGAGACATTCTTTTGGCACCGGCAGGCATTACAAGGAGAGAGCTGGCAAGTGAAGTTGGCAGGTGGGGAAATGAGTTGGAGAAGCTTTAAAGATCTTTTCCTATAATATAAATGTCCAGAAGCTGTGGAAACGTACGTCTTTAGTTAAGTAAATACCCTCAAAGACAACACATGTACATTTTTCAGTGAAACCTTACCAGTTACAACTGCCCATGTTTTCAGATTCCAAGAATTTCAGCACGCACAGAATTGGCCTCTTAGATTCATTAACCTCGGAGGCAACTCCTTTCAAGAAATTCCTACAGCCATGACAACGAATTAATTTAACGCAGCTGAGACTGGAGCAGCTAGCCTTAGAATTCCCTTGCTTATGTTTTTGGATCGAATTGGAAGAAACATTAATTGTCAAGTCCCAGCTTCTATACAAGCTGAGGTGGCCTATCGAAACCCTCCCTGCCTCCGTCTCCTTACATAGAGAGGATCATCGCCGAGATTTGGAACCATGCTCTATGTTGCCTGTGCTCTGCGTAGTGAATTGGAATTTTCACAAATGATTCTTCCGCACCAATTACAGATAAGGTACTATCAGGATTGGGGTTTGGGGTAGGAGTTTTTGGATTAAGCAGGGCCTTGAATGTTGTGCTAGGAAGTTAGAATCCATTCTGAAGGCAGTGGAGAGCCACTGAAGGTTTCTGCGTAGTCGAGGGCCATTCAGGGTGCTAATTTTAGGGGAGGCTGGAGACAGAAGGCGGGGTCCGGGCCTATGAGAAGACCAGAGCAGGGAGCTTGTTGAGGGGCCCTTGTTCTCTGCAGACCCCGAGCAAACTCAGAGCATCGCCTCAGTGAAGGTAAACCCAGGATGGAAGTGTGACCTCTGGGCCCTTTGCCCCTGCTGGTGAAGGACAAAAGACCAGAGTCCTCGCCCTTGTGGGTCCTTGGGTGCCGGCCTTTCCCAGAGCCTTGTGCTGCTGGCTGAGGCATTTCCGCCATTGGATAAAGACACCCTGAGCCAAAATGGCATTATTAGAGTTCCTTGCATCCATCTGGGGAGAGGAAGTGGAGTTTGGCCTATTTAAACCACATGTACTACATCCCTATCATTCCCCAAATCACTGTGCTCTTGTTATATGCAAAATTGTAGCCCTGCAGTGGGATTGGGGGCCAGCCGACATGCCTCCAAGAGGCCACTCCCAGGGATGTCACCCAGCAGCTTCTCCTTGGCTCAGGGTCTGACTTCAGCCTGCAGAGTGGCAGGTCCAGGATGGTGCGGACCCTCTTTACCTGCCCACCCTTACCCAGCACTGAGGCTGTCAAAGCTGACTGTGTTCACGGGTGGCACAGCTGTGAGGAGCAGGGCCTCAGGGGTCGGACCCAGCACTGCCACTTCCTTGCTCTGTATCCTCTGGCAAGTTATATGACTTCTCTGAACCTCTGCTTCCCCACTTAAAATAGGAACCCAAAAAGTACCTATTTCAGATGGTTGTTGCTAAGATTGATAGGATAGTGTTTGTGTTTAGCACACGCCAGGATTTATTGTGTTTATTATTATTGTTATTTATACTTGCCATGCCCTGAAATGTTCTTGGACAATCTGGATTTTAAGGTAACATCCTGTTAGCAGCATCTTAGTGGATCCTTCTCTCTCTGGCCCCTCACACCCATCCTTATTGTTGTGGAATGACTCTGTCTTCAAAACGAATCTGACCATGTCTTAGAACAGCTTACAACCCATCAATGACTCCCCATTTCTTTCAGAACAATCCCCAAACCTCTATTGTGGGGCCTATGCACCTCTCTGTGACCTGTGCCCCCTTCCATCTTCATTTTTCTGGACTTATCACAGAAATTACCTTTTTTGGTTGGTGCTGCTGACCAAATGTTTGTGTCCCCTCAAAATTCACGTGCTGAAGCCCTAACTCCCAATGTGATGGTGTTTAGAGTTGGGGCCTTTGGGAGGAAGTTAGGTTTAGATGAGGTCATGGGGGTGGGGCCCCCACGATGGGATCAGTGGCCTTATAAGCAGAAGAAGAGCCCAGGGCTTTCTCTCTGCCTGTGAGGACACAGTGATAAGGCAGCTGTCTGCAAGCCAGGAGGAGGGCCCTCACCAAGACCCCAACCACGCTGGCACCCTGACCTTGGACTTCTCAGCCTCCAGAACTGTGAGAAGTAGATGTCTGTTGTTTCAGCCCCCGTCCATGGTATTGTGTTACAGCAGCCCGAGCAGACTAAAACAGTTGGTTTTCCTTGACCTCCTCACATCCACACCCCTTGCCAATGCCTTGTTAGCCGCGGGGCACCCAGTCAGTACTCCCATCATGGTGCATGTTACCCAAGCACCCAGTCAGTGCCTCCATCATGGCACATGTTACCTGAGCACCCAGTCAGTACCTCCATCATGGCACATGTTACCCGAGCACC